>NC_141621.1:4334566-4705816 GCF_047967505.1 Dipteris shenzhenensis | reverse complement strand
AAAGAAAAAGAATTACAAGACGAATTTTAAGAAATAGAACTCAAAAACTTTAACAAGAAACTAATTGAAAAAGAATTGTAAGTAAAGAAAAAGAACTACAAGACCAATGAAAAAGAATGCAAGTACCTGGAAAAAGTGAAAAAAGTAAGGCTCTACTTATCCTTTCTCTTCCGCTCTTGGTTGCTTCAATGAAATGAGGAGAGAGTTAGAATGAATGAATGGAAAGAAAAGTATATATAAGAAAAACTAGCCCACTCCTCCTATGCATAAATTTGAATTTTCAAAAAAGAGAGGGAAATTTGAATTCATTATAAATTTGAATTCAAATTTGTGTTCGACATTCTTCTCATACTTTCTTCTCGTATGTTCCTTTTGAATTCAAATTTGTGTTCAACATTCTTCTTGATACTTTATTCAACATTCTTCTCAATACTTTCTTCTCGTAAGTCCTTTTCATTCTTCTCGTAAGTCAAATCTTATTTGTCGCTCTTGCTCGTGATAGTAAGTCAAATCCTCCTCTCCCCTCTCTCTCCTTCTGCTCCCTCCTCTCCTCTCCCTCTCTCTCTCCTCTCTCTCCTTCCTCTCCCCTCCCTCCCTCCCTCCCTCCCTCCCTCGACCCCCACCCTCCCCCCTTCCCCTCCCTCCCTTCCCCTCCCCTCCCCTCCCTCCGCCGCCAAAACTCCTCCCTCCCTCGACCCCCTGCCCTCCCCTCCTCCCCTCCCCTCCCCTCCCCTCCCCTCCCTCCGCCGCCAAAACCCCCCCCCCCCCTCGACCCCTCCCCTCCCGCTCCCCCCCCCTTCCCCCTCCCCCCCCCCTTTCCCCTCCTACCCCGTTTCCCCCCGCCCCCATCCCACCCCTTTCCCCTGGCCCTGTGCCAACCCCTTATCCCTCCACACCCCCTTCGCCAAGGCTGGCGGCCATGGCCGCCAGCCCCCCCTACCCCCTTCCTCCCCTACCCCCTTTCAGCCCTCCCCCCCCTTTCAGCCCTCCCCCCCCCTTTCAGTCCTCCCCCCCTCTTCCCCACCCCCCCTTCGCAACCCCCGGGCTGGTGACCGTGGCCACCCAGCCCCCCCCTCTCACACCCCTCTTCCCCACCCCCCTTCGCGGCTGCCCAGCCCCCCCCCTCTCGCACCCCTCTTCCCCACCCCCCCTTCATGGCGCCCCAGCCCCCCCCCTCTCGCACCCCCCTCCCCCCCTTCACCCCCGCCACCCCCCTTCCCCGCCCCCTCCCCCCTTCCCTTGGGCTGGCGGCCGTGGCCGCCAGCCCCCCCTCTCAACCCTCCCCCCCTCTTCCCCACCCCCCCTTCGCGGCCGCCTAGCCCCCCCTCTCAGCCCTCCCTCCCCCTCTTCCCCACCCCCTTCGTGGCCCCGGGCTGGCGACCGCGGCCGCCAGCCCCCCCCCTCTCGCACCCCTCTTCCCCAGCCCCCCTTTGCGGCCTCCAGCCCCCCCCCTCTCGCACCCCCCCTCTCGCACCCCCCTCCCCCCCTTCACCCCCGCCACCCCCCTTCCCCACGGCCGCCAGCCCCCCCCTCTCGCACCCCTCTTCCCCACCCCCCCTTTGCGGCCTCCAGCCCCCCCTCTCGCACCCCCCTCTCACGCCCCCCTCCCCCCCTTCACCCCCGCCACCCCCTTCCTCGCCCCCTCTCCCCCCCCTCCCCCCTTCCCTCGGGCTGGCGGTCACGGTCGCAGCCGCCAGCCCCCCCCTCTCAGCCCTCCCCCCCCCTCCCCACCCCCCCTTCGCGGCCCCCCCCCTCAGCCTCCCCCCCCCTCTTCCCCACCCCCCTTCCCCCGGGTTGGCGGCCGTGACCGCGACCGCCAGCCCCCCAGCCCCCTCCACCCCCTTCACCCCTCCCACCCCCTTCCCCCCACCCACCCCCCTCCCCACCCCTGAGCTGGCGGCCGCGGCCCCCCTCTCAGCCCTCCACCCCCTTCACCCCTCCACCCCCTTCCCCCCCACCCACCCCCCTCCCCACCCCCGAGCTGGCGGCCGTGGCCGCCAACCCCCCCAACCCCTCCCGCCCCCCCTCTCAGCCCTTCCCCTAGCCCCCCCCCCTTTTCCCCACCCCTCCTCCCCCCCCCCCTTCACCCCCGCCCCCCCCTTCCCCCCCCTCCCCGCCGCCAGCCCCCCCCTCCCCCCTTCCCCCCCGCCAGTCCCCCCCCCTCCTCCCCTTCCGCCAGCCCCCCTCCCCTCCCCCCTTCCCCCTCCCCCCTTCCCCCCTCCATGGGAGACCCAGTCCCCCCCTGCCCCCCTTCCCTCCTCCTTTCCTCCCTCTACTCAGCCCCAGCCTCTCCCTCCCTTCCTCCTCCCTTCCCTCCAGCCCCTCCATCCTCTTCTTCTCCTCCCCTGAACCTTTCTCTCTCTAGTTCCTCTCTCTTCAAATTTTAAAAAAAAATCTAGAAAAAGAAATAATCAAAAAAATTTACAAGTACCTGGAAAAAGTTTGTAAGTTTGCTCTTTCTTGCTTTCTTGCTCTTCCTTCCTTGCTCTCTTGATCGTCCTTGCTTTCTTGCTTCAATGAATGAAATGAGGGGAGAATGAATGAAGAAGGAAGACTATATATAAGAAAAATTAGGTTTTCCTCCTCCTCTCCTATTGGCTTTCCATTCCTCCCCTCTCTCCTATTGGCTTTTCATTTATCCCCTCTCCCATTGGCTCCCATTACTCCCCCTCTCCCATTGGACCCCCATCCCTCATCCCAATCTTCCATTAGCCCTCCCCCCAACCATCCATTTCTTCTTCCTCCCCATTGCCAACACTCCCATCCCACATTTCCACCACGTCCCATACTCCTCCCATTTCCCAAAATCCCATATTTCCCCATCTCACCCTCCTCTTTTTCATCCCCTATTAACTCCCTCACTCATTTCACTCCCTTATTATCCTACTCCCCTATTACCTTCCCCTCTCCCATTCCATTCTTCCCTCCCCACTCTCACTTCCACTTCCCATTACTCACTTGCCATTTGAAAACTATTAACATATTATTATACTATTTTTTATACTTATTATCATACACCCCTATTACTTCCCTCTCCCATTCCACTCCTCCCTCCTTACTCCCACTTCCACTTCCCATTACTCACTTGCTATACACATTTACAAACTATTAATATATTATTATATGATTTTTTGTACTATTTGCAAACTTACATGTGGGCAAAATCACAGGTGTCAAAGCGATCCTATTGTGGTCATACAACAACTATGCTTTTATTCAAGGGCATATTTATCCTCATCAACAAGCTTATTTACTCAAGGTATGAAGTGCATAATTTGTGCACTAGGTGTTTACTTTGTATCAAAATTGTTTGCCACACACACACACATATACACATACCGAGAATTTTCTAATATTATCGCATCTACATTTCTCCGATGGGCACAAAACTTTGTACACACCTCAATCTAGGTCTTATTGACTTGCATACAAAGTGGTGCACCTATCTCATAAGTACTTGTTCGGATAACACACCTCCAAACGTATTTTATGATGATTGTGCATAACACTAGGAACAAAATGGTGTATCATGTGAGATCGACTATGCAAAGCATATCCAATGGACACAAGACTTTACACATTCCTCAACCTAGGCAGTATTGACTTGTGTGCAAAGTGGCATCCCCATCCGGTACTTGTTTGAAAAATACACCTACGATCGTGTTTTTTGACCGTTGTACATGACACCAAGGCCAAAAACGGTATTTAATACTCAATCTACCATGTAAAGCATATCCGATGGGCACAATACTTTGCACGTGCCTCAAAAGTGGTGGTATGGTATTCCATGCAAAGTGGAACACCCATTCAATAAGTACTTTTTAGAATATCACACCTAGGACCATGTTTTTTATTGGTTGTTGTCCATGACACTAAGGCAAAAACGCTAATTTATGCTTAATCGACAATGCAACGCATATGCGATCATCACACTACTTTGCACACATCTCAACCTAGGTATTATTGGCTTACATGCAAACTGGTGTGCCCATCCCATAAGTACTTAGTCGAATAACACATCTAGGACGGCGTTTTTTGACGATTGTGCATAACACTAAGGCCAAAACAGTGTTTAATGCTTGTTCGACAATGCAAAGCATATCCGATGGGCACAATACTTTGCACACACCTTCAACTAGGAGGAATCGACATACATGAAAAGTGGCACGCCCATCCCATAAGTGCTTGATCGGATAACATACATAGCAGTGTGTTTTTTTACGGATGTGCATGACACTAGAGCAAAAATAGTATTTAATGCTCGATCTACCATGCAAAGGATATCCGATGGGCACAACACTTTTCATATGCCTAAACCTAGGTGGTATTGAAATGTTCTCAAAGAGGCACACCCATCTGATAAGTACAAGTGGTCCGATAACACACCTAAGGGCGTGTCTTTTTGTGGATGTGCATATCACTTGGGAAAAAATGGTGTATAATGTGTGATCGACCATGCAAAGCATATCCAATGGTGACAATACCTTGAACGCACCTCAACGTAGTTGAAACGGACTTGCGTGCAAAGTGGAGCCCCCATCCGATAAGTACTTGTTTGAATAACACACCTAGGACGGTGTTTTTTCATGGTTATGCATGACACTAAGGCAAAAACGGTGTTTTATGCTTGATCGACATTGCAAAGCATATCCGATGGACACAATACTTTGCACACACCTTCAACTATGTGAAATTGACTTACATGCAAAGTGGCACACCCATCCCATAAGTGCTTGATCGGATAACATACCTAGCAGCGTGTTTTTTTACGGATGTGCATGACACTAGAGCAAAAATAGTATTTAATGCTCGATTGACCATGCAAAGGATATCCGATGGGCATAACACTTTTCGTACACCTCAACCTAGGTGCTTGCGGGATGTGCATATCACTAGGGAAAAAATGGTGTATAATGCATGATCGACCATGCAAAGCATATCCGATGGTGACAATACTTTGCACGCCCTGCAAGGTAGTTGAAACGCACTTGCGTGCAAAGTGGAGCTACCATCCGATAAGTACTAGTTTGAATAACACACGTAGGACCGTGTTTTTTCATGGTTGTGCATGACACTAAGGCAAAAACGGTGTTTTATGCTTGATCGACAATGCAAAGCATATCCGATGGGCAGAATAGTTTGCACACAACTTCAACTCAGTGGAATTGACTTACATGCAAAGTGGCATGCCCATCGCATAAGTGCTTGATCGGATAACACACCCAGCAGCGTGTTTTTTTACAGATGTGCATGACACTAGAGTAAAATTAGTATTTAATGCTCGATCGACCATGCAAAGCATATCCGACGGGCACAATACTTTTCCTACACCTCAACCTAGGTGGTATTAAAATTTTCTCAAAGAGGCACACCCATCCAATAAGTACTTGGTCAAATAACATACCTAAGGGCGTGTTTTTTTTAGATGTGCATACCACTAGGGAAAAAACGGTGTATAATGCGTGATCGACCATGCAAAACATATCCGATCGGCACAACACTTTTTGTACGCATCAACCTAGGTGGTATTGACATGTTCTCAATGAGGCACACCCATCCGATAAGTACCTGGTCAGATAACACACCTAATGGCATGTTTTTTTGTGGATGTCCATACCACTAGGGAAAAAATGGTGTATAATGTGTGACGACCATGCAAAGCATATCCGATGGTGACAATACTTTGGATGCACCTCAACATAGTTGAAAAGGACTTGAGTGCAAATTGGATCCCCCATCCGATAAGTACTTATTTGAATAACACAATTACGACCATCTTTTTATATGGTTGTGCATGACACAAAGGCAAAAACGGTGTTTTATGCTTGATCGACAATGCAAAGCATATCCGATGGGCACAATACTTTGCACACACCTTCAACCAGGTGGAATTGACTTACATGCAAAGTGGAATTCCCATCGTATAAGTACTTGATCGGATAACACACCTAGCAGCGTGTTTTTTTACGGATGTGCATGACACTAAGGCAAAAATGGTATTTAATGCTCGATCGACCATGCAAAGCATATCCGATGGGCACAATACTTTTCCTACACCTTAACCTAGGTGGTATTGAAATGTTCTCAAAGAGGCACACCCATCCGATAAGTACTTGGTCAGATAACACACCTAAGGGCGTGTTTTTTTGCGGATGTGCATACCACTAGGGAAAAAACGGTGTATAATGTGTGATTGACAATGCAAATCATATCTGATGGTGACAATACTTTGCACTCATCTTAACCTAGTTAAAATGGACTTGCGTGCAAATTGGAGCCCCCATCCAATAAGTACTTGTTTGATTAACACACTTAGGACCGTGTTTTTTCATGGTTGTGCATGACACTAAGGCAAAAACGTTGTTTTATGCTTGATCGACAATGCAAAGCATATCCGATGGGCACAATACTTTTCCCACACCTTCAACTAGGTGGAATTGACTTACATGCAAAGTGGCATGCCCATCCCATAAGTGCTTGATTGGTTAACATACCTAGCAGCGTGTTTTTTTACAAATGTGCATGACACTAGAGCAAAAATAGTATTTAATGCTCGATCTACCATGCAAAGGATATCCGATGGGCACAACACTTTTCGTACGCCTAAACCTAGGTGGTCTTGAAATGTTCCCAAAGATGCACACCCATCTGATAAGTACTTGGTCAGATAACACACCTAAGGGCGTGTCTTTTTGCGGATGTGCATATCACTTGGGAAAAAATGGTGTATAATGCGTGATCGACCATGCAAAGCATATCCGATGGTGACAATACTTTGCATGCACCTCAATGTAGTTAAAACAGACTTGCGTGCAAAGTGGAGGCCCCATCCGATAAGTACTTGTTTGAATAACACACCTAGGACCGTGTTTTTTCATGGTTATGCATGACACTAAGGCAAAAATGGTGTTTTATGCTTGATCGACATTGCAAAGCATATCTGATGGACACAATACTTTGCACACACCTTCAACTAGGTGAAATTGACTTACATGCAAAGCGGCACACCCATCCCATAAGTGCTTGATCGAATAACATACCTAGCAGCGTGTTTTTTTACGGATGTGCATGACACTAGAGCAAAAATAGTATTTAATGCTGGATCGACCATGCAAAGGATATCCGATGGGCACAACACTTTTCGTACACCTCAACCTAGGTGCTATTGAAATGTTCTTAAAGAGGCACACCCATCCGATAAGTACTTGGTCAGATAACACACCTAAGGGCATGTTTTTTTGCAGATGTGCATATCACTAGGGAAAAAATGGTGTATAATGCGTGATCGACCATGCAAAGCATATACGATGGTGACAATACTTTGCTCACCCTGCAACGTAGTTGAAACGCACTTGCGTGCAAAGTGGAGCTCCCATTCGATAAGTACTAGTTTGAATAGGACACCTAGGACCGTGTTTTTTGATGGTTGTGCATGATACTAAGGTAAAAACGGTGTTTTATGCTTGATCGACAATTCAAAGCATATCCGATGGGCACAATACTTTGCACACACCTTCAACTAGGTGGAATTCACTTACATGCAAAGTGGCACGCCCATTGCATAAGTGCTTGATTAAATAACACACCTAGCAGCGTGTTTTTTTACGGATGTGCATGACACTAGAGCAAAAATAGTATTTAATGCTCGATCGACCATGCAAAGCATATTCGATGGGCACAATACTTTTCCTACACCTCAACCTAGATGGTATTAAAATGTTCTCAAAGAGGCACACCCATCCAATAAGTACTTGGTCAGATAACATACCTAAGGGTGTGTTTTTTTCAGATGTGCATACCACTAGGGAAAAAACGGTGTATAATGCGTGATCGACCATGCAAAACATATCCGATGGGCACAACACTTTTCTTATGCATCAATCTAGGTGGTATTGACATGTTCTCAATGAGGCACACCCATCCGATAAGTACTTGGTCAGATAACACACCTAATGGCGTGTTTTTTTGCGGATGTCCATATCACCAGGGAAAAAATGGTGTATAATGCGTGATCGACCATGCAAAGCATATCCCATGGTGACAATACTTTGCACGCACCTCAAACTAGTTGAAACAGACTTGCGTGCAAAGTGGAGCCCCCATTTGATAAGTACTTATTTGAATAACACAGCTACGGCCGTGTTTTTATATGGTTGTGCATGACACAAAGGCAAAAACGGTGTTTTATGCTTGATCGACAATGCAAAGCATATCCGATGGGCACAATACTTTGCACACACCTTCAACCAGGTGGAATTGACTTACATACAAAGTGGAATTCTCATCGTATAAGTACTTGATCAGATAACACACCTAGCAGCGTGTCTTTTTACGGATGTGCATGACACTAAGGCAAAAATGGTATTTAATGCTCGATCGATCATGCAAAGCATATCCGATGGGCACAATAATTTTCCTACACCTTAACCTAGGTGGTATTGAAATGTTCTCAAAGAGGCACACCCATCCGATAAGTACTTGGTCAGATAACACACCTAAGGGCGTGTTTTTTTGTGGATGTGCATACCAGTAGGGAAAAAACGGTGTATAATGCGTGATTGACAATGCAAATCATATCTGATGGTGACAATACTTTGCACTCATCTCAACCTAGTTGAAACAGACTTGCGTGCAAATTGGAGCCCCCCTCCAATAAGTACTTGTTTGATTAAGACACTTAGGACCGTGTTTTTTCATGGTTGTGCATGACACTAAGGCGAAAACATTATTTTATGCTTGATCGACAATGCAAAGCATATGCGATGGGCACAATACTTTGCACACACATTCAACTAGGTGGAATTGAGTTACATGCAAAGTGGCATGCCCATCCCATAAGTGCTTGATCGGATAACATACCTAGTAGCGTGTTTTTTTACAGATGTGCATGACACTAGGGCAAAAATAGTATTTAATGCTCGATCTACCATGCAAAGGTAATCCAATGGGCACAAAACTTTTCGTACACCTCAACCTAGGTGGTATTGAAATGTTCTCAAAGAGGCACACCCATCCGATAAGTACTTGGTCAGATAACACACCTAAGGGCGTGTTTTTTTGCGGATGTGCATATCACTTGGGAAAAAATGGTGTATAATGCGTCATCGACCATGCAAAGCATATCCAATGGTGAAAATACTTTGCACACACCTAAACGTAGTTGAAAGAGACTTGCGTGCAAAGTGGAGCCCCCATCCGATAAGTACTAGTTTGAATAACACACCTAGGACCGTGTTTTTTCATGGTTGTGCATGATACTAAGGTAAAAACGGTGTTTTATGCTTGATCGACAATGCAAAGCATATCCGATGGGCACAATACTTTGCACACACCTTCAACTAGGTGGAATTGAGTTACATGCAAAGTGGCATGCCCATCCCATAAGTGCTTGATCGGATAACATACCTAGCAGTGTGTTTTTTTACAGATGTGCATGACACTAGAGCAAAAATAGTATTTAATGCTCGATCTACCATGCAAAGGTAATCCGATGGGCACAAAACTTTTCGTACACCTCAACCTAGGTGGTATTGAAATGTTCTCAAAGAGGCACACCCATCCGATAAGTACTTGGTCAGATAACACACCTAAGGGCGTGTTTTTTTCGGATGTGCATATCACTTGGGAAAAAATGGTGTATAATGCGTCATCGACCATGGAAAGCATATCCGATGGTGAAAATACTTTGCACACACCTAAACGTAGTTGAAAGAGACCTGCGTGCAAAGTGGAGCCCCCATCCGATAAGTACTAGTTTGAATAACACACCTAGGACCGTGTTTTTTCATGGTTGTGCATGATAGTAAGGTAAAAACGGTGTTTTATGCTTGATCGACAATGCAAAGCATATCCGATGGGCACAATACTTTGCACACATCTTCAACTAGGTGGAATCGACTTACATGCAAAGTGGCACGCCCATCCCATAAGTGCTGGATCGGATAACATAACTAGCAGCGTGTTTTTTTACAGATGTGCATGACACGAGCAAAAATAGTATTTAATGCTCGATCGACCATGCAAAGGATATCCGATGGGCACAACACTTTTCGTACACCTCAACCTAGGTTGTATTGAAATTTTCTCAATGAGGCACACCCATCTGATAAGTACTTGGTCAGATAACACACCTAATGGCGTGTTTTTTTGCGGATGTGCATATCATTAGGGAAAAAATGATGTATAATGTGTGATCGACCATGCAAAACATATCCGATGGTGACAATACTTTGCACGCATCTCAATCTAGTTGAAATGGACTTGCGTGCAAACTGGAGCCCCCATCCAATAAGTACTTGTTAGAATAACACACCTAGGACCGTGTTTTTTCCTGGTTGTGCATGACACCAAAGCAAAAACGGTGTTTTATGCTTGATCGACAATGCAAAGCATATCCGATGGGCACAATACTTTGCACACACCTTCAAATAGGTAGAATTGACTTACATGCAAAGTGGCACACCCATCCCATAAGTGCTTGATCGGATAACATACCTAGCAGCGTGTGTTTTTTTACAAATGTGCATGACACTAGAGCAAAAATAGTATTTAATGCTCGATCTACCATGCAAAGGATATCCGATGGGCACAACACTTTTTGTACGCCTAAACCTAGGTGGTATTGAAATGTTCTGAAAGAGGCACACCCATCTGATAACTACTTGGTCAGATAACACACCTAAGGGCGTGTCTTATTACGGATGTGCATATCACTTGGGAAAAAATGGTGTATAATGCGTCATCGACCATGCAAAGCATATCCGATGGTGAAAATACTTTGCACACACCTAAACATAGTTGAAAGAGACTTGCGTGCAAAGTGGAGCCCCCATCCGATAAGTACTAGTTTGAATAACACACCTAGGACCGTGTTTTTTCATGGTTGTGCATGATACTAAGGTAAAAACGGTGTTTTATGCTTGATCGACAATGCAAAGCATATCCGATGGACACAATACTTTGCACACACCTTCAACTAGGTGAAATTTACTTACATGCAAAGTGGCACACCCATCCCATAAGTGCTTGATCGGATAACATACCTAGCAGCATGTTTTTTTACAGATGTGCATGACACTAGAGCAAAAATAGTATTTAATGCTCGATCGACCATGCAAAGGATATCCAATGGGCACAACACTTTTCTTACACCTCAACCTAGGTGCTATTGAAATGTTCTCAAAGAGGCACACCCATCCGATAAGTACTTGGTCAGATAACACACCTAAGGGCATGTTTTTTTGTGGATGTGCATATCACTAGGGAAAAAATGGTGTATAATGTGTGATCGACCATGCAAAGCATATCCTATGGTGACAATACTTTGCACGCCTTGCAACGTAGTTGAAACAGACTTGCGTGGAAAGTGGATCTCCCATCCGATAAGTACTAGTTTGAATAACACACCTAGGACCGTGTTTTTTCATGGTTGTGCATGATACTAAGGCAAAAACGGTGTTTTATGCTTGATCGACACTGCAAAGCATATCCGATGGGCACAATACTTTGCACACACCTTCAACTAGGTGGAATTGACTTACATGCAAAGTGGAATGCCCATCCCATAAGTGCTTGATCGGATAACATACCTAGCAGCGTGTTTTTTTACGGATGTGCATGACACTAGAGCAAAAATAGTATTTAATGCTCGATCGACCATGCAAAGGATATCCGATGGGCACAAAACTTTCGTACACCTCAACCTAGGTGGTATTGAAATGTTCTCAATGAGGCACACCCATCTGATAAGTACTTGGTCAGGAAACACACTTTAGGGCGTGTTTCTTTGTGGATGTGCATATCACTAGGGAAAAAATGGTGTATAATGCATGATCGACCATGCAAAGCATATCCGATGGTGACAATACTTTGCACGCACCTCAACGTAGTTGAAACGGACTTGCGTGCAAAGTGGAGCCCCCATCCAATAAGTACTTATTTGAATAACACACCTACGGCCGTGTTTTTATATGGTTGTGCATGACACAAAGGCAAAAATGGTGTTTTATGCTTGATCGACAATGCAAAGCATATCCGATGGGCACAATACTTTGCATACACCTTCAACTAGGTGGAATTGACTTACATGCAAAGTGGCATTCCCATCGCATAAGTACTTGATCGGATAACACACCTAGCAGCGTGTATTTTTACGGATGTGCATGACACTAAGGTAAAAATGATATTTAATGCTCAATCGACCATGCAAAGCATATCTGATGGGCACAATACTTTTCCTACACCTTAACCTAGGTGGTATTGAAATGTTCTCAAATCCGATAAGTACTTGGTCAAATAACATACCTAAGGGCATGTTTTTTTACGGATGTGCATATCACTACAGGAAAAACGTTGTATAATGCGTAATCAACCATGCAGAGCATATCCGATGGTGACAATACTTTACACGCATCTCAACCTAGTTGAAACGGACTTGCGTGCAAACTGGAGCCCCGACCCGATAAGTACTTGTTTGATTAACACACTTAGGACCGTGTTTTTATATGGTTGTGCATGACACTAAGGCAAAAACGGTATTTTATGCTTGATCGACAATGCAAAGCATATTCGATGGGCACAATACTTTGCACACACCTTGAACTAGGTGGAATTGACTTACATGCAAAGTGGCATGCCCATCCCGTAAGTGCTTGATCAGATAACATACCTAGCAGCGTGTTTTTTTACGGATGTGCATGACACGAGCAAAAATAGTATTTAATGCTCGATCGACCATGCAAAGGATATCCGATGGGCACAACACTTTTTTACACCTCAACCTAGGTGGTATTGAAATGTTCTCAATGAGGCACACCCATCCGATAAGTACTTGGTCAGATAACACACCTAAGGGCGTGTTTTTTTGTGGATGTGGATATCATTAGGGAAAAAATGGTGTATAATGCATGATCGACCATGCAAAGCATATCTGATGGTGACAATACTTTGCACACACCTCAACATAGTTGAAACGGACTTGCGTGCAAAGTGGAGCCCCCATCCGATAAGTACTTATTTGAATAACACACCTACGACCGTGTTTTTATATGGTTGTGCATGACACAAAGGCAAAAACGGCGTTTTATGCTTGATCGACAATGCAAAGCATATCCGATGGGCACAATACTTTGCACACACCTTCAACTAGGTGGAATTGACTTACATGCAGAGTGGCATTCCCATCGCATAAGTACTTGATCGGATAACACACCTAGCAGCCTGTATTTTTACGGATATGCATGACACTAAGGTAAAAATGATATTTAATGCTCAATCGACCATGCAAAGCATATCCAATGGGCACAATACTTTTCCTACACCTTAACCTAGGTGGTATTGAAATGTTCTCAAAGAGGCACACCCATCCGATAAGTACTTGGTCAGATAACATACCTAAGGGCATGTTTTTTTGCGGATGTGCATATCACTACGGAAAAAATGTTGTATAATGCATAATCGACCATGCAGAGCATATCCGATGGTGACAATACTTTGCACGCATCTCAACCTGGTTGAAACGGACTTGCTTGCAAACTGGAGCCCCGATCCGATAAGTACTTGTTTGATTAACACGCTTAGGACCGTGTTTTTATATGGTTGTGCATGACACTAAGGAAAAAACGGTATTTTATGCTTGATCGACAATGCAAAGCATATCCAATGGGCACAATACTTTGCACACAGCTTCAACCAAGTGTAATTGACTTACATGAAAAGTGGCCTTCCCATCGCATAAGTACTTGATCGGATAACACACCTAGCAGCGTGTTTGTTTTACGGATGTGCATGACACGAGCAAAAATAGTATTTAATGATCGATCGACCATGCAAAGCATATCCGATGGGAACAATACTTTTCCTATGCCTTAACCTAGGTGGTATTGAAATTTTGTCAAAGAGGCACACCCATCCGATAAGTAGTACTTGGTTACATAATAAACCTAAGGGCGTGTTTTTTTGCAGATGTGCATATCACTACGGGAAGAACGTTGTATAATGCTTAATCGACCATGTAGAGCATATCTGATGGTGACAATACTTTGCATGCATGTCAACCTAGTTGAAACACTTGCGTGAAAAGTGGAGCCCCCATCCAATAAGTACTTGTTTGATTAACACACTTAGGACCATGTTTTTTCATGGTTGTGCATGACACTAAGGCAAAAACGGTGTTTTATGCTTGATCGACAATGCAAAGCATATCCGATGGGCACAATACTTTGCACACACCTTCAACTAGGTGGAATGGACTTACATGCAAAGTGGCACATGCATCCCATTAGTGCTTGATTGGATAACATACCTAGTAGGCTCATGTTTTTTTACGGATGTGCATGACACTAGAGCAAAAATAGTATTTAATGCTTGATCAACCATGCAAAGGATAACTTGGCATGTCCATCTGATGAGTACTTGATCGGATAACTTATATAATATTATAATAAATGAGTAGATTATTAAAAAGAGACTAATATTTATGTAATTGTTGCTACTGCAGCTTGCTTGTGAAGGACTCTCACAAAGGAGATGGCTATAGATTTTGTTCCAGGGATGGATATGATTTTATGTAGTAAAAGAGAAGTAGTTGCATTTGCTACAATCCATGCTAGTGATCCCAATTCAGTTTGCCACTTTTGAAGACCTGGCAAAGATAAGGTGGCAGTTACTGTATCAAAGATTCTTAGCGCACATGTTGAGCTAAAGTATAAATGTGGAGATATGGAAACACTTGGAGATGTTATGCCCTACAATACATCCAACAAATCATTTATAGCATGGGACAAAGATGAGACTTATGCAATAGACATTATCAAGAATACAAAGTGCACCACCTTGGATTTTACTATAGGGGACATTTTACAAATGAGATCATTTGCAAATAAGACTGTAGCAGAAGGTGAAGTATTGGGATTTGAACAAGTGGAGCAATGGTCATTTGCATAGATGAGGATTCTAAAAGTCACTGATGATGGTATGGTTGATAACATAACATCCTTATGTGATCCCTACTATGAGGTAGGCAAGAATATGAGATGGAGCATGCAATTTTTAAACATGAGAAAGAGGCACGTGGTTTTCAATGATAAAGACAACGTATACTACAATATCAAAGTACCTAAAAAGCGTGCCCATGTGCCAGGCTCTATCACTTCAAATGTGGATGATTTCAATATACTCAATCATAGAAGTGACATCTTATCTGGAGTGGATGAGTTCATTGGTTCCGAGAAACAAAATGATTTTAGAAACGAAGCCTTATCTGGGGTGGATGAATTCTTGCATAGTGAGAAGGGCAAAGGTTTCAATAGCGATGTCTTGTCAAGTGTGGATGAGTTCATGCATATTAACAAACCTGGTGTCAATCAAGCTTGTGGATTTGTGAAAGCCATGCAAGATGTCCCAATGAGTGATGTTCTCTCATGAGTGGAAGAGTTTCAAGGTTCTCAATACTCTTGTAGAATATTGAATTCATTGAATGGTCCTAAGAGTATGTTAAAAACGAGGATGAGATCAACAGAGGATTATTCAATATTTAACTTTGATTGTGATATGAACAAGGATGCAATGACCAATCATGGATGCTTGGTTACAAACAAATGTGAGGAGAAGAAGTGCATAAATACAGATAACAATGTGCACAAGGAACGAAAACGGTCATACATATGCATGAAGAGAAAGCGAATCCAAGCAGATCCACAAAAGCAACCAAAGAGGAAGAGAGTAATGAAGGAGGAGAACATGTTAAATGCATTGGGATATCTATGTTGCAAGCAAAGATGTATGCGCTTCATTGATCTTGCAGACATCAGGGAATGTAGAGGACACATGTGGCAAAGAAGAGGAAGCGAAAGAAATGAATACCTTCTCACAAGTCTCTCTTGCTTTCTTCAAAATGGCAATAAAAGGCTAAGTTCAAGACAAAAGGTAAAACCTCTCGTAAATGGAAAAAGGATTTGCAATAAGGCATATCGCAATATTACTGGATTATCCCATGGTACATATTGGGATTTAGTCACCAAGGCAAAGGGCGGCAACAAATTTAGCATTCACGGTAATAGAGAAAGGTCCAAATCAAGAATCTCAACTGTCAGGGAAGCAGCAATTTTGCAAGACTTCATACATGAAAACGCTTTACCTCAACCCCATATATCTACCAAACTCCCTAACGGTGATGCGATTATTCGACATTCCAGACAAAAATATGCATTTTGGAAGGAGCAAGCTATTTCGCATCCCAATGACTACATGTGCCTTATTGTAGATGGCATGGATCAGAATACAACAACATTGCCTCGTTTTGTTGCCACTCCACCTAAATTACAAGGAAAGCACTTTCTAAAGACACATCTATGTGGAGTGCTAGTGCATGGAATTAAGTTCTTTGCAGATATATGGATTGATTCCTTGCATCTACATGATAGCAATCAAGTTGTAACATCTATTATGAAGGCAATTCGCAATGTACATGCAGAGAAAAGGTCGCCTACCACTGACTTTGAGAATACAAGCTGATAATTGCTGGCGAGAAAATAAGAATGTACTCATGTTTGCATTCTGCTCCATGCTAGTTGCTCATCAAATCTTCAATGAGGTTGAATGTGGATTTTTGTATGTTGGGCATACACATGAGGATATCGATCAGGTTTTTAGGACAGTCTCAAGGGAGCTTAAATGCAAGGATGTGGAGACAACAGATGACTTGGTAAGAAGATGTGGCAGGCAAGTGGGTGGTCGTAAGGAAAGTACAGTATGTGAGAGGCTCGAAAGAATGTATGATTGGAAGAGCTTCATTCTACCTTTCATACAAACGAGTGGTGATGCATTGATAGGTCATACCAATCCACACTACTTTTGTTTTTTTTTTAAAGATGAAAAACCCGTAATGCAATGGCAACAGTATTCTCATGATACAAAATGGGAACCTGAAGAACCTTACAGTCTCTTAACTTCAATTCCCAGCAAGGAAAGGTATCCAACATGGGCTCCTATACAAGAATTCAATGAGAGGTCTAATTGTGAAATAGAAGGATTAAAAGCATTTATTACATACAAAGAGGAAATGCTCCAGAGATATCCTGATTCGAAGCCTACTTGGAGAGAACACACTACCACTGTAATTAACAAGACACGAAATTTAATAAAGGACCTTGAGAGAATGCGAGGCTCAAAGGATGTCAAGGAAGAATGCAATATGTTTTGGCCAAATGTTCATAACGATTTGCACCCAGCTCCAGTCTTTGAAAATGAATTTGTATCATTACTCCCATGTCCATATTGTGGACTGAAGAAGAGAGTTTATGCCACAAGTAGATATAGAGGTCGATTGTTTTGTTGTGGTTCGGCCATCGGATGATGAATATGAGAATGTGAAGTTTTGGGTTGCAAAAGTAGTTGATGTGCAAAGAGATGACCAAGGGAGAGCTACAACATTTACAGCGGTATGGTATGAGCCAAAGGGTAGGAAGGAGAATATGGATAACAACACATTGTATACTAATTGTATAATGAAGGAGTGGGTCCCAAATGATGAAGCGGTCTCTCAAGTTTCGACGGCGGAGACAATCATAGTGTCTTGGCATTCAAGGGCAAAGAAATCAAAGAAGCGCATGGGATATGAGGTAGAAGGAAAAATAAAAATACCACAGCAAACTATTTTGCATATACACGAATTTTTAAGGATGCTCGCCATGGAGGAAGTAGAAGGAGACAACGCAAATGAAGAATGTCCATGATTAAAGCTTTGTATTGAAGTCCATTGAAGGATTTTATTTGGCTACTAGGCAAGGAGCCAATCCAAGACAATTATAATCAGAGTCATCACCTCCTATGTCAAATGAGAGTCAAAATATGCACTGGATGTCACCCAAGGGTCAAGGCTTGCCAAGACAATAGGGAGTTAATGCAGATGGCACCTGGCAAGGGACTATCACATTGAGCAATAAAACAATGGGGAGCCAATGCACCCAAGGGGCAAGGCTTGGCAAGATAACTTGTGGGAGTTAATGCAGATGGCACCTGTATTTTGCACTGGATGTCACCCAAGGGTCAAGGCTTGACAAGACAATAGGGAGTTAATGCAGATGGTACCTGGCAAGGGACTATCGCATTGAGCAATAAGACAATGGGGAGTCAATGCACCCAAGGGGCAAGGCTTAGCAAGACAAGTGGGAGTCAAATTATGCAGATGGCACCTGGCAAGGGACTGTCGTGACATTGAGCAATAAGACAATGGGGAGTCAAATTATGCAGATGGCACGAATTGAGGCTCTTTAAGAGTAACAATTTAAATTGTAAACATATGTTCAATCTATATCATTTTGGATATAAAGACTCTAGCTGAGAGCAACGTCTCTCAATGTAATCATATAATAATAGCTATAATTGCTATTATACCTCTTTGGTTCAATACAAAACTTGGGTCTTATGGCATCATGTCTTTTTTCTATTTATTAAAAGTTTTAAAAATTTTGTGCATATTGCGAGTGACAATGTTATTTTCATGAAATATTTAAGTCTCCTTTCATGGATTTATAAATTTATCATGTCAACGCAAAACATCAAGGAAAAATATTAAAAATAATTAAATTAACAAATAACTTAGATATAGCTAGAATTTCTAATATAGGATTATTTCAAATTCTTGCATGTTGGTGCAAAAGTATAGATTGAAAAAACAATATTTTTATGTGAATATGATAGTGCCACAAAGTGAACTTTTGATTTAGGAAGGAAAAATGTCAAGGAAAAATATTAAAAATAATTAAATTAACAAATAACTTAGATATAGCTAGAATTTCTAATATAGGATTATTTCAAATTCTTGCATGTTGGTGCCAAAGTATAGATTGAAAAAACAATATTTTTATGTGAATATGATAGTGCCACAAAGTGAACTTTTGATTTGGGAATAATATTTTCAGAAAGTAAAATTTTGATTTGGGAAGGATATTTTCACAAAGTAAAGTTTTCATTTGGGAAGGATTTTTGGGCTTCGTCCAAAACAACACAAAAAGTCCAAAATTAATGAAATAGGTGTTTTTATATATTGTCTCATTCTCCTCACCTCACTTAATTTTTGTATATGTGTGTTTGGCAAAAAGCATATTATCTCGTGTGACATGTGCATAGCATTGATATTTTTATTAAATTATGTGCTTTGGTAATCATGGGCAATTTTTGGCAAGTGGTGATGCACATTTATCAGCCTTCACTACAATTTCAAACTCTGCTACGTGTCTATAAATGTGTCTAAATGTGCATCTATTTTACAATGTAGATGCGCTATTAAATGCAAGTATAACCATGCTGATAGTAAATGCATTAATAACCACACTAATAGATGTGCCCATATTTTCATTAAGTTTATGAGCACTTATAGATGCACCTGCTATTTTGCGCATCTATCGAGTGCATCTATGGATGCGTGTGTTGTTGTGTCAAGGCACCCACCATACTCCTACCATTGCTGGATGAGTCGGCATATAAAAAGCTTCCAGAGAACCATTTTCTTTTGGCATCATTTTTTTTCCTTCCCATTTTACATGGATATTGCCATTTGTTGGCTTCATTTTTTGCCCATCCCATGTTTTTTGTAATAATAATGTTTCTAGAGATGAAAACTGTACAACATGGGATAATGTTTTGCAACTATCGATCTTTATAGTTATGAGCAAGTCACTTTGCTTTCAACGCATTCACTTTGCAGGCAAAATTATTATTGCACAATTGTTGAAGTAATTGGCATTCAATTTAAAATAATGCAATGTTATTATCATGCAAAACATTTTTAGCGCGTGAAATTGTTATTGTGCAATTGTTGAAGTAATTGATGTGGATATGTGGATATGTTGAAATAATACAATTGCATGATTGTCAGACTATTAAGTAAAATTTTAAATAATGCAATGCTATTATCACACAATTCACAAAACATGTTTAGCAACACCATGAACTAAAGAGTGCAAAAAGTAGTTTCACCATATTAAAATAAGAATGCCAATAGAAACTTCAAAGAATATCCTCAATTAAAAAGAAGACTACAATGCTAAGAAACACTACTTTTGGTCAGTAGACCCCAAAATGGAAGCAACAATGGACTCAGCTCTTGGTCTACTGCATTTTGCAATGGCTCTATGCACATCACCCAAGAAATGCAACCTAATTCTCGAGTGAGATCCACTATATTCTTGATGGTAGACTTCACATCTCCACCATGTGCCACCTAGCATTGTAAAATTATTCTCCACATTTGCGACAGCATCAACTAGGTCCATAGGCTATGCTGTTGTCTCAACATCACTACTAGCAAGTGTCCACAAGATGGAGGCCACTCTCTTAGCACCATCGTCTCTGCACCATGGCATTATGCTATTGGGATCTCCCATGAAGTGCCATAACATTCTTGCCACTGAGCCTTGGAATTCTTGTAGGCAGATTTCACATCTCTAACGATTGGCAAGTAACATCGTAACATAGTTACATGCCGTTGTTGCTTCTCTGGACCTCTTAGAAGCTATCAGGTGCTATCAAATTTGGGATTACAGTTAATTCAATATCTTTCATAATCATCAAAAAACTTTTAAACTCATTGTAGCATTTTAGGTCTAACTTGCAACATGTAAGTAGCACCTGTAAGTTTGCTAGACCTCAAGAGAGGCAAATCATCCAACTATCTTGCCCCCTTCCTATGTAATTGGATGATTATGACCATGGTAATCTACCTATTGAAATAGGCTTGGAATGACATATCATCTTTCTCCACATCCCTCTCTCTCTCAAGTAAGCATCTATCTACACCATGACCATCTGCAACATTTTGCTTTGCTTACAAGTTTCAAGAGATTTGTGTCTTCAAGTGATTACTTGTGAAGAAATGTACAAACTTGTAATTACTCCACTTTTGTTCCCTAGACGAATTGCTACAAGGCTAGGATAGCATTTTCAAGGCCAAGGTTTGAAATGAAGTGTCGATCTCCACACTCTTTCCACCATCTCCATGCTAGCATCTCCTTTGCAAGGTCTCGTATTCTTGTATATGCAAACAACCCATCCCTATTTCGAAAAGTGAATAATTCCTTGACAATCGCAACATATTCATCTATCTTCAAAAAATCTTCCCAAGAGATTATGCCAAGGTTGCATTACATGTTCCAATGTTTCTAGACCATACTCCCAGCATTAGTGATCTAAAATGTGACCAACATAGTGAAGGTCAATGTGAGCATGATTTCATCGCTTTGGAAGCATCTTCTTCAAAGTGACAAGATGTCTAGCAGTATAGCTACTCCCATCACTTGTGGCTCTTCTATTTTCCTTCAATAAGTCTTGTCGACGAGCAGTCCACCAAACCATGTAAGCATTGCCCAAACTTGGACCTTTCACGTCTAGTTTTTGGATAAAATGCACACTTTTCCTATTCAATCTATAAACTTTTCCCAAATTTTTTTGAAAATGTGAGAACAAATGAAATTAAATATTCCCTTATGTTAAACTCACATGATGGTCACGAATCACATAGATTATTGAGTGAACCCCCGAGTCCGGATGGGTCAAATTTGCCTCCCTACAAATGAAACAAGTTAGAAAATAAGATAAGAGTCGATTGTAAGACAAAAATGATACTCAAATGACAACGATGAGAATTAGAGTGTACTCACATGATGCTCTGCCACCTTCTACCAATGGATTTGATATCCTTCTTGCTCCATCTCCTTAGACCAAGGCTTGGCTTCAATCTTGTACACCCTTCTATACTCATCATTGTCTACAGGTGGCCTACCCATCACATATTCCTATGGATCCAAATTCAAGGAGTTAGATATGAATGACAAAATATTTGAATGACTCAAAATATTCAATATTTAGTAGAGGATAAATATATAATCACCACCCATGCCTCTTTGGCTAGTCTACCACCACTCCCGAGGTGCAAAGCAATTACAATCTCCAAGCATCTTCCTCACTGAATCACAAATTCTAGATTCTCTGTGAGCTCCTTCTTGAATTTCCTCCCCCAATAGGATGCATCAATTTTACGAGCAAAAACCTATGAGCAGATTTATCAGAGCATGTTTTTCAAGAGATTTAAATAATTGTATTTCTTTAGGAAACATGGCTTTTACACTTTTATTTTCACTTACATAACACATATTTTCTTCTCCATAGACATCCTTTGTACCCCTGTTATTACTTTTAAAAAGTGTTGAAAAATAATTCCTTTAAGAAATATCCCTCATAATCACTCTCAATGTAATAATATTATCCATATATACTTGCTTATTAAACTCATTTATATCAATATGACAAGAGCTTTCTAGTATTCTAATAACATAGATAACAAGATATTTATGGATATGTTTCTAAAGAAGTTTAAATTACTATAAATAAGTATTAACTTGGGCTTATATATCACTCTGATAAAAAATATATATGTAAGATTTAATACTATAGATGCAAGATTTTTCAAAGTATAACCCTATAAATGTCCTCAAATGGGGTTTTTCAATCAATTTGAGTGGTTGAATGACCATATTTGGACATTAGATGTAAAAGTTATGCCACTTTTAAAAGTGTTGTTCATGGTAGTTTCGCCAACGAAACTACCTTGGAAGACCTAGTTCAAAGGGGTTTTGCTGTGGCGAAACTACCTTGATGGCTTACTTCAATGAGGTATCTTTGGATAAACCCTTTCATAGGCTAGGTTGAGAGAGGATTTTCAATGTCAACCCCTTTTAAGTAAAAGTTGTAAGAAGGATCATAAGGGAATTTTCATAGAGAAGTCTACTCTACATGTGGGTTTCTTAAAAAACCATCCCATTATGTTACTCACCATTCCCAAATATTCATGTAAATATTTGTGTATAAAATAGGTATTGCTATAATACTTTGCATATTTCTAAGTGAAACTAGGTTTTGTTCTGATTCTATTTTTGCTATATTTTTACATAGTTGAAAGCTTTTTTTTTTCCTTTGATCGAACGCTCAGAAGATTTCTCTCGAAAAATTCTTGTCCCCAATATTTTGGGTCCACCCTCTCTAGCTTGTTCTTACCCAACTTAGCAAGTTGTGTCACTCATATCTATGAGACCTTAGGAGCTCTCCCATGCATGTAAGCATGGCACCAATCTCAAACTACTATGTGGGAGGGTTGGAAAATTGTTGCCTTAAGGCTTCTATGATGGCATCCTTGGCACTCTTGTCTTACTGACCCCAAGTTGTCAAGATACGCGAGGATAATTGTGTGCTCATCAACCTTCTCATGTAGTTAATAACCTTCATCCCTTGGGCATCTTCTACAACTTCACTAAAGGAGTTTACGAGGTAGTAGAAGTCCTCAGACAAAACATAGTCCAAAGGATGCGTAGTGGAGGGAGTAGCGGTGGAGAGTGGGAACAATGGAGCTAGAGAGAGGGTTGGAGATAGGGTACTATATTGAGGGGTAGAGGAGTGAGCAGGGGTTGTTGCAACCCTATGATAGGGGTGGGCAAGGGGCCAAACTATATCTCATGAAAAGGGGGAAACCAAAAGCGCTGGGAGTGTGCAAACTCGTCTACATCTCCCATGCCACCATAGCAACCACCACCCTTCCTACTCTTTCTGAACCTACAACATCAATGCCCAGGAGATAACCCCTTGGAAGGGACAATAGGGGACGACTATCTAGTAGAAACAACTCATGGATGTTTTTATTGAAGCTATAAGTATCATGGATAATTTTTTCAAGTTATGGTTGAAACATCACAAGGATTTGAATCTTTTATGCAAAAAAATTTAAATTTTCACCAAGATTTACATTTTTCCTTAAAAATTCAAAAGAAATTATATAAAAAAGCACTACATTCTACCAATATTGTGAAACTTAAAAAAATAGCTTGAAAACTTTCACCAAGATTGTATATTAATATATAAGCATAGCTTCGATAAAAACATCCCTGATAAGTATATACTAATATAAAATCCTGGTGATAGTTTATTGACCTTTTTTTTTGAGTTTCACAATAGTAATAGACCATAGCATTTTTAAATATATTTTCTTTTGATTTTTTAAAGTAAAAGATGTAAATCTTGGTGAAACTTTTGGTTTTTTAAAATTTGGCATAAAAGTTTCAAATTGTATTGAATATTTCAAAAAATTATTTTTATTAAGGCATATAAACTTTCGAAATCAATATTAAAGTTTTGCTTGTTAATAGAACTAGCATGAAAAATGATCCTTGAAACAACCATCAATATCCTTGATCTATCCCTAGGGGATGTAGGACAGAGAATAGTGGAGATTCTCTAAGAGGAGAGAATAGAAAAGAATCTCTCTACCTCCGCATCACTCATGGCTGTGACAAACTGATCAAGGCTCCCAACGAAGCGATGGGCTACTAACAAAAAATTCCCTCAAGGGGTAGTCCCCTGAGGAGTCGTCCCTCGAGGCAGCATCGTGGGGCTGAGTAGAATCATAGTCCTTTGGATAGTAGAATCCATTATCTCTCCTCCTATGAGGAGTCCCACATCCATTGGGAGTCTGCCCCCCAAATGTGCGATGTAACAACATGGCTAATTTAACAACAATGTACAAACACAAACACAAACACAAACAAAAAAACAAGCACAAACACAAACACAAAACCAAATAAGAAGTGGAGAAAATAATAAATACTTACATGTTGAATAAAAATAAATTGAATAAATAAATACTTTAGAGAGGAATGGAAAAATTTTGGAATGACAGGAACGAGGAATGGAAAGACAGGTTGGGCGGAATGAAAGAGAAGATGGAGACGGAGAAAGACAAAAAGATGGAGCATGAAAAAATGAAAAGATAAAAATGAAGAAAAGTGGAAAGATGGAAAAGAAGAAAAACAAAAAGACAAAAATGCACAAAGGAAGAAAGTTGGAATGAGAGAAATGAGGAATGGAAAGAGAGGACAAGTGGAATGAGAGAAAAGGTGGAAAAGCAAAAAGACGGAAAGACAAACATGGAAAAACAGATGGACGGAAATTGGAAAAAGCAAAAAGACAAAAATGCGAAAGAGCAAAAGAATGGAAGTGCCGAAAAGATGGAAAGGTGGAAAATCAGAATGAGAGGAATGAGGAATGTAATGAGAGGACATGAGGAATGAGAGAAAAGGTGGAAGTGTGGAAAGATAGAAAGACGAAAAGATGGAAATGCCACTACTACAAAACTAGGTAGATAGGATAGCGGGGAGCATAGGCTAGTGGGGAGAGTAGAAAGTAGATGAGAGGGAGTAGAGAGCTATGTAGAAATGGCAGCCCAAAAGTGACATTTCTACATTATTAAATGGCACTTTCTTGCCACCATTTCCACATGTGCCATTTTTTGGAAATGGTAACCAAAAGTGCCATATATTTTTGCCATTTCTATGTCCATAATGGCAACCGAAAGTGCCATATATTTTGCCATTTTTACGTATAAAATGGCAACTAAAAGTGCCATATAGTTTTGCCATTTCTACATACAAAATGGCAACCAAGAGTGCCATATATTTCTTCCATTTTGTGTCTAAAATGGCAACCGAAAGTGCCATATATTTTGCCATTTTTACAATTAAATGGAAACTAAAAGTGCCATATAGTTTTTCCATTTCCACATGCAAAATGGCAACCAAAAGTGCCATATATTTTTACCATTTTATGTATTAACTGGCAACCAAAAAGTACCATATATTTTGCCATTTTTATGTATGAAATGGCAACCAAAAGTGCCATATAGTATTGACATTTCCACATGCAAAAGGACAACCAAAAGTGCCATATATTTTTGCCATTTTGATGTCTAAAATGGCAACCAAAAGTGCCATATATTGTGCCATTTTTACGTATGAAATGGCAACTAAAAGTGCAATATAATTTTGTCATTTCCATAATCTAAATGGCAACCAAAAGTACCATATATTTTTGCCAATTTTAATGCATGAAATGGCACTACATTTGAGACCAATTGTGACGAAATGGCAAAAGGTGACATAAAAGTTATGTTTGAAATGACAAAAGGTGACATAAAAATTGTCACTTATTATATTCGAAATGGCAAAAGATGACTTAAAATTTGCAAGATTTCATGTTCAAAATGGAAATTAAGTGACATACAAAATGCCGGTTATAATGTTACAAATGGTAAGAAATGGAATCACAATTACCATTTCTTATTTTATAAACAGTAGCATTCAAAATGGGCCAAAAAAAAAACACTTCTACTAGCTTTTAAAACGGGCCAAAAAGTTACATGACATTAGAATCTTAAATTACTAAAATTTTACATTTGATACTTGGTATCGATGAATGAAATTTATTGTTAAAGTGTGAAAGATTAATCAAAAGTCTTAACTACATTAGTACTCATAGTACTATTAACTAGAAAAGAAATCAAAGCATGAGGCTTGACGCTAGGCATGGCAACGCTCGAGGGCCATAGAGAAAAAGGGAAGGTGAGGGGAGAAGCGTTAACATAGGGGGGGAAAAGGGATTAAGGGTGGGAATGAAGAGGGGGACTATGGCACAATGGGGAAGGGAGAGGGGGAAGAGGAGCATGTACATGATGGGAGGTGGAATGTAGAGATGGAGACATCAAGGGGAGAGAGACATGCTTTATTTGAAAGGAAGGATGGAGGGAAATCAAAGTACTAGTAGCTAGGTGGCTTTACAAGAATGATTATGTCCCATCAAGAAATAGCCCCCTCCTTTTATAGCCAAGAGAGGGGGTCTCTCAAATAAATGCATCCTCCCACATGCATGGTGTGTATGGAGGAATCTCCCATGTGGGCTAGGTGGATACGCACTCTCAATTGTATGTGACAACCCTTTGCCCCATTTTTCCACATAAATCAAACCCCATATCCTAAGTCTAAGATACTCCCTTGGTCTCTCCCTAATTTTATAATACGTTCAAACATCTAGGAGGACAAGTGGAGGGTTGGCACAAGGAGTCTTGCCACCTCATCCTACTTTCCCCATTAATTAACTTGCACTCTTGGACTATCTACACCCCCCCCACATGGGCCTATCCTACATGGAGGGAATAATCCAATATAATATCCATCTCCACCTATTTTATATTACTTCTCCCATGGTCCTTGGGCCATGTCTCACTAAATGCAGGCATGGGATCACCTAGGTCGAGGGGTGGCACATGGAGGAACTATGCCACCTTAACATTTTATAATATTACTACCATGGATTATGTACAACACACCTTATGGGTCCTCTTACATGGAAGGGTGGCACATGGTCATGCCTTGCCACCTCAACCCTGGGCCCTATGCACACCATATTTTATTATACTATTGCCACACATACAAGCACACACATATATTTATGCATTTTACCTTCGTCAAATTTATCCATAATAGTTCCTCCCCCCCATGTAGGGAATGCACATCATTTCCATGCTTGGGACCATGCCTGGGACCACGCACAAAGAAGGCTTGAGATAATGCTTGTTGATCACCTTCTTGCCATATGGCTCATGCAGCTCCTAAACTTGTACAGACCCATTGCTATGTTCCTTGATGACTTTGTATGGACCAGTCCACAGTGGAAGGAACTTTTTATCCATTTGTTGTTCCAATCTATTATCAAAGCATAGCACAATATCCCCCTCAGCAAAGTGTCTTTCCCATCCCTTATGAATCTTAGCATCCAAGCGAGCCTTTTGTCGGTTCTTTTGGATCTCTGTTTGATGTAGTGCAAGGTGTTGGGTTTCATCTAACTTCTTAAGTTGTACCAACCTGGCCTCTACATTTTCATCTTCCGGTCATCCTTTGTTCTTGTGCCAATCTCAAGGCCGGAATCTCTATCTCTAGTGGTAAAACTGCCTCAGTACCATACACCAACTCAAAAGGAGTGTGACATGTAGACATTTTATGGGTGATGTTGTAAGCCCACATGGCTTTAGTGACCTTCTGATCCCACTAGATCCTGGTTCCTGTGGCCATTTTCCCCATGGATTTACAAAGGAGGCCATTGGTCCGTTTCGTTTATCCCATGGATGCTAGATAATAGATGTAAGAAGTGCGATGATTAATACCCATGTGGTCCGTGAGCAACTCTACTGCTTCATTTAAGAATGGACTCCCATGGTCAGATACTATTTCCATGGGTGTCCCAAACCTTGTGCAGATACGTTCAAATATGAAATTTGAAACTGCCTTACCATTTGCAATGGGGAGGGCGATAGCTTCAGCCCACTTAGTGACATACTGTGTGGCTACCAAAAGATACTTCCTTTTGCGGGCAGTCATGGGCAGGGGCCCAACAAAATCTATTTCCCACTTCCGAAATGGATGGATGGACATCACTAGATGATGTTGCCCAGGACATAAATCCTTCCTACCAAAGAATTGACATGGTTCACAAGTTTTGCAATACATAGTGACATCCTTGAACAAAGTCGGCCAATAGTACCTAGCATGTAAAGTCTTCTTAGTTGTATAGTCACCGGCATAATGGAATCCACAAAATCCATCATGATAATGTTTAAATACCTTAGGTACTTCATTTGCATCAGTGGCCTGTCTTAGTATCCCATCCATGCCTTGACGGTACAACACCCCATCAAAGAGAGTGTAGCACCTACTATCTCTACGGATCTTCTTTCTCTCATAGCTAGTACCATTAGGGGAGAATTAGGGTCTCAAAAGGGCCTCATAAGGAATGAATTAAGAAATGGATTAGTCCTAATGAAAGGGCCAAGGTGGGTTCCAAAAAGTCCTAACCCCCCCACCTAGGTGGGTCAAGCCCATAAGTGACCCCACCTCTTACACCTCTTACACAACTCTTAGTCCTAGGTGGGAACCAAAAAATTCAAAATTAAAAAATTTGAATTTTGAATTCCCTCCCTCCTTCTCTCTCCTCCCTCCCTCCCTCCCCCTCCTCCCTTCCCCTCCCTCCCTTCCCCTCCTCACTCCCTCCTCCCCCTCCCTCCTCCTCCCCCTCCCTCCCTCCCTCCCTCCTCCCCCTCCCCTCTCCTCCCCTCCCCCTCCTCACTCCCTCCTCCCCCTTCCTCCTCCTTCCCCTCCCTCCCTCCCTCCTCCATGCCTGCTCCTTCCGCCCTCCCTCTCCCTCACTTCCCCATGCCTGCTCCTCCTTCCCTCCTCGTCCCTCCTCCTCCATTGCTATTCCTCCTTCCCCCTCCCTCCTGTTCCTCCCTCCTCCCTCCTTCCTCCTCCATGCCTACTCCTCCTCACCCTCCACACATGTTGGTTTGCCCCCCTTTCCTCCTCTTCAACTACTGGTCCTCCCTCCCCCATCCCTCCTCCTCCTCGCCCTCCCTCTTCTTGCATGTTGCTCCTTGAAGACTGCATCTCCACACCTTCTCCTTCTCTACACTCCTTTAGTCATGGCACCATTCGAGGATGTCTCCAACAAGTACCAGGTTCAGTTAGAGTTGGAGGCTGAATATGCAAGCACACGTAGTCTAGAATTGAGGGGAGCTTCCAAAATCCATTGTCTTTGTTCGCAAGGAAAGAAGCATCTCGACCTTTGGGTAGAAGGATCCTTGTATCCTTTAGCTTCTGCAAACCAAAAGAGCCCTCCTTTCCATACAATGCATGAGCTAGTTCGGTTTGTTGGAAATGGACATGCGGGGCTACTTGGTTATTGCAATCGGTTAAACAATGCTCAATCAATGGCTATGCAAGCAAGCGAGATGCACAGAGCCCAAGCAGAGATGCTAGCATATTTAGGAAATAGCACCATTGTTGCAATGCATAACTCTATGCAGGATCTTAAAAGGGAGAACCAAGATATTTATGATAAAGCCAAAGCATTGGACTTGGAGCGAAATGCATTAGACTTGGAGCGACATAAATTAGAAGAGTCACTCTGTACTGCGGGCGCGTTCGCGTAGAGACCGCATCCAAAATGCCACGCAGGCGCATTCGCATAGAGACTACATTCCACCTCCCATCATGTACATGCTCCTCTTCCCCCTCTCCCTTCCCTCTTGTGCCATAGTCCCCCTCTTTATTCCCACCCATCTTAATCCCTTTTCCCCACCCATGTTAATGCTTCTCCCCTCACGTTCCCTTTTTCTCTATGGCCCTCGAGCGTTGCCATGCCTAGCATCAAGCCTCATGCTTTGATTTCTTTTCTAGTTAATCGAATTGGTGTGGTTGTTGGGATTCGAAGTCTCCATGGCTAGTGGCATACAATCCTTCCGTTGACATCTGTCATTCCTACGACTGTGTGCGGTTCTGCGGCATCTACTGTTCACGGTTCTCTATTTTTGCACTTCCAATCGGTGACATCTGCTCGTGGTTCTCTATCTCTACGGTTGCAAAACTTCTCCGTTTCTGTGCCTTCAGTTTGCGTATCTTCTGTTCATAGCTCCTACGCATCTTCTGGTCGTAGGCACAGTCGCACGTTTTCTAGATCCTGCGACATGGTGGAGACATCAAGGGGAGAGAGTCATTCTTTATTTGAAAGGAAGGATGGGGAGAAATCAAAGTACTAGTAGCTAGGGGGCTTTAGAAGAATGAGCGTGTTCAATCAATGAATAGCCCCCTCCTTTTATAGCCAAGAGAGGGGGTCTCTCCCAATAAATGCATCCTCCCACATGCATGGTGTGTGTGGAGGAATCTCCCATGTGGGCTAGGTGAGTACGCACTCTCAATTGTATGCGACAACCCTTTGCCTCATTTTTCCACATAAATCAAACCCCATATCCCAAGTCCAAGATACTCCCTTGGTCTCTCCCCAATTTTATAATACGTTCAAACATCTAGGAGGACAAGTGGAGGGTTGGCACAAGGAGTCTTGCCACCTCATCCTGCTTTCCCCATTATTTAACTTGCACTCTTGGACTATCTACACCCCAACCACATGGGCCTATCCTACATGGAGGGAATAATCCAATATAATATCCATCTCCACCTATTTTATATTATTTCTCCCATGGTCCTTGGGTCATGTCTCACTAAATGCAGGCATGGGACCACCTAGGTGGAGGGGTGGCACATGGAGGAACCATGGCACCTTAACATTTTATAATATTACTACCATGGATTATGTACAACACACCTTATGGGTTCTCTTACGTGGAAGGGTGGCACATGGTCATGCCTTGCCACCTCAACCCTAGGCCCTATGCACACCATATTTTATTATACTATTGCCACACATACAAGCACACACACATATTTATGCCTTTTACCTTGGTCAAATTTATCAGTAACAATACACAGTGTGAAGAAGTCATCTAAAATTCTAAGGAATAACTTTTACCTTTTATAACACACACATTTTACTTGATTCGATTCAACATTATACTCATCAAATTTTCCCTCTAAATCCTCTTGAATCTGTGTATCCAAAGTGCCAATGACCTTGTCCCCCTCTATTGAAAGAATTGCTTTAAGATTCCTGGAAATTAGGTAGAAATGAAAATTGAATATTTTAAGAGTGTAGAAGAAAGTATAGAGTATCACTTCTAAATATTGCATGCTAAAAAATAGTCCTACAATATATCACAAATGAGATCATCTAATAGGCTAGGATCATGTCTCCTTGGAGAAATAAGCTCCTTGTTATCTAATCATGAACTGGTTTGTCATTAACACTCCATCTGGCCTCTTCAAGAACACAAACCATTTCATACAAAGCTACGAGAATCGTTGTCCTTGTCCAATCCAACTGGGGGACATACTATGGTTTCCATTGTTAGGTTGACAGATTAATGGACATGCTTCGTGCGTGGAATCATCTAGTGGTCTGTGGTGTTGGAAATATAGAAGTCACCCCCCGTTTGTAAGCCCCCATATGAGGAGAGCATTGGGGGGGTGAACCTAGGGTTTGAGAGAATGCCACATGGGTAGAGTTATGGATGCATGTGGGCACCATTCAAACAACAAGAGAGAATTGTGGGGCTGCCACATGGGCAGCACATCTTAGAGCATACCTGGTTATGTAGAGTAGCAGGGCAGGAAGAAACTGTGGTGCAATGCCACGTGGTAGATTTACAGATGGTTAGAGGGGGACAACAATACAGAACCACAGTTGGAGCTTGATGGTCCAAGTTAACTAGATTTGTGCTTGGGATATGATGTCTCAGGTATGGTGACCTAGCTAGACAGAGGGCTGGTTGAAACAGACCCTAAAAGCTTGATGCCTGGAGGACTTGAGTTTGTTCACCTATCTTGAGGGGGACAGTTGGAGGATGTTGGTACCTGGAGAGCTCGAGTTTAGAGGTGAGTTCGTGACTGAAGGTGGTGGTACCATTAGCTGCTGCCAAATATGGACTGTGTACCAGTTTGGTATGCGAAAGTGGAACTGGACCTGGTGGAGCAGGAGCCACTAGTTGAAAAGCCATTAGAAGACTGACGACGCCAAATTGTTCCTAAGGGCTACAACATGGGAGCTATTGGAGACGTCTTGGTGTTGGGCCAAGATGGGTTGGTGAGAGGGGGTGTTGGAAATATAGAGGTCACTGCCCTGTTTGTAAGCCCCCATATGAGGAGAGCATTGGGGGAGTGAACCTACGGTTTGAGAGAATGCCACGTGGGCAGAGTTATGGCTGCCATGTGGGCTCAATTCAGACAATAAGAGAGAGAATTGTGGGGCTGCCACATGGGTAGCAAACATGCTACCATGTGGGCCTCAGAGCATACTTGGCTGTGTAGAGCAGCAGGACAGCAAGAAACAGTGGTGCAATGCCGTGTGGCAGATCTGCAGATTGTGGGCAGTACAGATCCTAGGCAATGGCTGTGGGCAGGGTAATGGCCTGGAAAGAGGCTCCTATATGGAGCTGGCGGAGGGGCCCTGGCAGCAGCACAAGAGGGGCAGAGAGAGCAGCAAGGGGGGCCTCGCCCCTTGCCCTTATATAGGGCTGGTTGGGCTGAGCCAACCAAGTCTGTTGGGCCAGCCAACCAACTTGACCAACAGGAGATAGAAAAGTCAGCCCCTAGGGTTGGCCATTTGCCCTAGGGGATCGGTCATTTTGGGGGCAGGTTTGCCCTATAAAAGGAGGGCCTATTGGCCTATAAACACATCATCTGGAGCAGCCACTCGAGCAGATTGGAGCAGCTGGTCAAGCAGCCTTTGGGCCTACTTCCAAGAGAACAAAGGTAGGCTGAGGAGCAGGAGACATAGCTCATAGGAAGCTACCCACCTAGGCTGAGGTTTCGGACAGCAAGGTGGAGAGATCCTTTGAGTGGAGAGTCTACATACGCTTAGTCGAGCACAGGGGCTTAGAGATCTAGAGGTGCTAAGCATATAGTAGGAGAATCTTTTGGTGAGTTTGGGAATGTTCTTGGATTCATCTAGGTATATATCTTGTCCAGTTTGTGGATGGACAGAAATATAAAGTGTTACTTCTATATTTTTCTCTGAGCACAGTCTATTTGCTAGTCTGCACATACACATGAATGCTGTGAAGTACACATACTTGATGAATCTTGATACACTTCCGCATGTAATTCTTGGGCTATCTATGCGGGATACCCTCTGGTGGGATTTCAGTTTTCTAACATGTGAATACCAACAACTCATATCTCCATCGGTTGCTAGCTACATAGAGGAAGAGAGGGCTCTGCATGGTAGCCATTGTTTGCTCGTCTCAGTCTTGCCATAGCCTGGACCTTGTCCAAGCATGTGATGATCATGATCGAGAGGTCTGTATGCTGTGTGGATCAGCCAATTGGGTCTTACTGCTTAGGTGGCATACTTGGCGGTGGACTTTGCCAGACGGGCAAAAACAGGCCTCGGGAGCATGGTGCTTGGAATACTCTAGGTTTCTCACTGGTTATGAGGGGTGCAGCTGGATGATGGTTGCCACAGAAGTCCTCAAGATCACTGGATGGTTCGTGATGACTGAAGATGGTGGTGCCATGGACCTGTGGCATTGTCAAGATTGTACCTATGTACAAGGTGGTCCGCTTGCACAGAACCAGACCTGGAGGAGCAAGAGGTGCGGGTTGAAAGACCAATGAAGAAGAATGACTCCGACTTGTTGCTGAGGGCTTCACCATGGGAGACAATGAAGCTTCTACATCGCGTGTGGGGATTGGCCTACGATGGGTAAGCATGACGGGGTGTTGGAGTTATATATGTCACCTTCTCATTTGTGAGCCCCAAATTGAGGAGAGCATGGGGGAGGTGCACCAAATAGGTATCAGAGATGCCACATGGGCAAAATTAAGAGGGTTTGCAGGGCAGCCAAATGGGCAGCATGTAGGCTGCCATGTGGGTAGCATATGGGGTATAACCAAGCTTCAGCTGGACAAGCCTTGACCAATGGGCAAAAGGGCCCATCATGGGAAAATGACCAGGACCAGCAGCAAGGTCTGCTCAGAGATGGGCAGGTTGGGACCTGCAATAGAGGCTGCAACCTACAGCAAAGTACTGCGCATCATCCAAGCAGTGATTGGAGCCGCGGGAGGTGGTCAGGGATGTGCACAGGTGTCCTGGCGATGAATGCAAGAAGGAGATGGCCGAGCAGCAGTCAGCTACTATAAAGGGTGACTGTTCCAGAGGCTGTTTTGAGCTGCAGTGGCTGATAGGGGTGGACCAGTTGGACGAGCAGTACAGAACCAAGGCGCTTTGAGATCTGCCACACGGCACTATTGCACCTGCAATGGACCAGAAATAGGCTGCTCAATAGGATCGGCCAGCTCGTCAGGGTATTTGCCACGTCTACAGCCCTATAACATGGCCCCCAAAGGGGGCATTCACTATTCTATCAATCGGGGTTCCTGGTTCATCAGTTTGGGTTGTCACCACTGCAGCCAGCAAGGAGGTCCAGAAGAGCAGCATAGGGCCTTCATCATTGGCTGCCTACACAGCAGCAAGGAAGGACCTTGTGCCTCACCATTGGGCTGCCTACACAGCAGCAAGAAGGTCAAGGACAAACGCTGCCTTACAATAAGCTGTCCAAGGAAGCAACAGGAAGGTGTGTTTGTAGGGTACCATTACGAAGCCCACACAAGCTCTAGGAGAGCAACACAAGCTGAGTGTTTTCGAAGGTGCCACGAGGAGGTAGGAGAACAGATTTTTTTGGGTGTCACGGGTGAGAGAGGGTAGCACACTGTGCCACTATTTTGTATATGATTTGGTCGACATTGGACTTATATATATAATATATGTTGCTGTTTCTACATTTCTGTCTAACTGTCTTTCTCTACACTAGTGCACATTACGGAAAGATGTTGGATTTGAAATTGACATTGAGTAATTCCTGGCTCTATCTTGTTTTATCTATCTTTCGCTGTGAGGAGCGTTGGCTGCCCCTGCCCCGCCCCCCCCCCCCCCCCCGCCCCTTCATAGAATTCATTGAGACACACCAGAGCCTCGAGAGAGCAGTACCCATAGTGGGGTACACATGGCCATCGGGCACTGAAATGAGGGACTGGTCTATAGACACTTGTGCAGTGTGTGCCTAGAGGGAACAATTGTATGCAGACAGCTCCAAGTACACATTCAGTATACAATACAAATGGTTACCTCTAGCAGACAGTAGATGGACATACACAAGACAAAAGAGTGGTCTGACTATTCTTCTCTTGGTGGCATACCCACATCCAGAGCCGTTTGGTGTACTTCATCTGCAGCTGAGGAAGTCACAACTCTGCTCTGTCTCAAACTCCTCATGGGGCAGTGCACTTTCATTGTGGAAGCAATCTTTGAGGTGTCATGGAGCCAAAATCCTTATGTCTTTGTGTGTTTACATGTCATATGTGGTGGTTCATACTTTGACTCGAGTTCTTGTAACATCTGTCATTTGTTGGGAAAAAATTTATCATGGATATATGGTTAATCTCAGTTTTGCATGACTGCATTTTTTTCTATCATAGCATTGATGCTAGGCTTACATATACATGTGAAATATGGATTGCAATCGAGCTGTTTTTTTTATCATAATGTTTAGAATGCTGCTAGGTATAATGAGTTGGGTCAGCCTGTCTGCAAGGTTTGCAATGTTGCAATAAAGAGTGACTCACTATGGCCAGCTCACTTGGTGTCTCGGCAACATAAGGAAGTGAGATTCTTAGACTCATGAGTGTTCTGTTTAATCATCTCCCAGAATGGCCTCATAGTCATGACTTTTCATGATCAGAAAGCAAGTCTCTTTGTGTGTGCAGTTTTTCTCTAACAAGTCAAAGCTAACAAACTTTCGGCATTTGGGAATATTTTTAGCAGTTGTTCTCCTGGCATTTCTGTATTGTAGAACATTCCTTGTTTATTTCCTCACTTGATTATCATGGCCGTTGGTCCAGGATATCAGGTGTGCTTCAAGCAGCTCCAATGTAATATATGGTGTTTCATATTTGTATTCATTGAGTTTCAGAACTTAATTACTGTTGGACTGTGATCTTGCTACACATTAGTCATCGCTTTCATGTCTCACACACAGCTATATATAGCTCTGGGTTTTCTCCCACTTGTTCCAGATAGAGACGGGCTGGCATTCAGGGAGCACTGGATTTGCTGACGTTGCCACTGGCATACAGCCCCCTCTATTTGGCTATGTAGCAGTCTGTTAGACGGCTGGAGGGGGTCGGCCCTCTTGGAGCAGCTCTGTCCCAGGTATATGGTAGTGGTTCAACCCCTATAGACTGCATGGCATCCCTCTTATAGGCAGGTTGCTAAGTCGGCCCAGTTAGGGGCAGAGAGGTAGCCCTTTATAGGGTTTTGTTGCAGCCCTTGTAGGCTAGAGGGTGGGGTCGGCCCTAGAGGAGGTGGGTCGGCCCACCTTGCTGAGCTGGTTGGCCCCTAGAGTAGGGGGTCTGGCCCCCTTGTTGCAGCTGACTAGGGAAGGGGAGGCTGCCTATATATAGGCCCCCTTCCCACTGGTTTTCATCTCATTGTGGAGCATTGGTGCCTATCTATAGCAGAGGTTTTCCCCACCATTCTTGGGGGTTTTGTCCTGAGATCCCTTGCAGTCTTGTGTGCTTTCTCCTTTCCTTTTTAATTGTTTGTGTGAGAGGTTTTCTCTCTCTCTCTCTCGCGATCCGATCTGATCCGATCCGCTGCACTTCTCACATGGTATCAGAGCCACAGTTGACTAGAGACCCGAGGAGTGGAGGGAGTGTGGAGCCAACACACTGAGAGGAGTGCAAGGTCTGTTTTTGAAGGTGTTTGTGAGGAGGAGTGTGCAGAGGTGTGGACTCAACGAAGGCATGATTTTGAAGGGTGTTTTCAGATTCGAAAGGAGTAGTTCTTGAGGACCGAAATAGCAAAGGTGTGAAGGTACTTAGGCTCTCAGCCCCTTCATCATCTTCTTGAGCCCTCTCCTCTCCTTTCTTCCATCATTCCCGTTCTCTACCTTCTTTCGGCATCCACTCTCTTCCAGTTCGATTTCCTCTTCACCTAGACATGTCTACTCTGCCGAGATGGCGGAGAGCAAGGCAAAATTTCCAGTTTTGCCGATGCGGAAATCCAGACACAATTGATTGATCCTTGTGAACTATTAGATGCCCAATGTTATTGGAGCATTGTAGAGAGAGAGGGCCTTGCTTGTGGGTTTGCCCACCCCATGAGAGGCTAGTGTAGGCTGAGTGAGGGCCTGTGTTGGGTTGTGGGTGTGCCCGCCCCCTATGAGGGTAGAGTAGGGTAGGGCAGATCTTCCACTGTGGATCCATCTAGGCTTCGTGGGTGCCCCTGCTGTGGTGCACTTTGCTGAGCAGTGTTTAGGGCTTGTGGCTGCCTCTGGAGCTACAGACCTGCCCTGTTAATTGGCCCATAGGCAAGGGGTTCAGCCCCTAGCCACCTAGAAACAAAGAGCTAGCCTCCAGCCCTAGGAGCCGACTAGGCAGTCAACCTATTTCCAGGGCTTCCTGCTGTATAAAAGCCACCCTTCCCCATCATTTCACTCATCCAAAGCTTGTTGCAGCCTTCCACTACAGGCAGTGCACCCAGAAAGAGTAGTAGAGAGAGTTCTCAGGCCGGTCTATACCAAGGAATGTAGTGGAAGGGTTGTGGAAACTGCTTCCTCGTCTACAACACGGCTGGAGGTGTCATTGGTACTGATGGTGTCTGAGAAGTTCATGGCTATCCAAAGGACTGAGTACAACTGCAATAAATGGAGAAAATAGTACTATATGAAAGGTGGTGATCCTTCCTAGAGAAAACTACAATAACTAATGGAGAAAAGGGCTGCTCTTACGCTTCCCTACGGCTGCTATCAGGTGCTGGACCTGGACCTGTCTGAAGATCTATAGGTACCACAGGAGGGAAGCTAATTTGCTGTTGTCATACCCCATCCTGATCCTGCAAGGAATGCTGCTGCAAGCTCAAGGATATCTACCGTAATCCATCTCCGAAACATGATCTGAAAGGAGCCTCTAGGAGCTGCCTTTGATAGGCTCCCATGGAGTTGGAAAACTCCAAACCAGGTCAGGTTCCATAGACAGCATGCCATCAGCTGTATTTGCCCTTGACATCTGCTTCCTTTGTGTTTATTAGATGTTCAACATTGTAGCAACATTGTAGCTTGGTCCTCCTCCTATCAATGCTACAAATAGCTTGCTCAATCAAGCTGCTTATGATCCTACTATTGTAGGTCTCCCTCTTCCTTCTTAACACTTATTTGTGCATCTCGTTTCTAGATTCATGAGCTCTTTGCTACTCCATCCTTAGCTGTGTACAGGCTCTCTAGGTTTGCTCGTCTGTGTTGAGCTACATTCCCACTTCTACTATAACCCATGGGCCTCTTTTCATTGACTACATACACTCCCTTCGCATCCATAGGGATTGCATTCAAATCATCACAAGATGCTCCCAAAACTTTCTATGTTCAGCTCCTACAAACGGGAGAGCTCATTGGCAACCCTCTATGGCAAACCACGAACTAAAAGAGAAAGAAAATAGTATGTATTGTTTCTAGAAGGATCTTGGCTAATTACATTATGTGGAAAAACAACCGGATAGCTTGAGGAGGGATCGTAGCCCCAAAGTGCATGAGAACAGCCCCCAATTTAATGTGTGCCCACTTCCATTGAACTCTCTCGAGGTGTCCTCACACAGACACTTTATCTGTCTATGTGTCATAGTGCTTTCTTGCCATGTCCAAAATGACATGGATAAGCTTCCCATAATCTTTGCTTAAAGGCCGCTCAGTTGTACGTTGTCTCTTCAGCTACATGTGGTTCAAGGTTTGAGCTTTATGCCTCCGATGGCCTGGTCTCTAGCTACGTATGGATCTACCCATGTCGTCTCTGTGCCAACATGGACTTAGGTAGAGCAGAATGTGTGTGTAGAGTAGCGGCAAAGCTCCGCTTGTACTTGCATAAGGCTAGAAATAATCCCTCTTAGAAATCCAACTTGCATGTTCTACATGCAAGTTCTACATACAATTCCTACATGCAATACCCCATAATGGAATGAAGCCCACACTCTTTGGGGCATTGTGTTGAGTTCTACTTTGGTATTCCAAGCAACTGTCTCAAGTGTCCATGCTTCGTTGCACTCCACGTCCAAAAGCATGTCCTAACCTTGCAACTCCTCCTTCCCTCTCCTCCAATCTTGTAACCCATCCTCTCCCTCTCCTCCTCCCTTCTCCTCCTCCCTCTTCCTCCTCATCCTCCCTCTTCCTCCTCCTCCTCCCTCCTCCTCCTCCTCCTCCTCTCTCCTCCTCCCTTCTCGTCCTCCCTCCTCCTCCTCCTCCTCCTTCCTTCTCTCTCTTCTTTCCTCCATGCTTGTACACCTTTTTCCTCTCCCACTTCTATGCTCCCCCTAAACCCTTAGTTCCTCAACCCTTAATCTCCATGATCTACAAGGGAGATGAGTTATCCACCATGTACTCTACCCTAAACCTTGGAACCTATTCTAAACTCTGGAACCTCTCTCTAAACCTTGGAACCTCCTTCTAAACCTTGGAACTCCTAACTCTGGAACTCCTTCTAAACCTTGGAACCTCCTTCTAACCCTGGAACCTCCTTCTAATCCTTAAACTCCTTCTAAACCCTACAACCCCCAATGAAGGTGAAAGCCTTCAACCATTGGTTATAATATTGGCAGTAACAGTAACCACTTCACAATAAGACAAAGCAACTATAGACGTGCTTGATAGATGCCCAAAATAGCGGGCGCGTCTATAGGCACTCCTAGAATAGTGAAAATACAAGCATGTCTAATAGCGCATCTATCAACGCATCTAATCGGGAATTGATAGAGTAAATGATAAACTCAATAAGTGGCAAGACCTCCAGCCAATTCTAGTAAGAAGAAAGTTTGTACTAAATCACTACATCTATCGCTCAATCCTATATTTTATCTCCTGTTGGATGGACTCCAACCAAAAAGAGCGTGGGAAAAATCAACCGCATTTTTTGGTCTTTCTTGTGGGGGGAGATACTGACCATAAAAACATGGCCATAGTTAAATGGCAAGTATGCACAATGCCCAAAGATTTAGGAGGGTTGGGGATTGTGGATATTGAGAAGTCAATAGCAAGATTCATGAATTAGTGGTGGATAACTAAGGCCTCTAAAGATCCTGGCTCTACTTGTCCTCTACTGTTTCCAGCACGCCATCGAAGCTTCTTTCACAAGAGCGCACGGTTGGGTGGGAGGTAGCGCCATCTGTTGTATCAGTTCTACAGTAATCAAATTTTTTGATTCTCCATACTATCTGCTTTTCTCTCTTGTGTACGAGATCTTGTTATCTGTTGAGCACAGATGTTGTATTGTTTTCTTACATGGTATCAGAGCCTAGACTCTAGCAAGAAGATTTGGTAGTGTGTTTCTGTTTGCGAGCAGATTGTGAGAGATGGCCCAGCCCGCAAGACTGCGAATCCCACTGTTCGGCGAAAGCGAAAAGTTGGACGGCACTAACTATCCACTCTAAAAGTTCAAGATGAAGACCATCCTAAGTGCATATGAGCCACGGGATACTACTACTGGGGTGGACATGAAGCCGGTCCCAAGATCGAATCTGGCTAATGCAGCACAACAGATAGTACTAACTATGGATGAGATTCTTGCGTGGACAAGAAGAAATGCAGATGCACTGTGTTCTATTGTCTGCAGTATAAGTGACTCTGTCATGGCGTTAATTCAACATGTCACCATAGCGGAGGAGGCATGGACGGTCTTGAAAAATCAGTACGAAACCACGAATCAGACGCGAATTCAGAATCTGGAGACACAACTCGCGAACGAGAAACTGTCTGAGTCTGAAACAGCAGAGAAGTTCATCACCAGGGTGAAGAATCTACGCGATCAAATGACTGCGATTGGCATCACCGTCACCAGCGAGAATGTAGCATGGAGGTGCATACGGATTCTCCCACCAAAGTACGATGGTCTTGTTACGGCGTTGAATACGCAAAACAGAAATCCATTCCTCAACTTTGAGGATTTCAGCGCGCAATGCTTCTGGAGGAGGAGATGCATCAAAAGACGAGGATTGGAGAAGATTCGGCTTTCTACGCTGGATCAAAGAAAGGTAATGGTAAGGACTTGGTAACCCATCTTCTTCTGATGATAAAAAGAGAAAGAAGAAGATCAAGTGCTTCTATTGCAACAAGGCAAGGCACAAGCAGAATGAGTGCCAGAAGAAGATTGCAGATAAGAAGAACGGAGTAAAGAAAGAGTCCAACAACAGCGCGCAGGCAGTACCAGTAGAGCTGTTCGTAGCAATTAAGGAGATTTCCACAGAGGCAGTTCATGTACCTGTGGATGAACCGTGGATTATTGACAGTGGTGCATCACGCCACATGACCAGTCGGAAGGATTGGTATACCTCTCTACAGCCGGTAGGGAATGGCATCCTGGTAGCAGTCGGCAATGATGCAAAATGTCCATCAAAAGGAAAAGGTATGATTGCTCTCAAGTCAGATGGAGTTGTAAAACAGTTGTTCGATGTTATTTATGTGCCAGATATCAAGAGAAACTTGTTGTCTGTTTCTGCAATCACGGATCAGGACCTCAAAGTTCAATTCGATAAGAATGACGCATGGATTTTGGATCTTCAAGGGAAGGTCGTTGGTAAAGGTACACGGCGCAACAACATCTACGAACTCTCAGCTTTCAATGCTCAAGCCGATGTGAAGAACACTAAGCTGTGACATGAGAGGTTTGGTCATCTAAACCTTAGTTCTTTAAAGGAGATGCATAAAAGTGGAATGATTGCAGACCTACCAGAAATTACAGATCTGCTCGATGTATGTGAAGCTTGCATGATGGGCAAGCAGCATCGGCATCCCTTTCCTGAAGAGGCCAGCAGGGCAAAGGCTCCTATAGAGCTCATTCACACGGACCTCTGCAGAAAGATGGAGACGGAAGCTTTGGGTGGTTCCTACTACTTTATGATGTTGATCGACGACTATAGTAAAAGGATATGGATATACTTCTTGAAGACTAAAGACAAGGCTTTTAGTAAGTTCAAGAAATGGCATGTAATGGTCGAGAAAGAATTAGGGAGGAAGGTGAAGGAGTTGAGATCGGACAGAGGTGGAGAGTTCACATCAAATGAATTCGAAAGTTACTACAAAATCGCGGGATCAAGAGGCAGAAACCCTCGCCACATACATCATAGCAAAATGGAGTAGCAGAATGCAAGATGCACGTCATCTGCGAAATGGGCAGGAGTATGATCAAAGGGAAAGATTTGCCAAAGACTTTCTGGGCTGAAGCATGTAGCATGATAGTTTACATTCTGAATCGTAGCTACACGAAGGCTGTGAATGGGATGACTCCACTGCAAGCCTTTTCTGGTAAGAAACCTTCAACTGCACAGCTCTCAGTCTCCATCAGTTGATCACACCATCTTACACTTAGTATTTGTGTTCCCTTGGATTTAACACACTGCCATATCATGCTCCATTCGAGGCAAGTGTATGATCGTGGTTCTTTATGTGGACGACCTTGTCATAACAGGGAACCATGAAGAGAAGATCTCATAGATAAAGCATTTGCTAGGAAGAGAGTTTGAAATGACAGACCTCAGACTGATGCATTTCTGTTTGAGGATTGAAGTTTGGCAAGAGCCGAAACAGATCTTCATTTCACAGCTGAAGTATGCTGGAGAGATACTGAAGGCATTTGGCATGGTTGAGTGCAAGACAGTTGGTACCCCTATGGAGGTTGACGTGAAGCTCTCAAACGAGGATTCATCACCATTGGTGGATGAAGCGAAGTACAGAAGGCTTATGGGCAGCTTGATTTACTTGTGCAACACGCGGCCGGGACATCAGCTTTGCGACTGGTGTACTAAGCAGGTTTTCCAATAAGCCCCAAGAGAACCACTAGAGGACAGGGATGCGGGTGCTGAAATACATCATGATTATGGCATCACCTATACCAAGGGCAACATCTTAACCAGATTCTGTGACTTGGATTGGGTAGGAGACGTGGACAGTAGATCAGTGACAGGTTACTATTTCTCACTTGGATATGGAGCTGTGTCATGGGTCAGCAAGAGGCAACCCACAGTTTCTCTTTCTTCTACTGAGGATGAGTACAAATCAGCATGCTTTCCTTCTTGCGAGGCAGTGTGGTTGAGGAGAATTTTAGGGGACATGGGTGCAGTTCAGAACAAGCCTATGCAGTTATCATGTGACAATCACAGTTGCATGGCGATTGCAAAGAACCCTGTGTTCCACGCTCGCACAAAACACATTGAGATTCAATATCACTTTGTACGCAAGCTCATCATGGATGGAGAGGTCGACTTGGTGTACTGTCCGACTACAAAGAATGCTGCGAACATCTTCATGAAGGCTCTTGGAAAAGACTTGCTGGAGCGGCATCTTCATCGACTTGGCATTGGGCCAAAAAAGTAAGTTCCCTTGCGGGTGGACATTGAGGGGGGGTATTAGATATCAATGCTCCACTCTCGTGTAACTACGCGGGAACCAGCTAACTCTACTTGTAAGCCCCCCATATAAGGAGAAGGCATTTGAGTAGCTCGGTTATCCAGTAGGTCCTGGTTTGGATACCAGATGGGGACCATGTGTGGCCTGATGGCTAGACGGAGTTGGCACACTGCCGACGAGGCTACATGTAAGTGCGGGAAGGCATTCCATGACTGACCGCACTGAGGGTAGACGGAGCATTTCTCGGGGCAGTCCACTCTTGGGTTGCAGGGCCCGTTCGGAGTCCCAAATGATCCCGGATGGCTCTGGGCCAAACGGAAGCCGTAGGTTAGTTGCTCTGAGGTTGCTCTAGTTTGTGCACCAGTTCTATCGTGTGGTCGGTGGCCTATTTCGGGATCGACTCCCACACTACTACACACGCATCCTATTGCGACGTTTACGTACCGACGATTAGTGCCCGCTTAGCGTTAATCGTCGGTATAAAAATCGAGTTTCGTAAATTGTCGCTATATAGCGACTTTTGCCAAAAGTCGCTATATAGCGACACTGAGATAAAATATTATAGCGACGTTTTTACAGAGAGGTTTTTTTTTTTTTTTAGGCCTTAAAAATTAGTTTTTTCCAATGACAAAATTTTTTAAATTTTCATACATGTTTGAGCTCATAGAGAATAAAAAAATGAGAGCATGTACATCAAGCCTTTGAAGCTCATATATTCATGTCCAAGTTTGAGATGAGAAAAATTAAATAAGAGCATTTATATCAATTGTTTCATCTTGAGCCAAGTCTAAGGCGCCAAGCAAGTCTATCTCCAACTCTATACCGAGTTGATCTCCTATATCATCATCGTACTCTAGTATCGTTCGTTCACCTAAAAGTATTTGATCACCTTCTTCAATAAAGCTTAAGTGTGGTGATTGATCTTGATGATTGTTGTCTTCCTCGTCAATATCGTGATCTCCATCCTCCTCCCGTGTGATCTCATTATGTGCATCTTCCTCTTGCCTCATATGGTGATCTACATCTTCTTCGCTAGATTCATGAATTGGATCCGGCATTGGTAGTGGCATCTCCATATCCACATCTCGATCTTCAAAAATTTGCTTACTTCGTGGTGCAACTTGGATCACGTACCACCATCTTGGATCAGAACGATCCGGATGAAAAACCACCTATATTGAAGATGGGTGCCAAATGTCGTCAATTATATATATATCAATGGACTTTAAAAATGAAAGCTTCGACTAATTAAATCATTAGTATGCACCTGTTCACAGTGCTCGGGAAGAACAAAAGTATCACTTTCATCGGTCCAATGTTTGGTGGAGTCTATTGCAAAGAGACCGCTACTATCTTTTCTCACTGTCGCATGGGGACCGTTGTAAGTAGTTCTAAACCATTTTACATCAAGAATGAAAATAGTAAATCGTCTGAAATCAATTTCATAGATGTCACGTATGGTTCCAAAATAATCCAACTGTGAGGAGAGAAGATTGGTATCTGAAGCACTTGCTCGGCTATCTTGTGTAAAGTTAGCCATGACTCCACAATCATTCGTGACTCTCTTTGAATCGATGCGTTCCATGCCAAAATGTCGTCCATATGACCATAATGCACTGTACTTTTTGTACTGTAAAAGAGCATCATTAAAACAATGAAGATGCACCTATTTTATAGCATATATTGCCACAAATAATTACTTAATTACGTCAAGAGATAAGAAACTTACATGCACCATACATCCAGATGATAACTCCCGCTCGTGCTCGTTTATTGTCTCTCCATCACGTTCGGCTTTACGTACAGCCAGTTGTAGCCAATCAAGTGACATATGAGTAGGGAGAAGAGTCAGATCTCGTGGATATGGTTGTGATCGCCTGTACATTACTCTAAATCTCGTCCTTGCATTTATTCTTTCTGCTTTGGCCACTTCATATCTCTCAATCCACTTCTGCATCTCAGTGAGGATACAAAACTTATTGAATTTCTCCATTTGCTCTTCGCTCATCTTTTTTTCAATCCCTTTTCCTTGGGGGACCTCGCCAATGATGCGATCATCATCCTTGTTGTGCCAAGCTTGCGGCATATTAGGATCCGTGGATGCAAGAAACTCTGTGATATATACTAATGACTCTTGCACAAGCCATCCCTCTACCATGCTTGCTTCTGGTCTTGCTCTTTGTCTTACAAACCCCTTTAAAGTTTTCATAAACCGCTCGAGAAAAAACATCCATCGATTATGAACGGTACATGCTATAGCCACCTCATAAACTATGTGCACAAGCAAGTGGACTTGAGTTGTCATAATGCTTGAGGGAAAGTGCTTCTCAAGCAAGCATACGGCTTCGATGGATTCCACCCTAGCCTTCTCGATGCTCGATATAGAGATCTCTTTTTGAGATATCCACCTATTTCACATGTCCATGCATATGTAAGATATTTGAGATATCCACCTATTTCACATGTCCATGAAGAAAATACATAATGCGAATTGATAGTAAGCATACCTCACAATACCACAGATCTTGAATATAGCATTTCTAACATCTTCTTGTAAGCACCCTTTTATTGTAATTGGAAGGATGAACTATCAAAGCAACAATGAAATCATGTCAACAATATAACATAATAATAATTACGCTAATGCATCACTATTATCGGTACACTAATTCTACTTAGAATACCTGTAAGACCTTGTGCCAATCATGGGACTTGAGGCTACTAAGCTTATTGTCCTTTGAAAATGCTCCTTTTAAGCAATACATGTACCCTGTCGGTGTTTGAAAAGAGGCAATGTCTACCTTGATCGCTGCCTCCTCCCTCGTAGAGAGGATCCACGTTGCTTTCGGGAGGACAACTTTTCCTGAAGCATGCACTTGGGGCCACAAACAAGACATCCTATTCATAGCACGCAAGTCTTCTCGCACTCCTCTCGAGTCCTTGGAACCAACCAAGTGTGCCCAAATGGTAGCCCCCACATTCTTGAAGATATGCATGGGATCCAAGAGATGATTGATTTGTAACTGACCCCAATAAGGAAGCTCGTGAAAGATCGATAGCCTCTTCATACCAGGAGGAGGTTCCTCTCCATTCTCCCTCCAAGCTTGAATACAATCACTTGCTTTCAAATATGATGGTGGTGGATCAAGCTGACCTCCACGTGCGAGATGGTCGAGCGGAAGGTATCTAGCATGACCTTCATAAACATTTTTCCTCATATGTTTGGAGTAGCGTGCAAGCGATTTCAGAGCAGGTCCACAAACAGGACAAGCATGGTACCCACTTGTAACAAGTCCTGCACGCATGCATGAATATGTTAGTACAAGACATGCATGCAAAAGAGAGTAAAAAAAGCATAATCCCTCATTGTACATGTAAAGACATAACCACGTACCTGCGCACTCTCCATATCCTGGGTAGTCATGCATGGTCCACATCAAGATACCCCTGACCAAAATATCATTGGTATGCCTAGGAGCTTTGGAAATATCAAAGACCTGTACTCCTCTCCATAATATTTGTAACTCCTCTATCAAAGGTGCCATGTACACGTCCATGTTTTTTGCCTTGTACTTTCCTGGCACAAGTAGTGCAAGCATGAGGTGTCCCTTTTTTATTGTTAGCCATGGTGGGATATTGTAATTCACCACGACTATGGGCCATGTTGACCAAGATGTCGAGCGTAACCCGAAAGGATTCACGCCGTCCATGGCTAGTCCAAGATGTAAGTTGCGTGGCTCTCTCGCAAAGTCCGGCCACTGATTATCTATGTGCTTCCAAGCTGCACAATCTGTGGGAATCCTCAATGTGTGATCAGTGGACCGATGAGATGCATGCCATGTCATCAACTCCGCTATGGATTTGCATCGAAACATGTGTTGTATTCTTGCAATGATGGGAAAGTGTCTTAAGACCTTTACCGGTATCCGCTCACCCTGCAAGTCATCTCTATATCGTTGTTCCCCACACTTTGGACAACTAGCCAAATCTCCATGATCACGACGAAAGAGAATACAATCATTACGGTAAGCATGGATGGTATCATAATCCATACCCACCATTGTTAGCATCTTTTTCGCTTCATCTCTTGATGCGGGCATGGTATTTGGTGCAGGCAACATCTTCTAGAGCAACCTATGACAAAGACACTATCCAAATGATGATTCTCAAAACAAACAATATCCAAATAATGAGTCAAATTAATGCAAGGGCTAACCTCATTAAGGCCGAGACACTTGTATCCGACCACCCATACTGTACTTGTAGATTCAAGATTGAGAGACAAGCACGTAGTTTAGACATCCTAGCACCCTCGTACAATTGTGTTGATTACAACTCTCGCATTTTGACCTCAGACTCTGACATCACGTGTACGTGGGATGTAGTGCCCCTAAAAATGGAATCCATCATGTCGACCATACCCTTGTCATCATCCGAGAGACTATAGTCTTGTTGAAAGTGAGAAGGTATATGTGTACCCTCGTCACCCTCCTCACATTAGGAAAAAAGGGAGCTCATTTTGGGGCCCTGTAAGAAATTCACTATTTTCTCTTTTCTCTCTCTACAAAAGCAAGAAAATATGGATACTTGCGTGAGAAATGTCAGTGTGAAAAAGAATAAATATATTCTTTCACATGCTTTACATTCAATGTTCATATAAGAGCAACACTTTTCTATGCAAAATTTGGTGATTTTGACACCGCAGACGCGTCCGGAACAGCCCAAAATCCTAAAAACGGCACTGGAAACACTGGAATCGGACATTCGGAGGCCCGGAAACAGCCAAAAAAGGCCGAAAAGTGGGATTTGCAGCAAAACGCGATCACCTTTTGCTGCAAATCCCACTTTTCGGCCTTTTTTGGCTGTTTTCGGGCCTCCGGATGTCCGATTCCAGCGTTTCCAGTGCCGTTTTTGGAGTTTTGGGCCGTTCCGGACGTGTTTGCGGTGTCAAAATCACCAAATTCTGCACAGAAAATAAATTTTTAAAAGATTCAAATTAGATCACCTCATTAATGTGACATGCTTCTACGAACATATAGTACTATTTCTTTTTCTTATTTTCATCTTCTTTTGTTGAATTTTCAACGTTACGTTGGCCCACTCCTGATTGGTTGAGAGCCTATTTTATCTCTCTTCTAAAAGCTCCCAAAATGAGCTCCCTTTTTTCCTAATGTCCTGTCATAAGCTCATTCGTGTAAATATAAGATCTTCTATTTCCTGGTATACAATAAGATTGCGAACTTAAATAGCTTTGACTTACCGATGATCCATCAACATGTGCAACACCAATGGGGGGTACTGGTTCTGGCTCCTCCCCATACATCCGCAAGTGGCGCGTGATAATACGACGTTGATGTCGTACTTCTCGCTTGCAATGAGTGCAATGACAATATAACCTCTCCGTAAGCCACTTCGTGCTCCCGGGCGTTGGCGCATCATCGGATGAGCTTCCACTCGTCCCTTCCATCTACACTTATAAAATCACAACATAAGCATGAAGAGGAGATATTGACAATTATAAGCATAGCACGTTTAATTTGAGCTTCTCTTGAGGCCATATAAAAAGAATGACGTTGCTATATAGTAAGGATTGAAACAAAAAATCCTATATAGTAAGGCTATATAGTAAGAGGAGATATTGACAATTATAAGCATAGCATGTTTGAGCTTCACTTGAGGCCATATAAAAAAAATGAACAGTAAGCGTCGCTATATAGCGACGCTCTGTTCCGTCGCTATATAGCGACGCTCTGTAATTAAAAACGTCGCTATATAGCGACGAATAAGCATCGCTATATAGCGACACTGTGGGTTAAAACCCAAAATGCCGAAACGCACGGCGTTTTGCTCAATCCATTCCCTAATCTCTCAAGTAAGCATCCCAAAATCTCCTCCCACCTATTTTCGACGACCTCCCATCTATTCCAAGAAACCTCCCACTCTATTTTCCACTCCTCACCCTTCTCCTACCTCTTGTACTCCCTCTCTCTCCTTTTCCCTCTTTGGTTTCCTGAAAGAAAGTTCTTCAAGAGGTGAGTTTGTTTCAACAATGTAGGTTGTTTGTTTGTTAGCTTTGGTTTTGTGAGTGTTTCTACTTGTATTGCTAAACCTGTAAACTAGTTTTCATGCTTGATTTGAAAGGATTGAAACAAAAAACGAGATTTCAAGAAAGAAAGAAAGAAAACTCACCTCTTTTTTCTGTATTTCTCTTCCTTCTCTTTCTCCTTGTCTCCTCAATCTCCTCCTCTCCTTGTCTCCTCAATCTCCTCCCTTCAAGAAGTTGCTTTTGTAATCTCCTCTTTCCACTAACATCTTATTTGAAAAAATGGGTTGTTTTCTCTCTTTTGTAGGGCCAGTCCACTACACCGAGTGGGACATACTCTCTCTTTTGTAGGGCCAGTCCACTACACCGAGCAGGACATACTTTTACAGGTAAGTGCTTCCTCTTCTTTCCATTTATTATTTTTGTTATTTGCATTGGCCTGCAGCTAGGGCGCTAGCTGCAGTGATGGGTGTAGGAACCCTCTCTTCCCCTCTCTCTCTTTCCTTCTTCCCCCTTCTCTTTTTCTCCTTTTTTCCCCTTCTCTTTTTTCCCTCTTATTCTCTCTTTCCCCCTTCTCTCTTTCCCCCTCATCTCTTTTCCCTTCTCTCTTTCCTTTCCCTCTTATTCTCTATTTCCTTTCCCTCTTATTCTCTTATGCTTATGCTTCTCTCATTACCCCTTCTCTATTTCCCCCTTCTCTCATTCGCATAAGCTCTTTTTCCGCATAAGCTCCAGCATGAGCATGAGCTTATGCTTAAGTTTTCGCATAACCTTATGCTTATGCATGAGCTTATGCAGAAATAGAGAATGAGAGAAGCTTATGCTTCTCTCATTCTCTATTTCCGCATAAGCTCCTTCTCTTTTTCCGCATAAGCTCGTCTTTCTCTTTTTATGCATAAGCTCCTTCTCTCTTTCCGTATGAGCATAAGCATGAGCTTATGCTTAAGTTTCCACATAAGCTTATGCTTATGCATGTGAAGATTGTGGGAGAGAGGGAAGGAGTCTCACTTGCGGCTTTCTCACATGCACAATGGGGGAATACACACAAAGGTGGAGGCTGAAAATAGTTTTCCTCTTCTTAGTTGTGAAAGCCAAAAGAACTCATGTACAAAGAAATAGAAGAACGCTATATGTGGGTCTCAAAACCAAACTCAACTAACTAAGGTGGCATACTAACTGAGCCACGAACTAGTGTAGATAAGGATAGCTATCATCCAGCTATTATTCGTGAGCGGTGTACCAACCGCATCTCCAGCTAACAAGTCGATGACATAAATGCACAACAGTCACCCTGGCATATCGCGAGGGAGCTCGATATCTCAACACTCCCTCTCGAGCTCAATCCCAAATCCTGCACACCAAGCAGGTCTCTGAACTTGCGCAGCTTCTCTGCACCCAATGCTTTCGTGAATATGTCAGCTACCTGATCCTCTGTGCTGACATAAACTAGATCAATAAGACCTAGTAAAACCTTCTCCCGCACATAGTGATAATGCACCTCAATGTGCTTTGTTCTAGCATGAAACACTGAGTTCTTTGCCAAATGTATACTGCTCATGTTGTCACAATAAATGACAACCGGCCCACTGATGCATATCATAAAGTAGCTTATGCAACCAAGCTACCTCACATGCAGCCATTGCTGCACCCCTGTACTCAGCCTCTGTGCTCGACAAGGCAACTGTAGGCTGTTTCTTACTGCTCCAAGTGACTGCAGCACTCCCAAAAGAGAACACATATCCACTGGTAGATCGTCTATCTGAAATGCTACTAGCCCAATCAGCATCAGTGTATCCATGCAACTGTATCTGAACCCCAGCCTCATAAAATAGTCCATACTACAATGTGGACTTCACATACCTGAGTATGCGTCTAGCCGCATCCAAATGCGGTTTCCTTGGAGCCTGCATAAACTGACTTACCAACCCAACAGCATAGCTCAAATCTGGCCTGGTAATAGTCATGTAAATCAAACTTCCTACTATGTGTCTGTACATAGTAGGGTCCTCCAGAAGCTCACCTGTATCTGTGCTCAGCTTCACATTCTGCTCCAAAGGAACTGAAATAGGCTTACAGCCTGTCATCCCATATTTGGACAGCATGTCCAGTCCATACTGCCTCTGCAAGAGCTGTATCCCACTTGGTGATCTAATCACCTCAATGCCCAAGAAATAACGCAGCTCTCCCAAATCCTTCATCTCAAACTTCTGCCTCAGTAGCATTTTCACATGAAGGATATCTTCATCACTATCACCTGTGATGATCAAATCATCAACATAAATGACCAGCAGCATAATCCCTTTCTCTTTTTTTCTCACATAGAGTGAGAAATCTGCCTTGGAAATCTGAAAGCCAATAGTGACAAGATACTGTCCTATCTTGTCAGACCATGCTTTAGGTGCTTGCTTCAAGCCATACAAGGCTTTCTTCAACTCGCAAACAAACTCAGGATGAGTAGCATGAACATAACCTGCTGGCTGCTCCATAAAGACCTCTTCTTGCAAATCACCATGCAAGAAGGCATTCTTTACATCCATCTAATGTAAAGACCATCCCTTTGATGCAACCATAGCAATGGCTGCTCTTACGGTTGCCATCCTTGCAACCGGGCTGAAAGTTTCTTCATAATCAATGCCATATGTCTGTGCATACCCCTTGACAACTAATCTTGCCTTGTATCTATTCACAGAACCATCTGCATTGTGCTTGATCTTATAAACCCACTTACAACCAATTGCATTCTTGCCTTTAGGCAAAGGCACCAATTCCCATGTAGCATTAGCATCCAAGGCATCCATTTCTTCATCCATGGCTTTCTCCCATTTTTCATTTCCCATGGCTTGCTCAAAAGAAGTGGGTTCTGGTTCCTGTATCACTTTGACCATATAGGCATAGTGAATGGCTGTAAATCCATCATATTTCAGCCTATTCACAGGATACCTAACCCTGGTAGACCTGCGCAAAATAGACACACTTCCAGGTGCTCTCAAAACATCCCTGGTCTTCCTTACTCCAGGTGTAACAACAGAAGGAATACCCAACTCATCATCAATGCTCTGGTCTGAGCCACTGGATTCACCATCCACACAAGAGTGACCTGCATTCACATCATACATGGGCTGATCTACCTTCTCTTTTCCTTTTCGTGATACCTGCGTACCACTCTCTGCATTACTTTGAGGGGATTCTCCTGATCTCAATCTGCCTGTCCATGGCGAAGTATGTGAACCACTGGTAGAGGACACTCCAGGTCCACTGATATTTTGTGATTGCTGCTGTGCATTCTGTGCAGCATTACCATTTTGTGCATCTACATCAATCATCACATTTACTAGTTTATACCAGCTGCTCATCTCATCAAAAACAACATCTCTGCTCACTGTGAAGTTACGTGTAGAAGGGTTATAGCATCTATACCCTTTCTGCTGCAGAGTAAAGACGCACTTCTCAGCTTTTGGATCCAACTTGGACCTCAACTCATCTGGCACATGGACATAGGCAATGCAACCAAAAATCTTCAGATGAGAAATATTTGGTTTCCTACCAGTATACATCTCCTCTGGCGTCATGCCATGTATTGCTGCAACATGTATTGCTGCAGTGGGAGTCCTGTTCATTATATAGACTGCTGTAGCAACTGCTTCAGCCCAATAATAATCTGGTAGATCTTTTTCATTTAGCATAGCCCGAGATACCTCTCCAATATGCCTATTTTTTCTTTCTGCAATTCCATTTTGCTGTGGGGTATGACTGCATGAATATTGCTGTTTTATACCATGCTCCTGCAAGAACCTTGCAAACTCATTTGAGAGGTACTCTCCCCCTCCATCTGACCTTAGGCATTTTATTTGCAGGCCTATTTCTTTTTCAACCATAGCTTTGAAAGCTTTGAAGTGCCCAAACACTTCACTTTTCTTTTTCATAAACACAGTTTTCTGCTGAAGTCATCAATAAATGTGACAAAATAGTGACAGCCTCCAATAGATGCAGCTTTTGTAGTCCACACATCAGAGTGGATTAATTCCAATGGCTTTTTACCCTCTTGAACATGCCTAGGAAAAGGTTTCCTTGCCTGTTTCCCAAATTGACAGGCTTCACAAACCTTGTGCATTTCTGCAACCTTGAATTTTGGCAATCCTGCAATAATATTTTGGGCTTGCATTGATTTAAGTCGCTGTATATTAACATGGCCAATGCGTTTGTGCCAGATATCAATATCTGCAACTACACCGGTCCCATGTGCAAACATTGCTGCACTCAATTCAGGCATGTCTGCATCCAACGTAAACATCCTGCCCTTCTTCTTTCCTTTTGCTATCAAGCGACAATTATTTTTCATATCCTCAACAAAGCATCCATGAGGATTAAATCTGACCTGCAAGCCCTGCTCAACCATCTGACCAACAGAAACCAGGTTCTTGGTGATGTTCGGGACATGAAATACATCAGACAAGTATTTCTTTTTCCCATCCTGCATGGACAAAGGAATTTTGCCAATCTGCACAATAGGATGTGCAGTATCATCACCAGTCTCCACAAATCCTGGCTTTTCCATTTTCCTTGCATCTTGCATCCATTCTGCATGACTTGTCATGTGGTTTGACGCACCTGAGTCAACATACCACACATCATTTTGTTCTTCTGCACTTGTCACAGAATTGGTCATATGCTGCACCATAAATAGATGCTCATTTCTGTCATCACCCTGCCTGCTAGAAGATGCATAATTGCCTTACTGCAATTTTCCATTCATAATGTCATTCTGCTTTTTGTAGCAGTCCTTAGCCATATGACCCATTTTGCCACAATAGTAGCATTCAATATTGCTGTTTGCATTTTGGCCTCTCTGCCATCCACCACGGCCTCTTTGGCTCCCCTTGCCTCTAGAGTTACCACGTCCTCCTGCATAGGACTGGTTTTCTTGCGTTTGCTGCATATTCTGATTTCTACCACGGCCTGCGGATCGGCCTCCTCTACCTCTACCTCTACCTCTGCCAGCATTTGAGTAGAAGACAGTTTCTTTTGAAGTTCCTGCTGAAGAAGATGCACCCCCATTTCTCTGCTCTTCAGAAATTAGAAGAGCAATCAACTCCTCAAAATCTGGAAATTTTTCACGGATGGCAATGGATGTCCGGAACTGTGCATAATCCTTTCCTAGACCATTCAAGGTCACAGAAACCAAATCATCATCATCCACTGGCGACCCAATGGAAGCAAGTGCATCTGCAATTTTCTTCACTTTCATGTGGTAGTCATTTATGCTCAAATTTTCTCTCTGCACATTGTGCAACTCCTATTTGAGTTGCATTTTCCTAGCTTGCGTATTTGTGCTGTACATTTTTGCCAAAGTATCCCATGCCTCCTTTGGCGTACTTGCATCCTGAATATGCACAATCATGGAGTCTGAAATACTGATAGACAGCCAGTACATAACTTTCTTGGCTCTCTCATGCCATCCTTTGAATGCCTGCATTTCCTGTTGACTGGGAACATTAGGAAGAACAGATTCTTCTTCATTTCCTGTAATGAATTCCCAATAGCCTTTTCCCATCAAGAAATTCGTCATTCTAAACTTCCATGCTTGGAAGTTGTTCTTATCAAGCTTTTCAGTGACAATCTGTGAAAGAGAATCAGATGCCATTACAGAACACTGCAAAATATTCTGTCACTGTAAAAAACACAGCTTTTGCCTCACACGGGCAGATCTGCAAAACTGACGAAAGTGGTATTTCACCACACAGTCACTTCCTAGTGACGATTTTGCATCAACACGCAACAGGCATGAATCTGCAACTCCCAATATCTCTGCACACAGGCATACGATGCAATTTCTACGGCACCTTTCCACCGACTAGCCGCGCAGTGGTCGCACAGCAAAAAATAGGGCCTTTTTCTGAGTGCCTGCGAAGAACTTCCGCCTTCAAAACAGGCCCCGAAACGGCCTCAAATCAAATAAATAAAGTCACTAAGGGCTTCGCCTTCACCTGCAGCATATATTGCGCTCTCGCCACACCGCGAAGGGCGTCTCAATCTGAAATAGTGCACTCCTGCACTTCTGGCTCTGCTACCTGCAGAGATTTACTCCCAAACTTGAAATAGGAAAGCAACACTGGTCCTCTTACCAGGACACCACGAACTTGGCTTGCTTTCTTGAGCTCCTTACCACGAGCGAACAAGGCTCTGATACCATGTGAAGATTGTGGGAGAGAGGGAAGGAGTCTCACTTGTGGCTTTCTCACATGCACAATGGGGGAATACACACAAAGGTGGAGGCTGAAAACAGTTTTCCTCTTCTTAGTTGTGAAAGCCAAAAGAACTCATGTACAAAGAAATAGAAGAATCCTATATGTGGGTCTCAAAACCAAACTCAACTAACTAAGGTGGCATACTAACTGAGCCACGAACTAGTGTAGATAAGGATAGCTGTCATCCAGCTATTATTCGTGAGCGGTGTACCAACCGCATCTCCAGCTAACAAGTCGGTGACATAAATGCACAACAGTCACCCTGGCATATCGCGAGTGGAGCTCGATATCTCAACAATGCATGAGCTTATGTGGAAATAGAGAATGAGAGAAGCTTATGCTTCTCTCATTCTCTATTTCCGCATAAGCTCCTTCTCTTTTTCCGCATAAGCTCATCTTTCTCTTTTTATGCATAAGCTCCTTCTCTCTTTCCGCATGAGCATGAGCTTATGCTTAAGTTTCCGCATAAGCTTATGCTTATGCATGAGCTTATGCGGAAATAGAGAATGAGAGAATCTTATGCTTCTCTCATTCTCTATTTCCACATAAGCTCCTTCTCTTTTTCCGTATAAGCTCCTCTTTCTCTTTTTATGCATAAGCTCCTTCTCTTTTTCCGCATAAGCTCCTCTTTCTCTTTTTATGCATAAGCTCCTTCTCTTTTGCCGCATGAGCATAAGCATGAGCTTATGCTCATGCATGAGCATGAGCTTATGCTTAAGTTTACGCATAAGCTTATGCTTATGCTCATGCGGAAATAGAGAAGGAGCTTATGCGGAAATAGAGAATGAGTTTCCACATAAGCTTCTCTCCTTCTCTTTTTCTACATAAGCTCCTCTTTCTCTTTTTATGCATAAGCTCCTTCTCTTTTTCCGCATGAGCATAAGCATGAGCTTATGCTTATGCTTATGCTTAAGCATAAGCATAAGCATAAGCTTGTGCTTATGCTCATGCATGAGCATGAGCTATTACTTAAGTTTCCGCATAAGCTATGTTTATGCATGAGCTTATGCGGAAATAGAGAATGAGCTTATGCTTCTCTCATTCTCTATTTCCGCATAAGCTCCTTCTTTTTTTCCGCATAAGCTCCTCTTTCTCTTTTCATGCATAAGCTTCTTCTCTTTTTCCACATGAGCATAAGCATGAGCTCATGCTCACTCATGAGCATAAGCATAAGCTCATGCGGAAATAGAGAAGGAGCTTATGCGGAAATAGAGAAGGAGCATGCGGAAACATGAGCATAAGCTCATGCTCACTCATGAGCATAAGCATAAGCTCATGCGGAAATAGAGAAGGAGCTTATGCGAAAATAGAGAATGAGTTTCCGCATAAGCTTCTCTCCTTCTCTTTTTCCGCATAAGCTCCTCTTTCTCTTTTTCCGCATAAGCTCCTTCTCTTTTTCCGCATAAGCATAAGCTCGTGCTTATGCTCATGCATGAGCATGAGCTATTGCTTAAGTTTCCGTATAAGCTATGCTTATGCATGAGCTTATGTGGAAATAGAGAATGAGAGAAGCTTATGCTTCTCTCATTCTCTATTTCCGCATAAGCTCCTTCTCTTTTTCCGCATGAGCATAAGCATGAGCTTATGCTTATGCTCATACATAAGCATCCGCATAAGCTCATGCTTATGCTCATACATGAGCATGAGCTTATGCATGAGCTTATGCGGAAATAGAGAATGAGAGAAGCTTATGCGGAAACTCATTCTCTATTTCCGCATAAGCTCCTTCTCTTGTTCCGCATGAGCTTATGCTTATGCTCATGAGTGAGCATGAGCTTATGCTCATGTTTCCGCATAAGCTCATGCTTATGCGGAAATAGAGAATGAGATCCGCATAAGCTCATTCTCTATTTCCACATAAGCTCCTTCTCTATTTCCGATGCCTATGCTTTCCGCATAAGCATAAGCATAAGCTCATGCTTATGCTCATGCATGAGCATGAGCTTATGCTCAAGTTTCCGCATTAGCTCATGCTTATGCATGAGCTTATGCGGAAATAGAGAATGAGAGAAGCTTATGCGGAAACTCATTCTCTATTTTTGCATAAGCTCCTTCTCTATTTCCGATGCCTATGCTTAAGCATAAGCATAAGCATAAGCTCATGCTTATGCTCATGCATGAGCATGAGCTTATGCTTAAGTTTCCACATAAGCTCATGCTTATGTGTGAGCTTATGTAGAAATAGAGAATGAGAGAAGCATAAGCTCATTCTCTATTTCCGCATAAGCTCATTCTCTATTTCCCACTCTATTTCCCCCTTCTCTCATTTCCCCCTTCTTTCCTTCTCTATTTTCCCTCATCTCTTTCCCCTTCTCTATTTCCCCCTTCTCTCATTCTCTATTTCCTCATTCTCATTCTTTTCTTTCCTTTCCATCTTCTTTCCCTCTTTCCTTTCCCTCTTCTTTCCCTCTTTCCTTTCCCTCTTCTTTCCGTTCCCTCTTCTTTCTTCTTGCCTATGCCTATGCCTATGAGAATGCTTATGTTTGTTTTTTGTTTTCTGTTTTCGTGTTTGTGTCTATGTTAGACATGGGATCACGTCGCTCATCCGGCGAGTACGGACAGCCTCGCAGGAGGAGAGCTCACGATCTATATGCTCCAGAGGACTTTGATTCCTCTCAGGCCACTACCCCGAGGACTACTCCTGGTCCGTGGTCCGACTCCTCTCGGTCCTAGCACTGCGACTACCCCTGGTCCGACCCCTCTTCCACGTAGCACTGCGACTACCCCTCGGGGAACTCCTTTACTAGCTGCGCATGGCTTTGTCGAGACTCCCGACGAGTTTGTAGCGCAGATGAGCGATGAGGAGGCAGCGAGATTCTTCTCTCTGCTCTCTCAAAGGACCTCCACAATTCCTTCCCCTACAGTGACGGGTGGACGTACTGCCCAACCATCCCCTCGCGCTCCTTCGACCACGGGATCATCACCTGCGCATGCCATCCGCAAGGGAAGGAAGAGTAGGAGGGGCGGCTCATGTTGTGCTGACTCAAGAGATGTAGACGAGTCAGCACACTCACGCTCCTTTAGGTCTCCACTTGGTCCGGAGACATAGTATCAGTCAGGTCCCTTTCCCTCTCCTACTCCCACTGCTACTCCTCGATCCGAAAGCGGTCGCGCAGCTTCCACTCCTTCAGACTCTACTACCGTCAGTCCCCCTTACTCATTAGGGGATCTCTCCTATCAAATCACATCTGCCGGAGAGATAATAGAAGACAAAAAGGGCAAAGCAGTGATGGCCGCCATGAGGAGGTTGATGAGTCATCACTTCAAGAGCGGCATAAAGACCGATTGGCAGTATCAAGATGCCCAAAAGACGCAGGCGGTGATCGATGAGTTAAAACAAAGATACCCTAATCCGCCAAATGTGGAGTTTAATGACAATTATATGCTCGAGCACATGGGTTTGGTCCTAAAGCATCGTAGATCAACCTTGCGTACTTCCATTACAAAGGGGTTGGCTAAACCCAGCTGGGCAGACAAAGCTGATTGGAAGTACTTCAAGAAGCAACATAGGGACCATCCCAAAATGTTCGAGGGTCAGAGGAGGGCTGCGAAGAGATGGCTAGACGTCGTAGGTACTTCGCACTTTGGTGCAGGCGGATGGTATGCGTTCGAGGCAACCGTGGTAAGTCTACTTCTTCCCATTTAATGTATTGTTCTATTTGTTTTACTTACATATTACATGCACTTTAGCTAACTCTAACTCTCATAAATTGGATCCACAGCAAGCTGCGATGGATCGTCTTCCTACGGATGCAGAGATGCGGCACGCATTTCGGATAGGAACAAAGCCGTGGCATTGAGCAAGAGGCAATGGGAGCGACAGTCGATTGGGCTGAGGTGGCTGCTCGCACGGTATAAGTTTACTCCTACTTGTAATCTCACTTTTTAATTTAAGTTCCAATCTAATTTTCGATTTATATGGTTCACTCGTAGGGTCAAAGCTCAAGCGTCCCATCATCAGAGGCGAGCGATCAACAGGGGCAAGGATCGGACGCAGGTGCCGAGGACGAGGGAGAAGACGTAGGTGTCGAGGACCAAGGAACAGGCCAACAAGACGAAGATGATTCGGATTCGGATGAGTAGTGGTAGTAGCATTTTGTATATCTGCTCGTTTGAGCAATTTTGTATCGCCCTTTCACAGGGTAATTTTGTTACAAACACTGTTATATATGTATATGCATTTTTTCCTCATCATTTCACAAGAACAATTTTGTATTACCCTGCAAGCAAGGGAAATTTTGTTATAAAAAACTTTCTTTTGTAATTACAAAAAAAAAAAAGGATTAGTGGGGCTAAACAGGGCCAAAAGGAAGCCCTGTTTAGCCCCACTAACCCTTTTTTTTTACTTCTGTTAATCGTCGCTATATAGCGACGTTTACCAGTGTCACTATATAGCGACGATTAATAGTGTCGCTATATAGCGACGTTTGCATTATCGCTATATAGCGACGATTAACAGCGTCGCTATATAGCGACGGTTTATAGCGACGCTTCTTTTCTGATGCTTAAATTAGTGACTTTTATAGCGACCTTTGCGCCCGTGAAAAAAAAAAAATTTAATGTAAAAAGCGTCGGTATTTTCGTCAGAAAATGGCCTATGCCTTGTAGTGCCAGTCGACTGTTTTGGGCGGACTGGGTAATTGGGTCTAACCGACTACGATTGGTGGCTATATAAGAGCAAGCCCGTGAAGCCCATTTCAACATCTGGCTATAGCAACCCTGATTCCTTAGCATCCAGCCTCCATCCTCTACTGTTTCCAGCATGCCATCAAAGCTTCTTTCATAGGAGCGCATGGTTGGGAGGCAGCGCCTTCTATTATATCAGTTCTACAATAATCAAATTTTTTGATTCTCTATACTATCTACTTTTCTCTCTTGCATACGAGATCTTATTATATATTGAGCACAGACGTATTGTTTTCTTATACATTTAATCCTCTTCATCAAAATCACCTCCTGATCCATTTCAGTGTACCCAACACATAAAAAATGAAATTTCCAGATAAAATTCATTTGCTGCATTTTTGTGCTTTGACATGTAGACTAGCATCGCCATAGAGGAGATCCAACTCCACCAAGCCAAGTAATCCATTGCTACATTACTTTTTTATTTCCCATTGGCATTAGTCCCATCAGATCTATCATCCATACACACATTCATACATCTAACACTAGCTCAATCTCTTGGCATTGAGTAGTTCATCACATAGTGTGACACTTGGTGGTGATCTTCCTCCTATTCAGGGATTGTTGCATTCTTCTTGCACACACATGCCACCCATGTAAAGCCACACATTATTGACTATGTTTGGCATTGGAGTCTTACACATATCCCCATTAGCCTTGTACATCCTCTTAGCTATGCCCGATGGCAACTCTCACAATGTTTTCATGGGTAAAAACTCTCTCCAATACACGGGTAATCCTATTACAAAGAGCACCATACCACCTCTAGTTATTATCATCACATAGGTGATGATACATGAGTCATGACTCTAGACGAGATCCATGAGTGGAAGGAGAACCTTCTTCGATCATTTATTGCCACAGGGTATGTACCAATTTAGGACATGGACTCGGCCTTGAGATTGGTCTTGATGAGCAATTGGACAAAGATGCTTCAAATGTTAGCATGGATCAGCTCACAGTTTCTTCTCATGCACATTTGTCGATAAGCCCTTAGCACGAGGCACATTTGATAGTAAGCCTTTAGCATGAGGAAATCCCGACTGATTCTTATGATGCACATTCATCATCTTCATGCATGGATCCTACTCCATTTATTGTCACATCAGATGCAGACACATAGTAGGAGTTTAGTTATGATCATGCAGTTATTAAGTAGATAAGTCCTCAGTATGAGGGACCCACATCTCTAGCAGTATGCCTCTAGAGATACATGCTCCACTGCATTCAACTCCTCAAGTGATACCATTCTATCATACATCATTGATGCTTTCACCTCATTTGACACGGAGTGAAATCGCAGAAAAGCCAAGGCCGCACACTTCAATGAATTCAAATGAGTCCAAACAAGGATCATTGAATTGTATCTTGCAAAGCCACCTCCCTCAAAATCAGAACCACCACCTCTTGAATGGTCCCTTGAGGGACTGGAAGGAGTATGTGCAGCAAATGAACCCTTGAGGAAAAGTTACCCTATAGTTCCCAGTGTAAGAAGTTTAGAAAGTATAAGCCACATGTGCATATGAAGATCGATCAAGAGAATTCACCAAAAAAAAAAAAGGGGGAAAAAAAAAAGGTCTCCAAGAGCCAAACAAATTAGTTATAATACTATGCCACCCCGTATACATGGCACATGTCAGGTTAGTTCAACACCATCTAAAGGCTGATCTTCAAGAAGTGTGTGAGTACTTCAACAATAACACAAGTGGCAGTGTCCCCATAGCAATGCCAAGACCACTAAAAGAATTTGAAGTTCAAGCTGTGCTGCTAGAAACATTGGACAGAGTCCAATTTAACACAATAATAAACGGGAGCCGATTGAAGTGATACAACATCAACACGCAAGCCATCCTCGACAATAATGAAGTTTTGGGAGCCCCAAGTATTCAATAGTTTGCACCAAATTATTACACGTGCACTCACTAACATATGCACGTTTTTGCACATATAGTTTGCACTAGATTGTTACACATACTCACTGGCATATGCACGTTTTTGCACATTTAGGAAGACCTAATCAATTTTGTATTCTGCGATGGTGGCGGTGGTAGGCTATCTCGACAGGAGTAGAGTATCTGCCCACGATATCAAGCTACAAGACGACACAATTTGCGGAGGGATTAGTACAAAGAAACAACCTCCTAATAAACTACATAAGAAATATAATTTGAGATCAATACTTACAAATTGGGCCTCCCATGAATCAACACCCCCTGCTCCAAAATGCATGCTTCCATATTGCTCCATCTAGATCCTTCGTGCCTCCACGTGCTACAGACTGGGGTCCTCCCTCGCTGACTTCATTGCTTTCTTCCACTCATGCTTGTGAGCGGTGTGGGGCAGGCCCCTTGGTGGTTGACCTCCCTCGAGCCTGGCAAGCTCTGCTAGTGTCAGCTGGTGTGGGGTTGAGGTAGTTTGGAATCTATATTGCCAACTCCTGGGGGTGTTTAGAGTACCTGTCATGTATGTGTATAACTCCTCAGGAGTGGGAGGGTGACCTAAATGTTATATAACTCCCGAAAGATGGCATCTCAAAGATCAAGTGAGGTTGAAGAGCTTCTTGGCCACATGATGAACTGCATAAAAGAATAGAAGAAGATTTCCATCATGCATGCCCTCTTTCCATCATGCATGCAATCATTGGGGCAAAAGAAATTAAATAGGAAAAGGTAAGAGAGAAAAAAATAGCCTGACATTGAGCAAGCATTTACAGACTCCTACAAACATGAAGCTTCAATAGCCTGACATTGAGCAAGTAGATATAGACTTCTGTCACTCTAATTCAACATTATTTGGATATTGTTTGTTTTGAGAATCATCATGTATGTTTGAGAATCATCATTATTCGAAGTTGTTTGAATTGTGACTCTCTTTTATCCTTCTCTCTTTTATCCTTTCTTTTTCGTCTCTTTTCTCTCTTATCTCCTCTCTTTTTCTTTATTTTTTCTCCTCTCTTTTCCTCTCTTTTCCTCTCTTTTTATTCAAAGCCTATGTATGTTTGAATTGTGATAGGTTGCTCCAGAAGATGTTGCTTGCACCAAATACCATGCCCGCATCAAGAGATGAAGTGAAGAAGATGCTAACAACGGTGGGTATGGATTATGATACCATCCATGCTTGCCGTAATGACTGTATTCTCTTTCGTTGTGAGCATGGAGATTTGGCTAGTTGTCCAAAGTGTGGGGAACAATGATATAGAGATGACTTGCAAGGTGAGCAGATACCGGTAAAGGTCTTGAGAGACTTTCCCATCATTGCAAGAATACAGCACATGTTCCAATGCAAATCCATAGCGGAGTTGATGACATGGCATGCATCTCATCAGTCCACTGATGACACATTGAGGATTCCTGTAGATTGTGCAGCTTGGAAGCACATAGGAAATCAGTGGTCGGACTTTGCAAGGGAGCCATGCAACTTACATGTTGGGCTCTCCATGGATAGCGTGAATCCTTTCGGGTTACACTCGACATCTTGGTCGAAATGGCCCATAGTCTTGGTGAATTACAATATCCCACCATGGCTAACAATAAAGAAAGGACACCTCATGCTTGCACTACTTGTGCCAAGGAAGTACAAGGCCAGAAATATGGATGTGTACATGGCACCTTTGATAGAGGAATTACAGATCTTATGGAGAGGAGTGCGGGTATTTGATATTTCCAGAGCTCCTACACATACCAATGATATTTTGGTTAGGGGTATCTTGATGTGGACCATGCATGACTACCTAGGATATGGAGAGTGCGCAGGTATGTGGTTGTGTCTTTACATGCATAATATATGATTATGCTGTTATGACTCTCTTTCGCACGCATGTCTTATACTAACACATTCATGCACACGTGCAGGACTTGTTACAAGTGGGTACCATGCTTGTCCTATTTGTGGACCGGGTTTGAAATCGCTTGCACGATACTCCAAACATATGAGGAAAAATGTTTATGAAGGTCATGCTCAATACCTTCTGCTAGACCATCTCACACGTGGAGGTCAGCTTGATCCACCACCACCATATTTGAAGGCAAGTGACTAGATTCAGGCTTGAAGGGTGAATGGAGAGGAACCTCCTCGTGGTATGAAGAGGCTATCGATCTTTCATGAGATTCCTTATTGGGGTCAGTTACAAATCAATCATCTCTTGGATCCCATGCATATCTTCAAGAATGTGGGGGCTGCTATTTGGGCACACTTGGTTGGTTCCAAAGACTCAAGAGGAGTGTGAGAAGACTTGCGTACTATAAATAGGATGTCTCGTTTGTGGGCCCAAGTGTGTGCTTCAGGAAAAGTTATCTCCCAAAAGCACAATGGATCTTCTCTGTGAGAGAGGAGGCAGCAATCAAGGCAAACATTGCCTCTTTTCGAACACCCACAGGGTACATGTGGTGCTTAAAAGGAGCATTTTCAAAGGATAATAAGCTTAGTGTGCTCAAGTCCCATGATTGGCACAAGGTCTTATAGGTATTCTAAGCTGTAGGATTAGTGTACCGATAATTGTGATGCATTAGTGTAATTATGATTATGTTATATTGTTGACATGACTTCCTTGTTGCTTTGATAGTTCATCCTCTCAATTACAATAAAAGGATGCTTACAAGATTAAGATGTTAGAAATGCTATATTCAAGATCAGTGGTATTGTGAGGTATGCTTAGTATCAAATCACATTGACTGCATTTTCTCTAATTTAAGCTGAATAATCTGTAGACTGATTATGAATATATGTTACATGGGCATGTGAAATAGGTGGATATCTTAAAAAGAGATCTCCATATCAAGCATCGAGAAGGCTAGGGTGGAATCCATTCAAGCCGTATGCTTGCTTGAGAAGCACTTTCCCTCGAGCATTATGACAACTCAAGTGGACTTGCTTGTGCACATAATTGATGAGGTGGACATTGCAGGTCCCGTTCATAGTCGATGGATGTTTTTTCTCAAGCAGTTTATGAAAAATTTGAAGGGATTTGTAAGACAAAGAGCAAGACCAGAAGCAAGCATGGCAAAGGGATGGCTTGTGCAAGAGTCATTAGTATATATCATGGAGTTTCTTGCATCCATGGATCCCGATATGCTGCAAGAATGACATTTTTACGTGGAACGCATCAATTTAAAGAGAGTCATGTATGATTGTGGAGTCATGGCTAACTTCACACAAGATAGGCGAGCAAGTGCCTAGGATACCAATCTTCTCTCCTCATAGTTTGATTATTGTGAAACCATACACGAAATCTATGAAATTGATTTCAGATGATTTAGTATTTTAATTCTTGATGTAAAATGGTTTAGAACTATTTACAATGGTCCCTGTGCGACAATGAGAAAAAACAGTAGCGGTTTCTTTGCAATAGACTCCACCAAACTTTGGACCGATGAAAGTGATACTTTTGTTCTTCCCAAGCACTGTGACCAGGTGCATACTAATGATTTAATTAATCGAAGCTTTCAATTTTAAAGATCCATTGATACATGTACTTAAGCATAATTTCATATATATAATTGATGGCATTTAGCACCCATCTTTAATATAGGTGGTTTTCCATCCGGATCGTTCTGATCCAAGATGGTGGTACGTGATCCAACTTGCACCACAAAGTAAGCAAATTTTTAAAGATAGAGATGTGGATATGGAGATGCCACTACCAATGCCGGATCTAATTGATCCAGATGAATCTAGCGAAGAAGATGAAGATCACAATATGAGCCAAGAGGAAGATGTGCATAATGACATCATACAGGAGAAAGATGGAGATCACGATATTGAGGAAGAAGATGACGATCATCAACACAACAAGACAAAGCACCCACAGACACTCACACAGACGTGGTTACTGAACTAAAAAAAAACTTACAGGCGTGTCTATTTGTGTGTCTATTTCCACATCTAGAGACCCACGTCTAACTAGGAGGGTGCCCTAAAAGGTTATATAAGTCCCTAAAAATAGACTCCTGGAGATCAGGTGAGCCCTAAGAGCTTCCTAGCCACATGATGAACTGGAAAAAAGAAAAAAAGATGATTATTGATGAGCTGAGAAGAAAGGGGAAGGGAAGAAAAGATTACTGTCAGAAAAGATTACTATCAGAGTGCATCTATAGATGCGTCTGAAAAGCGCGTCTATTTTTGCGTATAACAGTGCGTCTATAGATGCGGCTGTCTGTGTCTGCAAACAGGCTAGACACGTGTCTAGACATGCCTGTAGACGTAGTTTTAAATGCGCTCTGAGATGCACCTATAGACGTGCTTCGACAAACAGACTTTTGTAAAAAGTAGAAAATGACATGCGCCCGACACAAAAACATAACACTGATACCAAAATCATGCATTTCTTGGATACGGCAAAGGACAAATCCAAAGAGAGCAACTTCCAAAAAAGATCAACTGTAAAAAGACTTACCTTGGATAGAGGTATGGAAGCTTCTTCTCCTTTTTCAAAGTTGCTTCTCTTCCTTGTTCACCCTCTTCTCCTTTAAGCTTGGAAGTAAGTGTGGGTGCCTTTCTCTGAAGTGTAAGCTTGGAAGTAAGTGTGGGTGCCTTCATCTTAAGCATTGAAACTGTGGATCTGCTAATAGCAAAGAAAGCAAGCCGCATGAAGTATAAGTTGAGAGTGCTCTCAACGGAAGCAAGAATGGAAGAAGGAGAGAGAGAGACAGAGAGCCACACAAGTTTGGTGGGTGCAGAACCACCCTAATCTTCTTTTTCATTCATTTATATATGTGTTTGAGTATTGTACATAACTGGGGTAAAGGCACAGTGACCTTTAACCCCCACAACCTCCCACTTAAAGGACAATGTGCCTTTAAGGGAGAACAACCAGTGAGCATACTATCCAATGCCCATCAATACATGACAATACTCAAACCGCTGACTAGGTAGACTCTTCGTCAGCATATCTGCAGGGTTATCATCTGTATGAACCTTGATAAGCTCTATGCGCTTGTCCTCAAGTACCTCCCTGATGAAATGGTACCTGATATCAATGTGTTTGGTCTTTGCATGAAAGACCGGATTCCGTGCTAGCTGAATAGCACTCATGGAATCACTATGCAATGTCGGTACACCTGTATGAATCCCCAAATCTCCCACTAGCTGATCAAGCCATATAGCCTCCTTGCAACCCTCTGTGGCTACAACATACTCAGCCTACATACTCAGCCTCTGTGGTAGACAAAGCAATGCACTTCTGTGCACGAGACATCCACGACACTGCACCACCTGCAAAGGTGAACACATAACCAAAAGTGGATCTCCTACTATCCACATGCCCTGCATAGTCTGAATCTGTGTACCCAAGTACACGCATGTCTCCTTTACCAAAGCAAATGCACATCTCCTTGGTACCCTTCATGTACCTCATGATGCACTTAACTGCCTCCCAATGCCTCTTTCCTGGATTAGCCATATACCGGCTAACAACTCCCACTGCAAATGCAATGTCTGGTCTAGTAGCTATCATAGCATACATAAGACTCCCAACTGCTGATGCATAAGGAACCTTGGCCATCATGGCCCTTTCCTCATCTGATTTGGGACTATCTGTATGACTCAGTTTCACATATGGAGGCAATGGAGTACTCACTGCCTTCCCCCCTCCATATTGAAATGCTGCAACACTTTTGTAACATAGTCTTTTTGTGAAAGCCAAAGGAGTTTCCTACTCCGATCACGCGTGATGCGCATACCAAGAATATGACCTACAAATCCCAAATCCTTCATATCAAAGGCCTCATGAAACTTGGCCTTTAATGCATCTAGCTCATAAGTATTCTTGCTAGCCAATAGCATATCATCCACATATAGTGCCAGGATTATCAGGCTACTATCCTTAGCCCTTTTAGTGTAGAGGCAGTGATCAATTTCACTCCTCCTAAAACCCCGGGGACCGAATGAAAGCATCAAACTTCTGATACCATTCTCTAGGCGCTTGCTTAAGACCATAGAGACTCTTCTTTAGCTTGTAAACTAAATGCTCTTTGCCCTTTTCTTCAAAGCCTTCCGGCTGCACCATGTAAATTTCCTCATGCAAGTCCCCATGCAAGAAAGCTGTCTTGACATCCATCTGCATAAGCTCCATATCCTCTAATGCCACTAGTCCAAGCATGCATCTAAGTGTGGTCATCTTCACAACCGGAGAGAATATTTCATCAAAGTCCAAACCCTTCTCTTGCTTGAACCCTTTAGCAACCAAATGGGCCTTGTACCTAGGCACATCATCACCTGTGACCTTCATTTTGTAGACCCATTTACATGGCAATGCTTTCTTTCCATGTGGCAAAGAAACCAAGTCCCAAGTCTTATTCTTCATAAGTGAACTCATCTTTGATTGCATAGCATACTCCCACTTGCGTTGATCCTCACGCATCATAGCCTCTTTGTAGCAAGAAGGCTCCCCGCAATCAGTAAGCATCACATAGTCTACCCCTGGAACAAACCTATCAGGTGGTCTAGACACTCTAGATGATCTTCTCAAGGGCATTTCAGCTTGCTGTCCCATTTGGATATCAGCCATATTTGGCTCATCATTTCCACCAATAGATGATCCATTATCTACCCTTGATTGTATACATGTGGGAGTACTTGGTTGTACCATTTCTTGCACATTTGGTGCATGGACAGCTTGCTGTCTATCAACATATGCAGGTGGATTCACATCCTGGAAAGTGATTCTCCTCATTTCCACATCCCTCATGGGTGCCTTATGCATCTTCTTCTCATTGAAGACCACATCATGGCTGCGTATGATCTTCTTTGCTTCTGGATCCCATAGATGATAGCCCATCTCTCCACTTTCACCATAACCTAGAAAGATGCATTTCCTAGACTTAAGATCTAGCTTCTTTCGAAGCTCTTTTGGCACATGTGCATATGCCTCACACCCAAATATACGCAAATGAGAGTAAGAGGGCTTCTTGCCACTCCATGCCTCTTCAGGAATACCACCATCCAAACTCTTACTAGGTGATCTATTGATCACATGCACTGCAGTCTTCATTGCCTCAGCCCAAAAACCACTAGAAAGACTTGCATTGGAAAGCATGCATTGCAACCTTTCTTGAATGGTACGATTCATCTTTTCTGCAACTGGATTTTGCTCTGGAGTATGAGGGGATGTGAGCTCCCTCTTAATCCCACGTGTATCACAGAAATGCTGAAAGTCATGAGAGAGATACTCTCCACCATTGTCAGTCCGTAGGCATTTAAGCATTCTTAGACTACCTGACTGATTCTCAACCAAGGCCAGCCATTTCTGAAATACCTGGAACACATCACTCTTTCGAGCTATAGCATAAGCCCACACTTTCCTAGTTGCATCATCAATGAATGTCACATAGTATTCAGCCCTGCCTAATGACTGTGTAGGCATGGGACCGCATACATCTGAATGCACCAAATCAAGCTTTTCAAACTCTTTATTTCCCCTTCTTTTATGGGCTGATTTAGTTTGCTTCCCATAGAGACAGTGCTCACAAAATTCAAAATCAGAGAAACTCAAATGCGGTACATAACCCAAACGGCATAAGAGTTTCATTCCATTCTGGCTCATGTGCCCCAACCTGCAATGCCACAAAGAAGTGCTTGGCTGCTCAGTTATTGCAACAACATGATCAAATACCCCTGATACATGTAAGGGATACAAAGTCCCACACTTGGCACCCCTAGCCAAAAGCATAGAGCCCTTTTGAATTTTCCAACTCTGAAAGCCAAAAGTCATGTGAAAACCAGCATCATCTAGCTGACCCACTAAAATAAGACTCTTGGTCAGCTTAGGCACATGTCTCACATGTTTCAAAACAAATGCAGACCCATTTGCAAAAGAAAACTTTATGTCACCTGCTCCCACTATGTCACATGCATAGTCATTTCCAAGATGCACACAATCTGTCTTTCCACTGTCATAAGTGGAGAACCATTCCCTATGGGGAGTAACATGGAATGAAGCACCAGAATCCAAAATCCAATCCTGGGAATATGCATCATCTGAAGTGGTAAGCAACTCTGCAGATAAAGTAGACATGAAGAGAACGTCATTGTCACTATCATGTGTGACTGCATTGATCTCCTCGATCTTCACTTTTCCTTTGTCCTCCCTTGGACTCTCTTCCTTTTGATTTGCACCCCAATTTGCATTCTTTTTCTTATCCTTTTGCTCTCTTTTCAACTTGTAGCAATCCTTTTTCATATGGCCCTTCTTGCCACAGTGGTAACACTCAATGTTCCGTGCCCTGGATTTGCTGCGAGACTTCCCTCTTTCTTGGGACTTCCCTATGAATTAAGATCTGCCCCTTTGCACATTTAAGGCTGCATCTTGCTTGTTGCCATCCATAGACTTCCGTCTAATCTCCTCGGCCAACAAGCTACCCACAACATCATCAAATTTCAGCACTCCACCAGGTGCAGAGTTATTGACAGCTGTACGGAAGGTATCCCATGAGGATGGCAATGAACATAAGAGAAATATTGCCTTAGTCTCCGCATCAAAATTCATTTTCTGAGCCTGAAGCTGGCTGAAAATAATATTAAATTCATTCAAGTGAGAAGCAATGGAGACCCCTTCCTTCATCTGCAACTCAAACAACCTCTTCATGAGGTAAACTTTATTAGAGGCAGTTTCCTTCTCATAAGTGGCACACAGTTTCTTCCACAAATCTTCCGTAGTCTGCTCATTTACTACTGTGAAATAAACTGAATCTGCAAGATGAAGTCTAATAGTAGACTTTGCTAATGCATCCAACTCATTCCAATCATCCTCAGACATATCCGTAGGCTTAGCTTCAATCCCTGCCAAGGGTTTAATCTGCTTCTTTTGAATAAGCACATCCCTTATTTGTTCTTTCCACAAAGAAAAGTTTGTCCCAAAACTTTTTAATGCTGAAAAACTCATTTTCAGACGTGGAAGAGGATGCCATGATGCAAATGAAACAAAATCCCAAATGCTAGTGCCTGCAAGAGAGAATCACACCAAATACTAGGTGCACCCAAATGTGTATGCCACAATAGAGTGAAATATCACCAAAATTCAAAGCTCAAAGCATCAAAAAAGATGCATCTGACTCATGTGCATATACCATGCATCCATATGAGCAAATTTGGCCCAAAAGAAAATGCCAATAAGTGCCAAATGACTCAAACATAAACACCGTCCACTGGCATATGCATCAATAATATCTCATCCAAGAGAGCATAGCACTATCAGTGCATCACCTGCAATGTGTCAAAGCTATCCCTCAGCTTAAAATAGCATCCATGTGCAAAGCGTCCATAAAAATAGCATCCCACAAGGCAATTTGGGCCTATCAGCGCATCCAACAAGGACCGCAATGCATCCAAATGGCCTATAAATCATCCATTGCAACCCAATGCATACCACGAATGAGCACACATTGCTCAAACTGCAACCAGAGTGAACTGCATAAGGTATGCTCAAGAAATCATAGTCCCACGGTAATGAGCGCTACTGAAAATAGAACCTGAGATGCTTCAAAACATGGGCGCCATTGCATAATCGGACTCAGCAAGAAAATATGCAAATATCTCTCTTCTGCCAGAACTCCAAAATCCCAACCGATGAGTGAGAAATGGGAGTCAATACTTATCCACTGCCATGTGGCATAAATCTAAGGTTTCAAAACCTTAGTATGAAAAATGCATAACAGAGAGACGAAATCGAATACACAGAGATTTATAACTCTGAAAATCCTCCACCAAATCATGCAAGAACTGATAGGTAGGGGTTTTTGGGCATCCGGAACGCAATGGGACGGACGGTTTTGGAAACCGTGGCCTCAATCACTGGGTCCAACACACGGGCTGAAAAACGTTTTTGGAAACAAAGCTATCTGTAAACTCCACTGGAGTGCGAATGATGAGCAACATAGAAGTTTTAGGACCTCCTGAGTCCACCGGAATTGATAGATCTGCAAATAGTTGCTCCAAACTTGAGTTCCGGGCAAAAAACGCAGGAACTGACACAGTGAGTCAGAAATCCAATGAAATGATCCCAGATTCAAGAATGAAGGTGTTTCCAAGGTCCTGAAGTAATGTGGACACTAAAAGCAAGCAATAGTTGCCTCTACAAGTCAATATGGAGTCCCTGTCATCGAAGGGAACAGGGAAAAGCTCAAAAAACGACTTTTTCTTTGAAAGCTCTTAACAGGCTCTCAAAACCACTTCGTAAATCCAAAGTGACTTTTCCAAAGGTTCCTCCAAGGTCTCTCCACACTCGAATGCAAGTAAAGTCACCCACAAAGCTTCCCACAGAGCTTCTCCTTCCTCCCACAGAGCTGCTGAGCTTCCAAGCATTCACGCATGCTCAGCTAGATCACCCGGGCTTTGATACCAGTTGAGAGTGCTCTCAACGGAAGCAAGAATGGAAGGAGAGAGAGAGACAGAGAGCCACACAAGTTTTGTGGGTGCAAAACCACCCTAATCTTCTTTTTCATTCATTTATATATGTGTTTGAGTATTGTACATAACTAGGGTAAAGGCACAGTGACCTTTAACCCCCACATAAGTAATGTGAAGAAAAGCAAAGCGAGCGTGCTAAAAGCAGATTTAAAAACCCCATCTATAAGCGCATCTAATAGTGCGTCTATACATGCATCTAAATACGTGTGTAATTGCATGTCTAGATACATAGAGCAGATGCAATTTTAGATGCGCTTATAGATGTGCACCACAGAATAGACAGATGCAGTTTTAGACGTGCCTTTAGACACACCACAGAGTTCAAAATTAAATATTTGAAGAAAAGCAAATTCTTTTGGATTGTTTGTTTGTAGGATGCCTTCATCTTCAACAAGTAGCTCTAGTGAGGATGAATCCCTCTGTATCCACCATCGCGAAATGTGGTTGGAGCAAAAAATCAAATGTATGTGTGATCGATGTCGAGGAAACATGTATCGTGCACGCAGGATTACACTCAATCACATCTCAAAGTATGGAGAATGGGATGTGACTGTAAACATGGTAAGTGTTAAAGAGTTAAGGTTGATTGAGATACCTATGGGTGTTCATATGTTTGAGTTATGATCCCATTTTAATTTGATATAGGATGCAGTGCCACACCTGCATATGTTGCCCTATGCTCACCATGAGGAGGCAAAGCATCTACGATATGAGGTGGGATCTTCAGGAGGGACCGTTATGGATGCATGGAGTGATGGTGATAGTAGCCCTCTGCCATTACCACATGAAGCCATGGAGGGGTGCACATTCTCTGTTCTACGTGCCTCCCTTGAGTTACTAAACTTGCAAACCATCTATGGATGGAGCAATGCAAGTTTGAATGCATTACTCAAGTAAGCTTTAAAGTCTATTTTGCAAACATGGTGAATTATGCTAGTGGGTCAATTGCTCAAATGATTTTCCTCATTTATGGTCTTCACGTGCAGGCTATTGTGTAAAATTCTTCTAAGGGAGAATAAATTACCGACCTCAAGAGATATGGCAAGGCAACATGTGACCTCTCTTGGAGGATTAGATTACAAGCGCATCCATGCATGCATCAACGATTGCGTTTTTTTTCGTGGACTACATAAGGATGCAAGAGAGTGCCCTACTTATGGAGAGGCAAGATATAGAGCAGATCTCAAAACTTTGGATGTGCCTCGTAAGGTTCTACGGCATTTTCCCATAATCCCTCGCATCCAACATATGTTCAAGTGCAAATCCATTGTAGAGCCCATGTCATGGCATTCCTCCCATTGATCAACTGATGGCAAGTGGAGAACTCCCGCAGACTCTCCTGCATGGAAGCATATTGAAGACACATGGCGAAGCTTCAAGGAAGAACCTAGGAGCTCGAGACTTGGATTGGGTATGGATGGTGTGAGCCCATTGGGTCTCAAAAGTACCTCTTACGGTGTATGGCCAATGATATTGGTGAATTATAATCTTCCACCCTCTATGGCTATTAAGAAAGGACATGTTATGCTGTCCCTTCTAATTCTAGGGAAACATAAAGTCAAAAATCCTGATGTTTATTTGGAGCCTTTGATTGATGAGCTAGAGATACTTTGGAGAGGTATCGAGGTGCATGATGTGAGCAGGCCTCCCTCATTAGGAGACTTCAACTACAAAGTAGTCTTGATGTGGATGATGCATGACTTCCTAGGCTATGGTGAGTGTTGTGGTAAGCCTTGCACTTCTAATTATGAATAGGCAAAGGATGTGGCACCCTAAACCCACCTTCAACTCTTAATTGCATCTATTGTTCAGGTCTCACTACATCGGATTACCATGCATGTCCTGTTTGTGGTCCTTCACTAGTTGCCTCACGGGCAGACGCATTGAATAAGGTCATCTATGAGAATCACCATCGATTTCTCCCACCTGATCATCCTAGATATGTTGCCCCTTGGAATGAAGTCCTCCCACAATCACTCACTGCGGGAGATTGGATGAGAATTTGGGATGGTTCCACGACTCCTCCACCACTTGGCATGAGTCGGTAAGGGTTTGTAACTATTGTGTGCTATATTGGCTGGAAATAAAGATTGCCCGCTAACACTTTATTTTGTTTAGATACTCCATCTCTTATCGTTTACCATATTGGTCCCACCTCAAGATCAATCACCTGCTTGATCCCATGCATATCTCCAAGAATGTGGCATCTACCATTTGGGAGCATTTGAATGGGACATGAGATTCCATAGGCATAAGGGAGGATCTACGTACCACAGGGAGGATGCGTAAAGATTGGCCACAAGAGAGACCAAATGGGCATGTTTTTTTACCTCATGCACCATGGAGGTTATCAAAGCTAGAGATGGCAGTGGTGAAGCACGCTATTACTACAATTCTACTCCCACTGGATGCATGAGGTGTTTGAAGGGAGCCTTTACAAAGAGAAAGAAAAGAGATGTAGAGCAATTATATGGCTTGAAATCTCATGATTGGCACAAGATGCTCCATGTAAGTATTTTATGTGCATAATATCTTTTTCCTTTCAAATTTGTGAGTGAATAATTATAAGAAACTAATCAACCACCTCCTCGTGGGTTCAGTTCATACTACCTAGTAGCATTTCACGTAGTGCATCGAAGGACGTGAAAGATTGTATTTACAAGATGGGCAAGCTTGTGAGGTACTTTACATGATACAAAATATGATGCATATCAATGCTCCATGCAAGGTGTTCATATTGCTAATATGGTGTACTTTTTCATTTCTAGGTATGTGAGCTCAAAGGAAATAGATCCCACCACACTTAAGAATGCTCGAGTTATGTCAGTGGAGGTGGTTTGTTTAGTGGAGGAGACATTTCCACGTTCTATTCTCACAAGCCAACTACATCTTATAGTGCATTTGGTGGATGAGATTGCTATATGCGGTACTATACATGCACGATGGTTGTTCTTCCTCGAGCACTTCATGAAGACCTTGAAGGGCTTCGTGAGATAAAATGCAAGACCCGAAGGTAGCATGGCCGAGGGTTGGTTGGTACAAGAGTCACTTGTATATATTTCTGAGTTTCTTGTTGATGTGGATAGCTCTCTCCCACGACTATGGAGAGATAATGAAGACCTAAGGATGACCTCTATTGTGCCTCAAGGGAAAGGACACAATAAAGTAATAGACATGGAGCTGCATAATAGTATCAACCTCTATTGCATGCTTAATAGTGATGTGATGAAAAGATGGGTGACAAGATACGAGGATGCAAAGGCAAGAAGACAACAAGAAAGGGCCCTCTTTCATACACACCACGGATCTGGTGTGCCATACCCTCAGTATCTGAGAGCACTTCCAAAGGATATTCATGTGGATTGGCTACTTGATGAAATGGAGAAAGTAGAGAAAGATGAGGGGATGCATATCACAATGGAAGAATGGGAGTATGCTAGGGGATGCATGAGCAAGGTCGGTATATAGAATGTTATGCATAAGTTAGGAGCTTTCAATAATTTAGATTGCTTATTTAATTGATTTTTTCTTGGTGTAGTGCACTATGTTCAATGCTATATGGTGTGAGGGCAAGCATTTTCGAACACAATGGATTGATGATAAGAGAAACACACAAGATTGTAGCGTCATTGCTAGCTTTGAGGGAGCCAATGGAGCCATGGATGATTATTGAGACATAATCCAAGATATTATTAAGCTTGACTTTCGACGCTTCTTTGTGTATGTTTTGGATGTAAAGTGGTTTAAGGACATGGTGGAAAGAGGCCCTAATGCAACAATTAAACGCCATGCAAGTGACTTTGTAACTATTGACTCCATAAAGTTTTGACAAAGTAGGAAGGACACACTAGTACTACCGCAACAATGTGAACATGTACTGTGCACACATATAAAAATACTTGCTTTTAAATATTTGATGCAATGAAAATAACATGATTGTATTTGTGTTTGAATTAGGTTTTCTATCAACCAATTGTGGATAATAATAGATGGTGGCATGTCATATGTATTATGCCACATTCCAGAGTGATATGTAGTACATTTACTAATATGGAGCATATGGAGGATGATCATGGCCATGGATGTGATGATGACCATGATACGAGAGAGGAGGATGATCATGAGATAGTAGATACAGATATTGAGGCCATTACCCATGAGGACGAGCCTACCATTCGAGATGTTGATTTCGATGAGCACATGAGTAGCACAAGTAGTACTGGGTTGAATGTATTTATAGATCGAAACACTTGTTTGGATTTTGAAGTAGATAGTTTGACAAGGGTCAGGATGAGATTGAACCATAGCCCATCATTGATATTGGTAAAACTATTTTACATATTGTCTCATTCTCCTCACCTCACTTAATTCTTGTATATGTGGGCTTGCAAAAAAGCATTGATGTTTTTGTTAAAATTATGTGCTTTGGTAATCATGGGCAATGTTTGGAAAGCAATGATGTACACCAAAACCTCACTTTTTGTATTCTCTGTTTTGCGTCTAAATACACATCTAATTCCGAGTGTAAACGTGCTAATAAACGTGCTAATACATGCACAAATAGACGTGCTGATAAACGCAATGTTAGACAGGCCCGTATTTTCTCAGTGTAGATGCGCAAATAGACGAGCTGTTAGACACGATATTAGACGCACCTGTAATTTCTCTATTCAAGCAATGCCTATAAATGCACCCACTATTTTGCGCATCTATCAAGCGCGTCTATAGTTGCTTTGTGTTGTTGTGCAAGAATCACCACACTTTATTGAAGAAGATAATCAAGTACTCTTAGGTGAACGTATGATGCTAGAGTACAATGATGATATAGGAGATCAACTCGGTATAGAGTTAGAGGTACACTTGGTGGGTGCGTTAGACTTGGCTCAGGATGAAACTGTTGATGTAAATGCTTTTCATTGATTTTTCACATCTCAAAAATGGACATGAATATATGAGCTTCAAAGGCTTGATGTACATTCTCTTGTACTTTTATTCTCTTAAAGGATCAAACATGTATGAAAATAAAAAAATCTTGTCATTGGGAAAAACCATCTTTTAAGGTTGGTATGGGAAAAAAACTCTCTATAAAACGTAGCTATAGGAAATTACTATCTCAGTGTCACTATATAACGACCATTACCAATCTGATAAGGGTCACTATATAGTGACTTTACGCATTGATAGCAACATTTGCCTAAAGTCGCTATATAGCGACCCTTAATGAAGCCCACTTCCAATATCGACAATTAGCACCCCATGCATGGTAAATGTCAGTACTTAAGCGTCACAATAGGGTTCATGTGTAGTAGTGGTTTAGGATTAAAATAGCACTAAAACAACTCCAACGACTCACCGTTTTGGTCGCATGGAGATACATCTAGAAAAATACAATTAAACTTTTTGAAAATGTAATTGATGATATGGTCCTTGAGGGATCCCCTCTAGGAACAAGGGCCATATCAACATGCATTATACAATATCCAGGATGCCACTAGATAGATATGGCATGTGTAGTAGTGGTTTAGGATTAAAATAGCACTAAAACAACTCCAACGACCCACCGTAATGGTTGCATGGAGATACATCTAGAAAAATACAATTAAACTTTTTGAAAATGTAATTGATGATATGGTCCTTGAGGTATCCCCTCTAGGGATAAGGGCCATATCAACATGCATTATACAATATCCAGGATGCCACTAGATAGATGTGGCATGTTGATATGGCCCTTGTCCTTAAAGGGGACCCCTCAAAGGCCATATCATCAATTGCATTTTCCTTGGTTGCACAAGGAAATACATTTTCCTTGGTACATAAATATATACTTACAAGAGCCAGCGCGATGGTTGTCATTAATCTCCTTCTATTTGCCACCGTGGTGGTCATCATAGACCTCCTCCTATAATATGAAAAAATAGGTAACGGAGCTATAACTCCAGGAACTAGCACGGTACTGCTCGGTTCAAGACAACCTTAAATTTTGGGTGATGACAGGTTGTTAGGGCAGAGACTGAGCTGAGGAAATGTTCAGAATGATAGATTGCATCTCATTATTATGCTAAAAACCAGTGCAGTGGTCTCTCTAAGCTAACCTATGATCTGCATGCGTGCACTGTCTAGTGGCATGTGGCAAAGCTGTGGCAAAAGGTTGCGTGATAATAGGTGGTTAGGCCAGAGACTAAATTGCGACAGTATTTAAAATGATAGATTGTATCTCATTATTATGCCAAGAACCAGCGCGACGGTCTCTCCAAGCCAACCTTGAGTGATCTCCATGGGCGCACTGCCTGGTGGCAAAGATGCGGTAAAAGGCTGCGTGATAATAGGTGGTCAATCCAAAGATTGCGCTACACGAAGCAGTGCAGAGATGCATGATGTAGTGCAAGGTTGCCACGTGTTGATCTTTGTGGTGTTCAGAATAAATAGATTGTGTCTCATTATTACGCCAATGCGGCATCATGACATCGAGAAAATTTTCGATGAGAGCGTGGGTCCACATAAAATTTAAAATTTCACCTAGAAGCGTGTCACGTCGCAGCCCCAAAATAGTTTTGCGATTGGCTACATCCAAGCAAATGTTGACCGAGTTGATTGCCACTACTCGATTTCCTTTGTGTCCATGGTTGGCAAAAGTGAAGGGTTGTGCAACACAGAGAGATGCTGAGGCTGCTAAAGAGGAATAGAGACCACAAAAAAGCACAACGGATGCGCTAAAAAGATTATTCCTCGGTGTGGATGTGCATGGAGTGACTCACAAGAGTGTTATAGAGGATTGGCTTTTGTAGGTAATTCGGAGGAGGGATTGCACTAGCAGGCGACTGATCATTGTGGAGGGAAAGAATAGACGGGAGATCAACAATCAAGGGCTTGGTTGAGGTCGACTTGCCATGGGAACTCTCCTCTGCAAGTCCAAGTTGCATGGAGACCTACTTTAACGGCCCCTACAAAAGGTACGGGTCTAATGTGCAATCGTGTAGCCTCCCTGCCTCGTGCCATGCTCGCTTTCAGAATGCCGACTCCAAATGTATATGTATTTTTGTATATAAATGGATTTAGGTCCTGGGATACAAAAATTAACGCATACATTCAGAAATAAATGAATGTATACAGGGCTGCCGGCCAGCAAATTCCTCCGAGAGCGGAGTTTCTCGCATCAAATTTATCGAACCTCTGGACAGCACCATAGACGAAACGACGATGCTCCTTGGTTTTTACTCTGGCCGTTTCCAATGCGCCAATTGCTTGCCGACGTCTAGCATAATTATAGCTGCCTTGAAGAGGGACCGTCTTCTTCCATTTGTGGAGAGTCGATGTTAAATGTCTTGATTCCTCCGCCTTCTGGCGTCCCTGAATCATTCCACTAGCAGCTATGGCTTTGCGCATACTGATCTCTTTCCTTTGGGTTCTGCTTGGCTCTAGTCTGCCCACTGTTGTATGGGCTTCTAGCGAGGTATGTTGATTGCTTTTGTATTCTCTGTCAGCTGGTCGATCTGGAATTTCTTATCACGGGCCAAGCTTTGACGGATTTTGTTGTTGTCATGCCTTTCCAGTCGTATGTTGTTTATATGGGCAGCCCCCCAGAGGGTGTGGAGACTCAAAGCATGCACATGACTCATCACGAATTGCTGGAACACGTTATGGGCAGGTGCGTTGGATCGCTTAAACCAATTAAACCAGCGAATGATTCACACGTGTTCGGAAGAGCAGTAGCAGGAGCTTGAATGCTAGCCTCTGCATTTCTTGGTTACGGATTGATAAACATGACATAACCACCAGCAAACGATTCGCAAACGTTCATGTAGAACAAAATGTAGAAAATTAAAAAAAGCGGCAGCGGTAGCTCTTGCTGGCTTCGGTTCGTATATGCTCGTTTCTGCGTTTTTCCATTACAAAATCTTGAGCGTGAGGACCAAATTCGGTGCCCACATGGCAAGCATACATCAGTGCGAGCAGCTCAGGGAAAACTTATATCAGTCCATCAATAAATGCGGGAGCAATTCCTAATGAAACTTTACCTCCGAGACTCCGACTTTATCTAACTTGAATGCTTAAGCGTGTGTGTGAGATGTCTGTGGGTGTGAGTGAGAGAGAGAGAGAGAGACATGTGGTAAGGAAAGGCTTGGAGGAGTAAGATAGCGAGCAGTCAGGCCATGAGGTTATCATAAGGGAGGAGGGTCCGACGTCAGGCTTTTCCCTCTCCTCAAAGCAAAAGGGGTGCAGACTCCAGAGACAAAATCTGAGGATGATATCCAAAAAATGGACGGACGGACGGAGGGGCAGCAGAGTTACGTGTAGGAAGTCGATTATCCAAACCATTAAGCTATGCAAGCAATTCTCTGCACGTACTCTCTGAGGAAATGGGGGTCGAACTTTTACCTCCTTTTTAAACTAGATTTGTGGCAGGCATCATTTCCATCATGGGGCACTAACTTGAATTTCAGTGGGTCGTTGCAACGGGTTTGGAAAACATGAGAGTTCGTTGACGTTACAATGGTGGAATATTTCCCACGGTAGAGGTACAAAAGTTGGCCCATGGTACCATTTTGAGGGCTTCAATGGGGTTAAGTATACTTAAAGTTCATATACATGTTTTTTATAAGCTAGAATTTAAGAATTTTAATTTTATAGGTGACTTATGTCGATCGAGTACTTGGAGGGCCAAATTCAGACCTCGTAGTAAGAGGAAATTATGCTAATCTTTGCCAATTGGGAGAATTCATCAAATTTGATTCTCTCAATATTATCCCCTTCAATTGGAGAAGCTTCTAGATTTGCCATTCGAAAAATAGTCACACTTAAAATTTACCCTAAACACAAGGGCAAATTGTTAGTATACGAAAAGTAGCTAGCATTGCTTTACACAACTATATTTTCACTATGAAGTCTTGGAATTATATAAGCAATAGATAAGTGACATTCCAAAAGGGATACATCAATTGTTGAGATGGATGCTTGGTCTAGACTATAGACAAGCTTGCTTTGATAGACTATGCATAATTCTCAAGCACCTTAGCATTGTAATGATGAACAATTGGACCAACAAGTACACCCCCTACTATAGGGATTCATGAGTTCATACGATGTATGCCATAGATGCTAGATGGTACATATTACCATTGTTCCCAGGGAAAATTAGGTCAACCTCCCTTCTCTCTGATCCTTTTCCATTCTTGGAGTACTAGGCAACATCCCCTTTCAAGTACATGTTATCCTTCTAAAAGTTTGTACTTTCAAGTAAGAAGTGGAAGATACTTGGCATACCTTAGCTAGAGGTCATCAAAGTTTGACTTAGAGTATAAGGAATTTGGGAATCATGATAGTAAGATAGTCTCTTATTACGATGACCACAACTTATTAAATTCAAGCCAAGGCCTCATTTTGCAACCATGAAATTGGTGGGATGAGTAGCCAAGGCACATAGCAGATCCCACCAAGAAAAGTCACGATGGTGCTAACCCCAAGTAACTTCAACACCCAAAACGAAGCCAAGAAACACTAGGCCTTAAAGGTCTCATGCCAAGCATGGCTTGTGCAACACAAGCCACTCTTGAATGCCTACTCCACTAAATGGTAATCGAAGGACTAGACTTACTACTTGCCCCAATTTCCCACCAACCCTCATAACTCCACTTGCTTTCATGGCCTACACAACCATGGGCAGTCAACTAAAGCCAAGACACATAGTCAAGCCCATGAATATACCCGACACATTTAAACCACATGATATAACTCAAAGGTGTGGTGGGTCGGATATTGAGATCCAAAATAGAGGTTTCATGGATTCAACTTTGGCAAGGAGGAAGCTCATAGGCCAAACAAGGTCGAAGTGGGTAAATAGAGTTCCTAAGAGTCCTAGATTTCTCGATCAGTCTTGAAATATAGACATACTCATGTGTCTTAAGTAATAAAAATTATAGCATAGAGCTATGTGTATCCAAGCTGATTGGGCTACATGATAAAAAGACTTGGGGGGTTCACCTCCCAAAATTTTAGTATCATGGATGTCTTTATCAAAGCTAGGCTTATATATTAATATAAAATATTGACAAAAGTTTATCGAAATCATTTTTTTAGTTTCACAATATTAATAGGATGCAGTCCAGTTTTATCTATTTTCTTCTGAATTTTGCAGTAAAAAAAGTAAATCTTGGCGAACTTAAATTTCTTTTGCATAAAAGTTTCAAATCATGACAAATCATTCAATTATTTAATTTTATTAGGACCTACAAACTTTTGAGACCAATATAAAAGTTTAGCTTCTTAACGAAACTAAGTTAAAAAATTCATCCATGTTTAGTATACCACATGCATTCAAAAGGAGGGGTATTTTAATTCCAATTTTGGAAAATTTTTAATAGATTTACAATAGTAGGAGGGGTTTTTAATTAAACTTTAGAAAAAAAACTGGTAGTTCATAAGTAAAGAGGGATTGTTTTATTAGGGAAAAAAAATTAGTTGAGGGGTTTTTTTAATACCCCTTAAATGCACGTGATGGCCTAGGATCTCTTAGTGGTGCACCCCCTGAGTAGAAGGACTTTTTGAAGTACAATGTTTGCACACTTTCCTTTCATATCTTTTTAAGGATTCACTTCACTTTGAGTAGTGCAATTCACCTTGCACTCATGCTTCACAAAAGCGACCGATTTGTATTCTTTCGATGCTCTATTGTCAATCTAGAAAATGAAAAATTTCCACATAATTAGACAAGTGAAGGGACATAAGAGGAAGAGCTAAACTAGTAGTCATGACATGCATTTGTTGTTAATAGAGGGTTTAGTATAGGGAAATGGGCTGACCAACAGAGAAATAAATGAATCAGAATGAGTATTTGGTATGGAAAGACACCATGGGAAAAGTCTTTCTAGCAAGCTAGGTCCATAAACTATGGGAAGTAGACAACCGATAACAAGATGTTCCAAGTCTAGAAAACTTGAGGCTCATCCTTGACCTAGAGCAAAAGCAATGTGAGAATTTGGAAACAATGGTTTCTTTCCTTGCTTCAAATTTCTCATGTGGAAGCTTCAATATTAGTGGATTCTACTCAAAGACGGTAGACCACCTATCAAAGTTCCCTCTAATTAATGCTTGTCATCTACTTTATAGGACTACTACACAAACAAATTCCAATTTTCGAAAAGGTGCCCAATTTCTAGGACTATAGGAATAAAACTACACATTGGGATTAACTTAGTTGGTTTTTTCAATGAGGTCTCCTTCACCTAAAAGCATGGAGTCACATGATACTATTGGGGCCCTAGTTTCATCCTTGCCTTAGTCTCGCCCTCACTATGAGGATCACCTTTTTTAGCAATTGGATCCACCAAACATAAAATGGTTTTTAGAATTGGTCTCACATATAGTGTTCATAAGGAATACCTAAACACAACAACAAGGACTTTGCTTTTGGAAGCAAGACTATTTGTGAAGGGAAAATTGAAGGGACTCATAAGAAATTTGCATTGGTGGAATAAAGATAGCAACTAAGACTTGGATTTTTTGGTATTGGTTCTAAAGAGAGAAACCTTACCCTTTGGTGTCTGATCTTTTTAGAGGTCCATCTAGCCCATAATATAATTTTATTATTTTTGTATTTTATTTTTTTCCAAAATAATTAAAGTAATACCCCTTTGCATTGGGCATTCACTAAGAGGTTGTGAGGTGGGGCAAGGTCTCTAACAATTCTTGCCTTTTCTTGGGAGGCCTACCATGAGAAAACCTAGGCAACTAGAATATTTGCTAAGTGTTGTGGGTAACATTTTTAAGTGGAAAATGATAGTTGGTGTGTGATATTACTTTGAAGTAGACACTATTGATAGAGTGCTTGTAAAGCTTTAAGTTAACTACATCTACTTTGAAACAGCCATGAAGCTGCCGAGGAGTCATTAATCTATAGTTACACGAATTCGATCAATGGCTTGGCTGCATTCCTCCAGCCCGAACATGTATCTACTATCTCTGGTACAAGATGGAATTTTTTTATCACATGCAGACCTCTACTTTCAAGTGCTCTCTTATTAATTTTGAATCTTAGGACTACATACTTCTATATATAACTTACATTTTATACATTTTTGTAGCAATGCCCGGTGTCATCTCTGTTTTCCCAAATCGAGTCCACACCTTGCATACAACTCATTCATGGCAATTCCTTGGTTTAGAAAAGGACTCCAATGTGATGCCCAAATCTTCCCTTTGGAAGAGAGCTAACTATGGAGATGATGTTATCATTGGACTTCTTGACACAGGTAAGTCTCATAGCTTGAATAATGTAAATGAATGTGATTGAATGCATATAAGAATCTTAAAATGGAATAGTCATCTCACACAATTCCTTCTAATTTGTGTAGGTATTTGGCCAGAATCCCAAAGTTTTAGTGATGATGGATTTGGTCCTATCCCTATGCGATGGCGAGGTGAATGTGAAGTCGGAACAAATTTCACATTGGCCAATTGTAATAGGTAAATTGCTTCATGGTTGAAATTTATTAAGAATTTGCCTTAAGGCCTTATGGCATTCTCATAGTCTTGTGCCAAATGGGAAATTTAATGCCAAGGTGAAATGTGGCTCCCACCTTTTTGGCCCCCTTTATACTAAAAAAAATGAGCTTTTGAGATAACTGGTTTTGTGGGAAAAAGAACTTTGTGAAACATTTGACATAAAAATCCAAATTTTCACCACCATTATGACCTTTAAAATGGGCAATTACTTTTCCCACCATGGCAAGTAGGAAAAGGAGGCCTTACACACTTCCATTGTCGGTGATATGTAGTATTTTTCTTACCCTGAGGTTGAGTTCCATTTTGTTATGTTATTATAGGAAACTTATCGGTGCTCGCTTCTTCGTCAAAGGATACGAGGCTGCGAATGGTCCTCTCAATGAGACTGCCACAGGAAACTTCTTATCCCCAAGGGATAAAGAAGGCCATGGATCTCATACCTCCTCCACCGCTGGGGGCATCCCTGTCGCAGGTGCAAACGAGTTTGGGTTTGCCAACGGGACTGCAACAGGGGGTGCTCCCATGTCCAGAATTGCCATGTATAAGGTGTGCTGGCAAGACAATTGCTATGATGCTGACATTCTTGCAGCTTTCGATGCTGGCATTGAAGATGGAGTCGATGTTTTTTCTATATCTGTGGGTGGTTCTCCACCCCTTCCGGACTATGTTGCAGATGGTATTGCGATCGGGAGTTTCCATGCCGTGGCGAAAGGCAGGGTCGTTGTTTGTTCTGCAGGAAACAACGGTCCAGCTCCAGGTTCCGTCACTAATGTGGCTCCCTGGATTCTTACGGTGGCAGCCAGTAGCATCGACAGAACGTTTCCAGCGGCTGCCATCCTTGGAGACCAAACCAGATACACAGTCGGTCTTTGTTGGCTCCTCATTATCCATGTGTTAATTTTACCATGAAAAGTTGTTTCTTCCCTCAATAATTTTGACGCTTTCGACGTTGTTCTTTGTTTGGCAAGCCGCCAATGACGCTTTCGACGTTGTGTGATCCTAGGGAGTTAGCCTCTCCGAGTACAAACTTGCAGCAAAGATGTATCCGCTTGTCTACTCAGTCGACGTGAAAGCGGATAATTCAAACATTACCGCAAGGTAATCGATTCGAAAACCCTTAAATTTCTCCAGAGATTAGCAATTTGGAATCATTCTCATTGATTCTGTGCGTTTGAGTGATGCATTGGCAGCCAGCTGTGTTTCCCGGACTCGTTGAATTCAACCAAGGTTAAGGGAAAGATCGTCGTATGCATGCGTGGGATCAATGCTCGCGTGGAGAAGGGCGTCGTTGTGAAGCGAGCGGGCGGTGTGGGGATGATCCTATACAACGCGCCCATCCAAGGAGACGAGCTCTTGTCAGATCCACAACTCGTTCCGGCGACACATGTGAATGCCGCTGACGGGCTGTCCATCTTGAGTTACATTAAAAGGACCGGGTGAGTTTCCCTTAGGATTTATCCAGCCGCGCAAATGGAACGTATAGTTATTGACTCACTTTAGCGTTTGATGGAGCTAAAACAGCCCGCTATTCTATTGAGGATAATATGAATAGGGATCGCAACGATCGTTTTATGAATCGTGATATCTTCTTGCGATTTGTTCCGACACCCCTTGGACTTTTGCACACGCAGATCTTCCGCCGTTGCATACATTGAATACCCACAAACTCTTTTGCATGCAAAACCAGCCCCTCAGATGGCGTCGTTCTCTTCGCAAGGGCCTAATTCCCTAACATCCGAGATTCTGAAGGTGATGCTTCGACCTACTCAGAAGAAAGTGCTGCATTCTGCTCCGCGTTTCTTATAAACGTGTTACTAAATATTGTCGTATCGCCGCTTCCTTGCAGCCTGACATTACTGCTCCCGGAGTGAACATTTTGGCAGCCTGGTCGGAAGCTACTTCACCTACAACTGAGTCGTTTGACACTCGAATCGTGAAATACAATGTCGTTTCTGGCACTTCCATGTCGTGTCCTCACACGGCAGGCGTTGTTGCTTTACTGCGGGCTCTTCACCCCACCTGGAGTCCAGGCGCTATCAAATCTGCAATAATGACATCAGGTTACCAAAAATTTTCTTTCCGTCATGCAAGTCAAGTTTGGAATGTCAACATATAGCAAAGCGGTTCAAACTCTTCAGCGCCAAACCAATTCAAAATGTTCGCCAATTTCGCATTTCCACCTTGTGCAGCAACCCATCAGGATAATGACAAGGAGGCGCTTGTCAACGGATCACAAGCGACAGCAAATCCATTCAACTATGGAGGTGGCCACATACATCCCGATGCAGCTGCCGATCCTGGGTTGATCTATGACGCATCTATAAACGATTATTTCCTCTTTTTGTGCAGTCTGAACTATAACCAGTCAGCATTGATGACTCTTACGGGAAGCAACAAGCTCATCTGCCCTAAGAATCCTCTAACTGTCGCGGATCTTAATTACCCATCTATATCTGTCAATTTAGTTGCAGAACGTAGAGTGGTTAGAACTGTGACTTATGTGGGAGGAAATAACACGTATAAAGTGGTTGTAAGGCCTCCCAAGGGGATTGAAGTGGATATTGTTCCCTCAATGCTAGTGTTCTCGGCCCTAGGTGAGAAGAAGCAGTTTAGTGTAACATTGAAGGCGAAGAGAGGACGGGACCGAATTTCATTCGGTCACTTCACATGGACAGATGGGAAGCATCGTGTTAGGAGCCCAATTGTAGTAACTCAATATCTTGTTTAACAAGGGTGCATGTATGCAGGAAAGCACATGGCTCCAACTTGTGGGTTTTACGGGTCTTTAGACACTGTCGATTGTTTAGTAAGAAATAATAGAAAAGAAACGCTTGGAGGACTCGCAAGATCCATTAGGCTTTGCCAAGGTTCTATAGTTATTTGCATGCTCTAACAATTATCGCAAAGCCATTGCCTTTTTTTTTAAAATACTATACTTTAAAACTGAAAGATAAATTGGTATTATTTTTCCTTGAAGATTTTACGAATGATATGTGCAAAGTTTTGATGTCAACTTTCTAGGGGGTTTTGGCTTTATTTATATAAATAGATCCAATAGACGACAATCTCCTGACCAGCATGCATAAAGCCCGTTTGGCTAGCATAAAGCTCATTGTGCAAGCATAAAGCCCTTTTTAACATGATTTTTTTTTACAGGCGAACCTTCTTTTCTAGCAAACGGCTTTCTGGATAGCAATTTTTTTTCCAAACAACGGTTTCAGCACTTAATAGGCAAATCGGCTTTAGGCCTTGCTCACAAACGAACACGCAAGACATGGATGACCAACCAGAAAGCTTGAAGTGACTTGGAGACTTATCGCTTGAGGAAGCCAAGGCAATCGTTCTAGGGAGGGCTCAAGCATGGAGGGAGAGCGGAGCCCCTGAATTGATTTATAGCCATGTTGGAGGGGGGTGAAAAGCACACACAATCTAAAAGCTGAAAAGCCAATAGCGACACAAAAGCTAAAAGCTAAAAAGCCAACAACCATCTAAAAGTAAAGGTTAAGAAATTCCTAATAAAAATTTCCAAAAAACTAAAAATAATCATAAAAGTCCCACTCAACTCAATCCTTAAGCACTGTCTCTAGGAAAGCTAGTGCTAATAAACATAATCAAATTAATAAAATGATATATGTATCTCGCTATTAATTATTTATACATGATCTATATATTGCTATTAATTTTGGTGTATGGGAAGACACATAGTGACTCCTAAGACGTAGTGCTATGATAGAGAGTTGAACTCTTTCATGAATTTCCCCTTGGAAACTTTTTGAACGATGTTAATTGATGAAATTGCCTTTTATCGAGATTTAGCTTTTTATAATCATTTGCTTTCATTAAAGCACTCACCATACTAGGAGGGAGTGCCCACGTGCACTTGTGCCCTTGTTAACATAATCAATCAATGCAATGATCTATATGTGCCTATTAATTACTTAAACCTAAAGGCAAAATACCTTCTATATGGCAATGCACATTTCACTATACGAGAAAGATAGATATTGTATGAGCTTTCCTACTTTTATAAAGACCATCTATGTGGAGACGAAAGGAACCATAAAATAATTGTGCTCACCTATGGCTAGTCTTATAACACAAGATTTGGTAATTGACCATGGGCTACAAAGGTTCATATGATATCATATGAGATGATGTTATTTAGGTTCCTTATGAGTAACATAGCAAGGTTCATAATGCAAAGTCCAAAGCTGCTAGTTTTAGCTGTGTGATAACCATGTTTGTATTTATGACTTATGCATGGATCGTGTCCAAAATTTTCTTTCAATTGATTGTCGAAAGTGCCTATGTATCATATGTTTAGGGTTCAATATGACCCAAGTATCACCCAAAATACTAAAATTTATTTTCTCTATTAAGGAGAGGTTTGGGAGGAGAATTGGACAATCCTAGGCTGTTAGATCAGTCACATTAAAACTTGGGCCCTTGGATGTATTCTTGCCCGCCGTGTGGAGTTACGATCGTTGGAGTTCACGGTTTCAATTCTCTTTGCATCTCTTCATCATCTTTGTTGGAGTTCGCAATTGTGATGATGGGCTGTGACATGCTTTGTATGACTCTCTCAATTCATCCTCTCAAGGGCATGCAAAAATGATTGCATGGTGTAGACAGCATTGAGATGTCCTCACCTTTAACACATAGTGGTAGGGTTTGCTTCCTCTACGTGCTCTCCAAGGAGTGCATTTCAGACAACAAGACAAAGCATCCATAGACACACACACAGACATGTTTACTAAACTAAATAAAAAACTTACGGGTGCATCTATTTGCGTGTCTATTTTTGCATCTGGAGACCCACGTCTACCAGCGCGTCTATATAGCAAACACACGCGTGTATAAATGCACATTTAGATGCTTAAATAGACGCTCTTATAAATGCGTTTATAGATGCAAAAATAGACGCTTGTCAAACAGACAGATGCATATATAGATGCGTTTATAGACACACTGATAGACGCGCTTTATAATATTTTTTAAATTTAAATCCCATTTCCACATTGTGTAATTCAATTCTTACAGCCAACCCCATTTTAATTACAATTCCAATACAACATTACAACTCCAAAATGCAATAAAATTGAAAGCTCAAAAAGTGCAGCTTGTATGTACATATAGCACGAAGCTAAGCCACGTTATGTGGCTTCAAGTATAAAAAATAAGGAAGCTAAGCCACGTCATGTGGCTTCAAGTACAAAAAATAAGAGTGTATATACAAGAGGCACGAAGCCAAGCCAGTGGCTTTAAGTACAAAAAAGAGTAGCTAGCACTACTTCTATGACTAATCCTCGCTACCTTCCATGCTTCCTTCTGCGCTCCCTTCTGTGCCTCCTTCCTCGTCTTGTGCACGGGCCTGTAAACAAGGGACAACATATATCAATGTATGAAAAATCAAATCTTTACTTATAATTTTGGCATTATTTAATTACTTTCAAATACCTCGGGGGCTGCTCTAGTAGCCCGGGTATACTGCTCCTCAGTAATCAACCCGTCATCATAGAAGTGCCTCCATGTATCTCCTCTATGATGGTGGTGGTGGTAGGCCATCTCCACAGGAGTAGGGTATCTGTCCACGATCTCAAGCTGCAAGACGACACAATTTGCGGAGGGATTAGTACAAAGAAACAACCTCCTAATAAACTACATAAGCAATATAATTTGAGATCGATACTTATAAATTAGGCCTCCCATGAATCAACATCCCTTGCTTCAAAATGCGCGCTTCCATATTCCTCCATCTGGATCCTTCGTGCCTCCACGTGCTGCAGACTGTGGTCCTCCCTTGCTGACTTCATTGCTTTCTTCCACTCACGCTTGTGAGCAGTGTGGGGCGGGCCCCTTGGTGGTTGACCTCCCTCGAGCCTGGCAAGCTCCGCTAGTGCCTGCCTCTTAAGCGAAGATCTTTTATTGCCAAGTATCGTAACAATCTTTGACTTGGCCCATTTATCTGTGAACTGGCGATTGGGGGGGTTAGGATACCTAGAGCGAATAGCAGCGAGGATCTCATCAGCCAACCTCTTTGGCTGGTCTTTGAAGTGGATAAAGCAATCTCTATAATTGTTAGCAATTATAGAACACATGAAGGCCATGATGTCCTTCCCCCGTGCATCCATCAAGATGCCTCTTGTCTGAGTGATGTCATAGAATATCATACCATCAACCGGAGGCACGTCTAAATCATCTGAATCATCATCGTCCCCACTGCCACCCCTCCCAAAGCACTATGCCATGCATCCTCCACCACTCTCCCTACTACTATGCCTACTACCGTGTCATGCCGAGCTCGTACGCTGGCCACTCGTAGCTGGAGACTGCATGGCACTACGCTGACAACTCGTAGCTGGAGAATCGAGTCTTGACTATGCAAGAGTACGTCGACGGCTCTGCAAGGCAGAAGGACCTCCTGACGGCATGGGGGAAGGGGCATAAGACGGCATGGCAGAAGGGGCATAAGACGGCATGGGGGAAGGGGCATAAGATGGCATGGGAGATGGGCCTACGCTGTGTAGCCGGCTGGGCTGTGCTGACTCTGCTGGGGTGATCTCAGCTGGTGTGGGGTGGTTTGGAGTCTATAGTGTCGACTCCTGGGTGGTGTTTAGAGTACTCGTCATATACCCGTATAACTCCATAGGACTAGGAGAGTGCCCTAAAAGGTTGTATAAGTCCCTCCAAATAGAATCTCGGGGATCAGGTGAGCTGGAAGCGCTTCTTGGCCACATGTTGAACTGGAAAAAAGAAAAAAAATCTATTACTAATGAGCTGAGAAGAAAGGGGAATGGAAGAGAGGATTACTGTCGGAGCATGTCTCTAGACGCGTCTGATTAGCGTGTCTATTTTGCATATAACAACGCATCTATAGATGCGTCTGTCTGTGTCTACAAACAAGCTAGATGTGCATTTAGATGTGCCTATAGACGTGGTTTTAGATGCACTCTGAGACGCACCTATAGACGCGCTCTGACAGACGGACTTTTCTAAAAAGTAGAAAAGGACATTGCGCCCGACACACAAACGTGACACTGATATCTTGATCATGCATTTTTTGGATACGAGAAAGTACAAATCCAAAGAGAGCAAACTTCCAAAAAAGATCAACTACAAAAAGATTTACCTTGGATAGAGGTATGGAAGGTTCTTCTTCTTTTTCAAAGTTGCTTCTCCTCCTTGTTCGTCCTCCTCTCCTTTAAGCTTGGAAGTAAGTGTGGGTGCCTTCCTCTTAAGTGTAAGCTTGGAAGTAAGTATGGGAGCCTTCCTCTTAAGCATTGAAACTGTGGATCTGCTAATAAGGAAGCAAGCAAGCCGTGCAAAGTATAAGTAATGTGAAGAAAAGCAAAGCGAGCGCGCTAAAAGCAAGTTTAAAACCCGCATCTATAAACGCGTCTAATAGCGCATCTATAGGTGCGTCTAAATACACAGAGTAGACACGATTTTAGATGCGCTTTTATACGCGCTTTTAGATGTGCTTTTAGACACGCCTTCAGATGTGCCACAGAGTTTAAAATTAAACATTTGAAGAAGAGCAAATTTGGTGGGTTGTTTGTTTGTAGGATGTCTTCATCTTCAACAAGTAGCTCCAGTGAGAATGAATCCCTTCGTATCCACCATCGCAAAATGTGGTTGGAGTAAAAAATCAAATGTCTATGTGATCGATGTCGAGGGAACATGTATCGTGCATGAAAGATTACACTCAATCACATCTCAAAGTATGGAGAATGGGATGTGATCGTAAACAGGGTAAGGGTTTGTAAGTTAAGGTTGATTGAGATACCTATGGGTGTTCATATGTTTGAGTTATGATCCCATTTTAATTTGATACAGGATGCAGTGCCACACCCACATATGTTGCCCTATGCTCGCCGTGAGGAGGCAAAGCGTCAGCGATATGAGGTGGCATCTTCAGGAGGGACCGTTACAGATGCATGGAGTGATGGTGATAGTAGCCCTCCACCATTACCTCATGAAGCCATGGAGGAGGAGGTGTTTGATGATATGGTGCAGGATTTATATGTCCATCAAGGGAGGGATGATAGCATGGAGCAAGATGATCTTTCTACTACAACATCGACTCCACTGTTTGAGGGGTACACATTCTGTATTCTACGTGCCTCCCTTGAGTTACTAAACTTGCAAACCATCTATGGATGGAGCAATGCAAGTTTGAATGCATTACTCAAGTAAGCTTTAAAGTCTATTTTGCAAACATGGTGAATTATGCTAGTGGGTCAATTACTCGAATGCTTTTCCTCATTTATGGTCTTCATGTGCAGGATATTGTGTAAAATGCTTCCAAGGGAGAATAAATTACCGACCTCAAGAGATATTGTAAGGCAACATGTGACCTCTCTGGGAGGATTAGATTACAAGCGCATCCATGCATGTGTCAATGATTGCGTTTTGTTTCGTGGACTACATAAGGATGCAAGAGAGTGTCCTACTTGTAGAGAGGCAAGATATAGAGTAGATCTCAAAACTTTGGACGTGCCTCGTAAGGTTCTGTGACATTTTCCCATAATCCCTCGCATCCAACATATGTTTAAGTGCAAATCTATTGCAGAGCTCATGTCATGGCATTCCTCCCATCGATCAACCGATGGCAAGTGGAGAACTCCCGCGGACTCTCCTACGTGGAAACATATTGAAGACACATGGCCAAGCTTCAAGGAAGAACCTAGGAGCTTGAGACTTGGATTGGGTATGGATGGTGTGAATTCATTTGGTCTCAAAAGCACGTCTTACAGTGTATGGCCAGTGATATTGATGAATTACAATCTTCCACCCTCTATGGCTATTAAGAAAGGACATGTTATGCTGTCCCTTCTAATTCCAGGGAAACATAAAGTCAAAAACCCTGATGTTTATTTGGAGCCTTTGATTGACGAGCTAGAGATACTTTGGAGAGGTATCGAGGTGCATGATGTGAGCAGGCCTCCCTCGTCACGAGACTTCAACTGCAAAGTAGTCTTGATGTGGATGATGCATGACTTCCCAGGCTATGGCGAGTGTTTAGGTAAGCATTGCACTTCTAATTACGAATAGGCAAAGGATGTGGCACCCTAAACCCACCTTCAACTCTTAATTGCATCTATTGTTCAGGTCTCACTACATCGAGTTACCATGCATGTCCTGTTTGTGGTCCTTCACTAGTTGCCTCACGGGCAGACACATTGAATAAGGTCATCTATGAGAATCACCATCGATTTCTCCCACCTAATCATCCTAGATATGTTGCCCCTTGGAATGAAGTCCTCCCACAATCACTCACCGCAGGAGATTGGATGAGAATTTGGGACAGTTCCACGACTCCTCCACCACTTGGCATGAGTCGGTAAGGGTTTGTAACTATTGGCACAAGATGCTCCAAGTAAGTATTTTATATGCATAATATCTTTTTCCTTTCAAATTTGTGAGTGAATAAATATAAGCAACTAATTAACCACCTCCTCATGGGTTCAGTTCGTACTACCTACTAGCATTTCACGTAGTGCATCGAAGGACGTGAAAGATTGTATTTACAAGATGGGCAAGCTTGTGAGGTACTTTACATGATACAAAATATGATGCGTATCAATGCTCCATGCAAGTTTGAATGCATATTGCCAATATGCTGTACTTTTTCATTTCTAGGTATGTGAGCTCAAAGGAAATAGATCCCACCATACTTGAGAATGCTCGAGTTATCTCAGTGGAGGTGGTTTGTTTAGTGGAGGAGACATTTCCACGTTCTATTCTCACAAGCCAACTACATCTTATAGTGCATTTGGTGGATGAGATTGCTATGTGTGGTACTATACATGCACGATGGTTGTTCTTCATCGAGCGCTTCATGAAGACCTTGAAGGTCTTCGTGAGACAAAATGCAAGACCCGAAGGTAGCATGGCTGAGGGTTGGTTGGTACAAGAGTCACTTGTATATATTTATGAGTTCTTGTTGATGTGGATAGCTCTCTCCCACGACTATGGAGAGATGATGAAGACCTAAGGATGACCTCTATTGTGCCTTAAGGGAAAGGACACAACAAAGTAATAGACACGGAGTTGCATAATAGTATCAACCTCTTTTGCATGCTTAATAGTGATGTGATGAAAAGATGGGTGACAAGATACGAGGATGCAAAGGCAAGAAGACAAGAAGAAAGGGCCCTCTTTCATACACACCACGGATCTCATGTGCCATACCCTCAGTATCTAAGAGCACTTCCAAAGGATATTCATGTGGATTGGCTACTTGATGAAATGGAGAAAGTAGAGAAAGGCGAGGGGATGCATATCACAATGGAAGAATGGGAGTATGCTAGGGGATGCATGATCAAGGTCAGTATACAAAATCTTATGCATAAGTTAGGAGCTTTCAATAATTTAGATTGCTTATTTAATTGATTTTCTCTTGGTGTAGTGCACTATATTCAATGCTATATGGTGTGAGGGCAAGCATTTTCGAACACAACGGATTGATGATAAGAGAAACACACAAGATTGCGACATCATTGCTAGCTTTGAGGGAGCCAATGGAGCCATGGATGATGATTGTGGCATAATCTAAGATATTATTATGCTTGACTTTCGACGCTTCTTTGTGTATGTTTTGGATGTAATGTGGTTTAAGGACATGGTGGAAAGAGGCCTTAATGCAACAATCAAACACCATGCAAGTGGCTTTGTAACTATTGACTCCACAAAGTTTTGGCAAAGTAGGAAGGACACACTAGTACTACCGCAACAATGTGAACATGTACTATGCACACATATAAAAATACTCGCCTTTAAATATTTGATGCAAGAAAAATAACATGATTGTATTTGTGTTTGAATTAGGTTGTCTATCAACCAATGGTGGATAATAATAGTTGGTGGCATGTCATACCTATTATGCCACGTTCCAAAGTGATGTATAGTACATTTACTAATATGGAGCGTATGGAGGACGATCATGGCCATGGACATAATGATGACCGTGATACGAGAGAGGAGGATGATCATGAGATAGGAGATACAGATATTGAGGCCATTACCCATGAGGACGAGCCTACCATTCGAGATGCTGATTTTGATGAGCACATGAGTAGCACAAGTAGTAGTGGGTTGAATGTATTTGTAGATCTAAACACTTGTTTGGATTTTGAAGTAGATAGTTTGGCAAGGGTTGATCTCATTGAGGATGAGATTGAACCGTAGCCCGAACCGTAGCCCCATCATTGATATTGGCAAAACTATTTTACATATTGTCTCATTCTCCTCACCTCACTTAATTCTTGTATATGTGGGCTTGCAAAAAATTATGTGCTTTGGTAATCATGGGCAATGTTTGGAAAGCAATGATGTACACCAAAATCTCACTTTCTGTATTCTCTGGTTTGCATCTATCTACGCGTCTAAATGCGCATCTAAGTCTCACTCTGATAAACGCGATGTTAGATGGGCCCATATTTTCACAGTTTACATGGGCAAATAGACGTGTTAATACACACGCAAATAGACGAGTTGTTAGATGCGCTTTTAGACGTGCCCGTAATTCCTCTACTAAAGCAACGCCTATAGACGCGCCCACTATTTTGCGCATCTACCAAGCGCATCTATAGTTGCTTTGTGTTGTTGTGTCATAATCATAGCACCGATGTAGACAAGCTCCACGATCACAAGAACATCCTTGCCATTAAGATTTAGCATGGGTAATTGGCATTAAGAAAGGTGGCCTTCAAATTGATTTAAAGGTCCGAATGGGGAGTGACATAAGCAAGCCACTGCTAGGATTGGCCTCATTTTCGACACTTATATCAATGTAGATTACATTGGAATTTTTTTTTTTAAAATCCTAAGCCTTGATATTACTTTCCGTATTATTATCAATAACAAATGGTCAATATTAGCATCCATATTACCATTGATATTAACATTGATAAAGAATTTTTCGACACTAATATGGACAGTAATATCGACTCTCGAAATAGTTTATCGATGCTGTCATGGAAACTCGAAGCTGTTTCAATGTAAATATCAACGCTTTTTTGTAGGGGAAATTTTTTAAAGGTCAAATTAGGGCCTTTTTAGCCCTAATCTTCCCTTCTATAAAAGGTTGAAGAGAGGACGGGACCGAAATTTTTTTGGATATATTGCTTGTAACTTTTGTGTATGGGAAGACAAATAGTGGCTCCTAAGAGGTAGTGCTATCATAGAGAGTTGTTTTGTATCCTCCTTTGATAAGAGGATGTCATAAGAGAAGCTGAAGGCTGAACCCACTACTACTACAATACTTTGCAAGTTTATCGCCAAGGTATTCTCCTTCATCTCCGCATACCTTTGTCTAAAATCTTTGGCATCTTTCCTCTTGCATCCTTTGTTGGAGTGCCATCCGCATCTAATGAACACACCCACTTTTTGGCCCACAACTTATCGATCATTTGACCAAGAACAAGGACTCTTTGCTTATCCACATTAGCAACTTTTCCAGTGAACTCTTGATCCGAATTCAATAAAACCATTACTATTGATAAAACAGCTTCGCTTTTGACCATTCTAGTGACTACTTCATCCAAGTGACTGCTTGCACTTCTTCCCAATAAGCAGTCACCATCAAGAAATTGTTGGCATACATCCTTCATTATTTCATCTGGAACATAGCATAATGGTCTCCACCAAACAATTGACAGTTGCTTTATTGTTGTATTTTTTTGACCTATCGCATGCTTTGGTGCCTCATAGGATATCTTTCTTGATTCATATGCTTTACAGACATCCAAGATAATCTGAAAGATTGACTTCTTATAGAACACTATGCAAGAAAAGTCCCTATATCTTGTAGCTGTAGTCTTCAAGTCGTGCACACCTGTGACTGTGTATCATTCACTACGCCCTTCAAGCATTTTTAAAAATGAGTCTGCTTCATATTGTATTTAGTAGTAGGTCTCCTTCCCTTTACTGTTTGTGGTGGTGAGCCGCATCTGATCCATCACTCCCTTGCCTTTGTTAGGATCTCAGAAAGAGTTGAGTTTTTCCTCCTAGCCAACGGAACTAAATTCAACCTTTCGAATTCAAGAATATATTTGTTGTCATCATTAAATAGGCATATGTAACAGACAAACCATTGAAACTTTTGTAGATACTGAGTGTGATTCAAGTTTCCTTTTTGTCCCTCTTCAAGGGAAATTCTACAAGCTTTGCAAAGCTATTGCCCATCAATGTGCTCAAACCTACATTTATCAAGGAACCTATTCTTTGCGAGCATATATCTCTTCTCGATTTAATTCCCATATCTACTCTGGTAGAGATTAGCTTCATAAGCAAATTCACTATCTTTAAACTCTTCGAAGGCTTTGAGAAAATCTCCATGCTTTTTTTTTTTGGGGAAATGTGACTTCCTTCAACTGAGGTTTGGAAGTCTCACAGACTTCATTGGATGGAGAGTGACATTGCCTACAAAGGGAGTTTTAGCATTCCTGGTCTCTTCATAGAACTTGCGTGCAAAATGCACGTCTAGCTTCTGTTGATTTGTGAACAAGGAAGCTCGATCAATGAGCAGTGTGATGACGAGAAATTGTACCAATCCCCAAATATATCCCTCATCTTCAGGAGGATGTCAATTTTCAACACTAGAAAATGCATCTTCTTTCTCGGACTCTGTAGCCTCACTTTCACTATCCAACTGCTCGCCTGGCGCTAAATAACCTACACTCACTTGATCTACCCATGGAGCTGGAGTTCTTTTTGTTCTCTTTCTTGGAGTAGCTGTGGAAGTTGATCTTGCCCCAGGATGACACTCACTTTCTTGTAGTTTTAGCTAGAGATGGAGTACTTGTACTTTATGCCATGGTGGTTGCAGGGTGTACAACCTTAGAATGAGATGCTACTAGTAGCAAACTTGCTATTGGTGACACAATTACTATAGGTACTATTGTTGCTACACTTACTAGAGGTACTATTACTAGCACAATAATTGTAGGTACTACTACTGGCACAATAACTGGAGGTACTACTACTGGCACAATAATTGTAGGTACTACTGTTGGCACACTCTGGAAACCATCCCAATTTATCCTGAGTAATCTTAAGGCATCAGGTAGTTCTGCAGATCCTTCCGCTGAGTCTGGTACAACCTTCAACATGTACCTCTTGTCAATAACCCATAACTTATATACCACATCTTCATTCTTACTTCTGCATGCAACCTCAATCGAACCATTGTCTTTAATACATATCATTGAAACTACTCCAACATTTCTTATTGCCTCATGATTGTAATTGGAGATCAACACAGCCTCATTAATGATCACCAAGAAACACTTTGAATTACACTCCATGAAATACCAACCTGAGGGGGGTCACTATGTATGAACCCTATATATCATGTGCATTCAAGGTCTAATTATGAAACCCCTTATTTGTGAAATTTTCATTAATAAAATGCAACCTTTTCCTATTCAATGTGTAATTATTTTTTTTAATACCTTTTTTGGAACCCTTCTATCTGTGAAAATGTGAGAACAAATGAAATTAAATATTCCTTTATGTTGAACTCACGTGATAGTCACATAAATTATTGAGTGAACCCCCAAAGATACCAACCATGTTCAAGGTATTTCTCGATCATCTTGGGAGTGTTGGAAGCAACTTTGGGAGCCATGACTCTTTGCAATTAAACAAATAAAAAAGTTTAATTATATTTCAACCCAAATAATTTAAATATATATTTAAAAATTATTTAGTTTAAAATAAAATGAAGTACATTTAGCTAAAATGTAATTCAAAAATCAAATAATAAGAACATAGAAAATTAATTATAAATTATAATTACTTTTTTAAAACATTAAATTAAATTAAACTTGATTTTTAATTATTTTTAATTTAATTTAAATTAAATTTAAATGTAAATTTATTTCTAATTAAACTTAATTTAATAAGGGAACTAAAGGGGCTAAAGGGGGCCTAAGGGAATCATTAAGGAGGGGTGGTTAAGGGGAGTCTAAGGGGTGGTTAAGGAGGGGGTGGTCAAAGAGGGGTCTAAGGGGGTGATTAAGGAGGGAGTGGTTAAAGAGGAGTATAGAGAGTGGCTAAAGGTAAGTGGTTAAGGAAGGGTGGTTAAGGGGGGTCCTAAAGGGATAGTTAAGGAGGAGGTGAGTGATTAAGGAGGGAGTGGTTAAGGAGGGGTCTAAGGGGGTGGTTAAAGAGAAGTGGTTAAGGAGCGGTGGTTAAGGGGGGTCCTAAAGGATGGTTAAGGAGTAGGTGGTTAAGGGGGTTTAAGGGGTGGTTAAGGAAGAGTGGCTAAGGGGGTGGTTAAGTAGGGTCTAAGGGGGGCTAAATGGAGTAATAAGGGAGGGCATTAGCCCTCCCCCCCAACTTTTGTGTGCACAATAGGCCGGCCTAGACGTTGACTTATTATGCACGCAATAAGTGGGGGGAGGGCTAATACCCACCCTTAATTGGGAGGGCATTAGCCCTCCCCCCACCTATTACGAGGGAAAGAGAGAAGAAGAGGGAAAGAGAGAAGAAGAGGGGGAAAGAGATTGAATAAGGGAAGGAGAAGGAGAAGGAGAAGGAGAAGGAAAGGAGGGAAAGAAGAGGGAAAGGAAAGAGGGAAAAAGAGACATATGCTCATTCTTATGCATGAGCATATGTCTCCTTCTCTTATGCTCATGCATAAGAGGAGTCTTATGCATAAGCATAAGCATAAGCATAAGAGAAGGAGACATATGCTCATGCTTATGCTTATGGAATTGAGAGGATGAGTGGAATGGATCATTGTAAATACCATAGGTATGAACTATAAATACCTTGGTATGGGGTGAAAGTTATTTGTGTATGGGATATTATGGGGTTTTTAGAGAATAGAAAGAGTGATTCATATAAGAGTTGGGCTCATATCCATGTGTTCCAATAATATAAGAGAGGCCACATGCCAAGCATGTGGGAGGCATGTGGAGGAATGTGGAGTCAAGAGGAATCCTTCTAGAATTCCCACGTGGAATAAGGAGGATGTGAACATATGGAAACGAGAGGGTCCCTATGGGCTCCATGTTGGGAAACTCTTGACCTTCTCAATATTTTAAAAGTCTTGAGCATATTTTGATAGGACATGGATTGTGACATACGGGCATGGATGGTGACATATGGGCTTATGTGATTGATGGGGAAAAGAATCTACATGCAGCAATTGTAAATGGGTGAAGGAGGGTGATAAAATCTCTATAAAAGAAGCCCTCCTCTCCCTTGTTCATCATCTCTTACACCATTAGGCCTCATGTTGTTGTAGCTCTAGTCACCTCAAGCCTCTTCCATGAGCCTTCTCTCCCTCTTGTAGATATTCTCTTATGTAGACTCTTGAGTCCATCTCTCTCTAGTTCATTCTATCTCTATGAGTAGTCTTGGAGCTTCTACTCCCTCTTGTATGTATGAAACCTCTTCTTCTCCCTTGTACTTATTATTTGAGTGGATTCTTACTCTGATGGCAATGAAAGTAACTTCTTATCATTTTTCTCGAGTCTCCATTCCTATGTTCTTTTCTCTCTCTATTCAAGTCTCCAAAGTAGTTCTTGTTCGACCGCTCACTATGCACACATGGTCCATCCATTTCCCAAGCCACCATGCAAGCTTCTTCCTCTCTTTTAGGCAAATTCTAGGGGTATTGGATCGTTGATAATTGTGGAGCCTTAAGGGAGTAGTTTGCTTAGGCAAAATCTACACGAGCAGATGGCAGTTAATATAGCAGTTAGACCCCCTGTCAGTATTTGGCCTATATTTTTCTCCTCAGTGGTCTGATTTCAATGAAACTTATATCAACGCAAAGATCTCTTTAAGGTCTCCCTCCCATGTAAGTAGTTTCTTGCATTGGGTCCACTATAGGACGTTATGAGGCTCTATGTATGACTATTTATTTCTATGGTAGTTTTTACCCCCTTTCAGTAAACTGTCCATATCTCTTCAACCAGTTATCTATTTTCAATGAAATTTATATCAGCGCAAAGCTCTCTTTAAGGGTCTCACTCCCATGTTATTAGTTTTTTTTTATGTTTGCACTCTTGAATATATTGGTGAATCGACAACACCATCAGTAGGCACAATGATAGATTGGGGATTGTTTCATGCACTAGCAGCTTGGTGTGAAGAAGAGTTGAGTCTTTGGGTAGTTTTTTACTATAACAGTGGAGTGGTGATTCTCAATGCTTTCAAATTATTTTTCTATGAAAATGATGAAGAGTACAATATCTAAAAGCTGTTATGTGCACTTCCAATTGTGAGAAAGGTGATTCTTAAATGCATGTATACACAATGTTTTCATGGTGTTGGTTGGTCACTTATTTTTGAAGATTTTGTTGAGGATCACATTGTGGAGGGTTTTTAACAAGTGGTTATGCATAATAAGTTGGTCTTGATATATTAAGGCTCTGTGGGATCTTGTTTGGGATATTAGTTGGATCTTGGTGTTTCCTTTCTATGTTTCATCATGGTGAAGATTCCAGTGTTTCGAGGGACCCAAGGGGCCCGACCCCAAGTCTTATGTTTGGGATTTTGTTCGAGGATGCCAGATTTTTGGATGGTCCGTGAAGGATCAAGTAGAGATTTTGCCTGATTTTCGTGAAGGTGTAGCCTTGAGTTGGCATGAGGCCTTGCTGGACACTACCAAGGAGGACTAGGACCAAGTGGTGGCAGTAATGAAGTAGAGATTTGAGGCAGTATAGTCACCAAATGCTTTGATGTTGCAGTTGGACCAGTTCTATCAAGGAGAGGGTGAGATGGTCTATGCGTTGGCAATCCGATATGAAACTTTATGGATAAAGTATGAAAGGGTAGCTTTCCAAGCTGTGGCATCTGCATCATCAGCCCCTCAAAGCCTTGCAGAGATGGAGCACTTAAAGATGAGCAAATTTGTTATGGCTTTGGAGCCTCATCTTCGCTCAAAAGTAATGAGTAAAGATCCAACAACATACATGGAGGCACTTCGCATTGTGACCAAGAAAGAAGCTTCTCCAAAGATTGAATCCTCTTTTGTGTCTTCAACAGCTTCAACTTCTAAGGTGGAGGTAATGGGCACTCCTCAGGTACCAAAGTCCTCTGAGTTAGATCATAATATCTCCCAATTGATGGTAGAGTTTGCTGATTTGAAATTGCATTTGGTTAATGCATGACAACCTACAGCACCAAAGAGTGAAGAGAGGCCTCGAGATAAGAGTGGGGCCACTTGCTATGAATGTAATGAAAAAGTTCACTATCGCCCCGAGTGTCCTAGATTGAGAAAGAAAGAAGAAAAGCAAGTATCCTTGTTAGCAGCTTCTTCAAGGGATGAGGAAAGAGAGGTAATGATAGCTAAAGGGGGCATGGTAAAGCAAAAGAAGAAGAAGAAAGCAAGGAAGAAGTAAGTTCACTATCATCCTGAGTGTCCTAGATTGAGAAAGAAAGAAGAAAAACAAGTATCCTTGTTAGAAGCTTCTTCAGGGGATGAGGAAAGAGAGGTAATGATGGCTAAACAGGGGCGTGGTAAAGAAAAGAAAGAAGAAGAAAGCAAGGAAGAAGCAGATGAGGAACATCAAGAAGAGGAACACTATATTAAGAAAAAGAGGGCATCTAGAAGGAGAATTAGCCAGTCAAATTTTCCTTTAGGACAAGGCATTGGAAGCTATGACTTGTTGTTTGACCTTAAAGAAAAGGAAGCTCATATCACCTTTGGGATATGTTAGATGATTTTCCATGTCTCTTTGCAACAAGCTATTCACAAGTTCGACCAGTCTCTCTTGTGGAGCACAAGATTGAGTTGAAGCTAGAATGCAAGCCAATTGTGCAATGTTTAAGGCGATTGGGGGTGATCCAAGCTGAGGCACTAAAGAAAGAGGTAACACAACTACTTGAGGTGGGATTCATCTTTCCTGTTGATGATTCAGAATGGATATCTCCTATATTTGTCACACCAAAGAAAGGAAATAAGTGCAGGTTTGTGTGGACTTTCGTCCTTTGAATGCATGCACTAAGAGGGATCATTTTCCTTTGCCATTCCAAGATGAAATACTAGACCAAGTAGTAGGGCATGAGATATATTCTATATGTGATGGGTATTTTGGGTACTTTCAAATTTGTATTGAGGAGGAAGATCAAAAGAAAACATCATTTGTCACACCTTGTGGAGTTTTTGCTTATAGAGTGATGCCTTTTGGGTTGAGCAATGCACCAACTACATTTCAAAGGTTCATGAGTCAAGTGCTTGAGCCTTACTTGGGAAAGTTCATAAGGGTGTTTTTGGATGATTTTTGCATTTATTCTCGATGCATAGATCACATGGAGAAGTTAAAGATGGCCTTAGCCAGGATTGATGAAGCAAAAGGGTGTCTTAATCCTAGCAAGTGCCATTTGGCTCAAACAAAAGCAGTCTTGTTGGGCCATATTGTTGGGCCATATTGTGTCTAAATAAGGCCTACAAATGGATCCTGACAAGGTTCAAGCAATCATGGCATTGCCAAGTCCTGAGAGTGTCCTCACAGAATTCTAGGAAAAAGCAAGTATTATCAACACTTTTGTGATGATTTCACAGAGATAGTGCATCCCATGAACTTATTGACAAGAAAAGGAGTTTCTTTCCAATGGGGTGTGGAGCAACAAGAGTCTTTTTATCAACTTAAGGAGGCCATGAGTAAGTGCACAATATTAAAGCCCCCTGATTGGGTCTCAAGTCTTTTATGTAAATCCAAGTGTATCTTTGCATTGAGTTGGTGCTATATTGTGACAAAAAGGAGAGGCAGGTAGAATGCAACCCATATATCATGCCCATTGATAGCTGACAGAGGTGGAAACAAGGTATGAAGAAATGGAGCAGCAAGCCCTCTCTTTGGTGTTTTCAGTTAGAAACTTTCGCTCCTATTTATTACCTCAACCATTTTTCTTCCTTACCTCTCAGTCTGTATTAGCATATCTAGTTCGCAAGCCTTATCCTGGGGGGAGATTTGCAAAATGGTTGTCAGAGCTTCAAGAGTTCTCTTTCTCTTTTGTCACTAAAAATACCACTAGGTCCACTATGGCAGATTTGCTCGCAAGACGAGAGGATCTAGGAGAAGAAAAGAAATGTAAGGAGAACAAAGATGAAAGGGATACACTACCAACATCTCTTGTTTTGTATTTTGATGGGGCTTTTAGTCCTTCATGCCAATAAGGAGCCAAGGGGATAGTCTTGATGAATTTTGAAGGTCAAGAGGTGTGGGCAAGAGGACAAGAGCTTCCAGATATCACAACTAACAATGTAGTTGAGTATAATGCTTTGATTCTTGGTTTGGAGGGTTGTCTTCAAAGTCAAGTTAAAGAATTGGAAGTAAGAGGAGATTCTCAGCTTAATATAAAGCAAATGCAAGGGCATTACAAGAAAAGAAGTCCTCATTTGAAGGAGCTTAATCAAAAGTCTATGGCACTATGTAGTTGATTTGATTTTTGCAAGTTTGTTCATATAAATAGGAAAGAAAATCAAAGGGCAGATGAGTTAGCTACTCAAGCCATTGTAGTACAAGAATGGGGGTGGTTTCTTTGGTAGACACTGGATGGCCAGAACTGTAAGATGTTCAGCAATATGTGGAAGAAGGCATGTTTCCTCGAGGGTTAACTCCACAACAGAAGCAGAGATTGGTAAGGAAGGCTTGTCCCTATACTATTGTTGATGACATTCTTTATAAATTAGGAAAAGATAAGGTGATCCGTCGGGTGGTCCATCCCATGGAGACTAGGAGAATCCTAGAAATGTGTCATGAATGCTTCGGTAATTTTACTTCAGCGAGCACAGCTAGGAGAATTCTTAATGCAAGTTACTTTGGGCCATGCCTCCATAAAGATGTATATGAATGGTGTCAAAGTTGTAAAGTATGCCAAAATTTTGGAAGGCGACAATTGATTCCTGGTCCCTTAAAGCCTATTCCAGCATATGGACCATTTGAGAGGTGGGGGTTGGACTTTGTGGGCCCACCCCTCTCTCATCTCAGGGCAAGCATTATTTATTGGTGGCCACTGATTATGCGACTCGGTGGGCAGAGCCCAAGGCCACAGTCAATAGCAAGGCAAGCACAACTGCAAAATTTCTCTTTGATCAAATTTTTCATGCTTTGGTTGTCCTTTGGAAATTATCACTGATGGAGGAACCTCTTTTAGAAATGAACTAATTGAAGATGTGGTGCATAAGCTAAAGATAAATCATAGCATGTCCATGCCATACTATCCCCAATGTAATGGATTGGCTAAGAAAAAAAATGGATTGTTGTGCAATTCAATGGGAAAGCTTGTAGACACCAATAAAAGCCATTGGGATAGGCACTTGGCAGAAGTTTTATGGGCTTACAGAAGCATACAAGCTAGCTATTGGGTTTACACCATTCCAACTAGTGTATGGAATAGAAGCCATTTTGCCCATTGAATTGGAGATACATAGTCTTCACACTGTTGTTACAATAAAAGAAGGATAGGAGGATGCCTATGCTCAATGCTTGGTATATCTAGAAGCCTTGGATGAATGTAGATTACAGGCCTTACAAAACTTGGAAGCTTCTTAGAAAAGGCACAAGGCCCGTTTTGACACCAAATTACGAAAGAAGAAAGATATTGCAGAAGGAGATTTGGTCATGAGATTTGATAGCCATCTGGACAAGCGGTTCGACAAAAAGTTTATCGGCCGATGGGAGTGACCATATTGAGTCAAAAAGAAGTTCATGAATGGAACCTATCAGCTTCAGGATGTTGATGGCATGGTGATACTCGGATGCACCAATGAGTATCGCCTTAAATTCTTCTATGCTTGACCACTTTGAGGGCCAGCAGACCCTCTCTGTCACTAGAGAGGATCTGATGGGGGGGGAAAGATGTGATGCCAAAAATTGATATTTTCTATTTAGCATTGATATTCTTTTCTTCTATGTTTGATAAGAGTTTGAGTATCAAGTGATAGCCTAGCGGCTCTCACTTATTTCTATTTTCTAAGATATTGTATGGGATTGAGAGGATGAGTGGAATGGATCATTGAAAATACCATAGGTATGAACTATAAATACCTTGGTATGGGGTGAGAGTTATTTGTGTATGGGATATTATGGGGTTTTTAGAAAATAGGAAGAGTGATTCATATAAAGAGGTGGGCTCATGTCCATGTGTTCCAATAATATAAGAGAGCCCACATGCCAAGCATGTGGAAGGCATGTGGAGGAGTGTGGAGTCAAGAGGAATCCTTCTAGAATTTCCATGTGGAATAAGGAGGACGTGGACATATGGAAAAGAGAGGGTCCATATGGGCTCCATGTGGGGAGACTCTTGACATTCTCAATATTTTAAGAGTCTTGAGCATCTTTTGATGGGACACCTGGCAAGAGTAGCCAAAAAGGACATGGATGGTGACATATGGGCTTATGTGATTGATGGGGAAAAGAATCTACAGGCAGCAATTGTAAATGGGTGAAGGAGGGTGACAAAATCTCTATAAAAGAAGCCCTCCTGTCCCTTGTTCATCATCTCTTCCACCATTAGGCCTCATGTTGTTGTAGCTCTTGTTTCCTCAAGCCTCTTCCATGAGCCTTCTCTCCTCTTGTAGATATTCTCTTATGTAGACTCTTGAGTCCATCTCTCTCTAGTTCATTCTATCTCTATGAGTAGTCTTGGAGCTTCCACTCCTCTTGCATGTATAAAACCTCTTCTTCTCCCTTGTGTTTGTTATTTGAGTGGAGTCTTACTCTCATGGCAATGAAAGTCACTTCTTATCATTTTCCTTGAGTCTCTATTCCTTTTCTCCATCCCTATGTTCTTTTCTCTCTCTATTCAAGTCTCTAAAGTAGTTCTTGTTCGATATTTTTGGCAAAAATAAATATTCCAATTAGCCAATGTAAAGTTGATCATAATATTGTGAGGTAGACGGCATCATCTTTACCGTTGGCTAAACAAAAGGCTTGGGTGTACACATGGGTGAAGGTAGAAGAGGAGGATCTAAAATTACTCCTTCTATGGCGAATGACATTCCGAAAAATGTGCATGCATATGCACAAAAAGTCATCAATGAGCACACTCTCAAAAAAGCAAAAACTATAAACAAGGGCTTTTTTAACATACATGAGATCATTTTAGAGTCTGGAAAGAGTGTTGAGTGAGAGGGAGATTCATTGAATGATTTCTTGTCCAACGACACTGCTTGGGAGAGGCCTTAGCCTTTTTTTGTCTACGAAATATCAGCTGATGATATTCGTTAACTCCTTGATAGAATATTACATACCACCATTGGTAGAGTGGGACTATGTAACATCGTCATATTTGCTGATAAAGAAGACAAGGAAAAAATGTATTCTACCCTAGAAAAACAATATGGGAATAAGCTTAAGATTAACAATGGTATATACTCAAGAAAGAGGGACAAGAGAGAATGTAGTCTCAAGATAAAGAGTCTTGAAACCTTTTTCTTGTGCATGATGAGCCCTTACAGTCCTTATAGAACAACATAAGAGGGAATGCAAATAGATTGCAACTAATGCTAGAAGAGCATGAACCTCCAAGTCCCCTCCATCATAACACCAATCACTATGAAAGGCCAGCAAAAAGTGCTGATCTTTTAATTAGTATGATGGGAATTTTTGCTACCACCTGGACGGGAAGTCACATTGTGTCAAATGGGACATTTATTTGAAGCTCTTATAAAAAAAGGACACCCTGTAAATATTATTGAGAGTCCTGCTTGGTTGGAATACCTTGAGTGGCTTCTCTCACAATGAAGTATGATAAGAAAGATCCGATCTCACATGAAGAGGATGCTGACATAGAGATGGCCATGTATGATGAGAGTAAGAAAGAGAATGAAAATGATGAAAGCCCTAGATATGATAGCGAGGGCACTAACGAAAGTGAGGAAGCTAAAGGAGATGGATATGACATTGACCTTGCCTCAAGAGGTTACATAAAAAGAGCACAAAGATATCTAGAGGCATGAAAATTTATCCTTAATTTTCTTTCTTTATTTAAAAGCCTTTTTTTAATTATAATTAATTTAAAATTTTGAATCTCATAATTATTTTATCGTTTTATAGGGGGGAAAGGTGGAAGGATGAGAAGGACATGGATGAGGAGGACATAGCTGGAGTAGAGAATATAGGAAGCTCATCTCAAGAAAGAAAAGTTGCTGTGGCTATCCATCGGATGAGTCTAGAAAATAATCATACCTTGCAGCAAATGGGGAAATCATTTCTAGCTAGGTTTTAAGTTTGACAACAACCTCTTACTTTTCTATTCGATGAAGAGGACATTTCAATCCTCTTAAACTCCAAGAAAGATGTTAATGACAATGTCATAATAGCCATCCTCTGATACAAACTTTTTCTTAACTTTATGCTTTTGTATTTCCATTGGATCAACTGAACTAATTTTCTTTTCTTTTTTTTACAGTATGGTTTTAGAACAGCTTCCCCTATATATATAGAGACGTGCATAAACGGTCGATCCTCTTGTTTCTAATGTAATTAGCAACAAGAAAAAGACCATAGATGATGTTTTCAAGTGGTCACAACTTGTTGATTTGAGTAGGCACCAGTTATCTTACTGCATATCACGAGGAGTGAGTATCAATCCTTACATAGTTTATCTCTTACACTGTGGAGGATTATGTCAAATAATAGTTATTCTTAAGTTATAATACAGCTCACATTGGAGCTTGGTGACTCTGGACATCTTAGCCAAGCAATGTTTCTTTATCAATTCAATAGCCTCTATCAATGGCAGTGTGTCAGAGTAATTATAACCTACCTATGTCACAATTACTTCAATGAGATGCATCCTATGCAATGTGCACATTCATTTATATTATCTATTTTGATGTGTAGATCAGCTCGAAAGTTGGTAGGTGCTATAGATGCACTTATGCAATTGGAAGGTGACTTAGAAGATCAAATAGAGCAATATGTAACATGCCCAACAGTGAAGTAGAATGATGGCCACAGTTGTGGGTGGAGAGTCAAATATAACTGCTTTTTGCTCCTTGCTCAAATTTTTAATTTGAGCGGTGGTGAAACCTCATTGTTGACATATATAGACTTCCATTTGCATGCATTTATGTCATCTACCATTAAGGAAATTATTGATGACGTGGTTACTACACCCATAAGTTATACTAATGTAACTGGTGTATTGGATGAAATGGGGAGCTCTTTTGAGGTCAGGGTTATCATTAGCAAGCGACCTCATGTTTTGACATTTCGTAGTGAGGAAGTTACAATCCTCTCTGACCCTTTGAAAGAGGCTAATGACAAAGTCATGATGGCCATCCTCAGGTTTACTATGAACTTCTTGCGTGGGTTAAAGGTCACTGTGCCTTTACACCGGTTATGTACAATACTCAAACACATATATAAATGAATGAAAAAGAAGATTAGGGTGGTTCTACACCCACAAAAACTTGTGTGGTTCTATGTTTCTCTCTCTCCCTCTTCTGTTCTTGCTTCCGTTGAGAGCACTCTCAACTGGTATCAGAGCCCGGGTGATCTAGCTGAGCGTGCATGAATGCTTGAAGCAGCAGCTCTGTGGGAGGAAGGAGAAGCTCTGTGGGAAGCTTTGTGGGTGACTTTACTTGCATCCGAGTGTGTAGAGACCTTAGAGGAATCTTTGTAAAAGTCACTTTGGTTTTGCAAAGTGGTTTTGAGAGCTTCTTAAGTCTTTTCAAAGAAAAAGTCGTTTTTTGAGCTTTTTCCTGTTCCGTTCGATGACAGAGACTCCATATTGACTTGTAAAGGCAACTATTGCTTACTTTTGGTGTCCACTTCACTTCAGGAGCTTGGAAACACCTTCATTCTTGAATCTGGGTTCATTTCATTGGATTTCTGACTCACTGTGTCAGTTTCTACGTTTTTTGCTCGGGTGTTGGAACTCAAGTTTGGAGCAACCATTTGCAGATCTGTCAGTTCCGATGGACTCAAGAGTCCTAAAACTTCTATGTTGCTCATCATTCACACTCCGATGGAGTTTACAAACAGCTCTGTTCCCAAAAACGTTTTTCAATCCGTGTGTTGGACCCAGTGATTGAGACCACGGTTGCCAAAACCGTCTGTCCCATTGCATTCCGGATGCCCAAAGACCCCTACCTGTTAATTCTTGCACAATTCGGTGGAGCATTTTCAGAGTTATAGATCTCTGTGTATTCGATGTCATCTCTCTGTTATCCATTTTTCATTCTAAGGTTTTGAAACCTTAGATTTATGCCACATGGCAGTAGATAAGTGTTGAATCCCATTTCTCACTCATCGGTTGGGATTTTGGAGTTCTAGCAGAAGAGAGATATTTGCAAATTTTCTTGCTGAGTCTAATTATGCAATGGCGCCCATGTTTTGAGGCATCTCAGGTTCTATTTTCAGTAGCGGTCATTATCGTGGGACTATGATTTCTTGAGCATACCTTATGCAGATCACTCTGGTTGCAGTTTGAGCAGTGTGCGCTCATTTGTGGTGTGCATTGGGTTGCAGTGGATGATTTATAGGCCATTTGGATGCATTGCGGTCCTTATTGGATGCGCTGATAGGCCCAAATTGCCTTGTGGGATGCTATTTCTTATGGACGCTTTGCACATGGATGTTATTTTATGCTGAGGGAAAGATTTGACACATTGCAGGTGATGCATTGATAGTGCTATGCTCTCTTGGATGAGATATTATTGATGCATATGCTAGTGGACGGTGTTTATGCTTGAGTCATTTGGCACTTATTGGCATTTTCTTTTGGGCCAGATTTGCTCATATGGATGTATAGTATATGCACATGAGTCAGATTCATCTTTTGATGCTTTGAGCTTTGAGTTTTGGTGATATTTCACTCTATTGTGGCATACACATTTGGGTGCACCTGGAATTTGGTGTGATTCTCTCTTACAGGCACTAGCATTTGGGATTTTGTTTCATTTGCATCATGGCATCCTCTTCCATGTCTGAAAAGGAGTTTTTCAGCATTAAAAAGTTTGATGGGACAAACTTTTCTTTGTGGAAAGAACAAATAAGGGATGTGCTTATTCAAAAGAAGCAGATTAAACCCTTGGCAAGGATTGAAGCTAAGCCTGCAAATATGTCTGAGGATGATTGGAATGAGTTGAATGCATTAGCAAAGTCTACTATTAGACTTCATCTTGTAGAGTCAGTTTATTTCACAGTAGTAAATGAGCAAACTACGGAAGATTTGTGGAAGAAACTGTGTGCCACTTATGAGAAGGAAATTGCCTCTAATAAAGTTTACCTCATGAAGAGGTTGTTTGAGCTACAGATGAAAGAAGGGGTCTCCATTGCTTCTCACTTGAATGAATTCAATATTATTTTCAGCCAGCTTCAGGCTCAGAAGATGAATTTTGATGTGGAGACTAAGGCAATATTTCTCTTATGTTCATTGCCATCCTCATGGGATACCTTCCGTACAGCTGTCAGTAACTCTGCACCTAGTGGAATACTGAAATTTGATGATGTTGTGGGTAGCTTGTTGGCCGAGGAGATTAGACGGAAGTCTATGGATGGCAACAAGCAGGATGTAGCCTTAAATGTGCAAAGGGGTAGATCATAGTTCAGGGGGAAGTCCCAAGAAAGAGGGAAGTCTCGTAGCAAATCCAGGGCACGGAACATTGAGTGTTACCACTGTGGCAAGAAGGGCCATATGAAAAAGGATTGCTACAAGCTAAAAAGAGAGCAAAAGGATAAGAAAAAGAATGCAAATTGGGGTGCAAATCAAAAGGAAGAGAGTCCAAGGGAGGACAAAGGAAAAGTGAAGATCGAGGAGATCAATGCAGTCACACATGATAGTGACAATGACGTTCTCTTCATGTCTAGTTTATCTGTAGAGTTGCTTACCACTTCAGATGATGCATATTCCTTGGATTGGATTTTGGATTCTAGTGCTTCATTCCATGTTACTCCCCATAGGGAATGGTTCTCCACTTCTGACAGTGGAAAGACAGGTTGTGTGCATCTTGGAAATGACTATGCATGTGACATAGTGGGAGCAGGTGACATAAAGTTTTCTTTTGCAAATGGGTCTGCATTTGTTTTGAAACATGTGAGACATGTGCCTAAGCTTACCAAGAGTCTTATTTCAGTGGGTCAGCTAGATGATGCTGGTTTTCACACCACTTTTGGCTTTCAGAGTTGGAAAATTCAGAAGGGCTCTATGCTTTTGGCCAAGGGTGCCAAGTGTGGGACTTTGTATCCCTTACATGTATCAGGGGTATTTGATCATGTTGTTGCAATAATCGAGCAGCCAAGCACTTCTTTGTGGCATTGTAGGTTGGGGCACATGAGCCAGAATGGAATGAAACTCTTATGCCATTTGGGTTATGTACCGCATTTGAGTTTCTCTGATTTTGAATTTTGTGAGCATTGTCTCTATGGGAAGCAGACTAAATCAGCCCATAAAAGAAGGGGAAAGAAAGAGCTTGAAATGCTTGATTTGGTGCATTCAGACGTATGTGGTCCCATGCCTACACGGTCATTAGGTGGGGTTGAATACTATGTGACATTCATTGATGATGCAACTAGGAAAGTGTGGGCTTATGCTATAGCTTGGAAGAGTGATGTGTTCCAGGTATTTCAGAAATGGCTGGCCTTGGTTGAGAATCAGTCAGGTAGAATGCTTAAATGCCTACAGACTGACAATGGTGGAGAGTATCTCTCTCATGACTTTCAGAATTTCTGTGATACACGTGGGATTAAGAGGGAGCTCACATCCCCTCGTACTCTAGAGCAAAATCCAGTTGCAGAAAAGATAAACCGTACCATTCAAGAAAGGTTGCAATGCATGCTTTCCAATGCAAGTCTTTCTGGTGGTTTTTGGGCTAAGGCAATGAAGACTGCAGTGCATGTGATCAATAGATCACCTAGTAAGAGTTTGGATGGTGGTATTCCTGAAGAGGCATGGAGTGGCAAGAAGCCCTCTTACTCTCATTTGCGTATATTTGGGTGTGAGGCATATGCACATGTGCCAAAAGAGCTTCGAAAGAAGCTAGATCCTAAGTCTACGAAATGCATCTTTCTGGGTTACGGTGAAAGTGGAGAGATGGGCTATCGTCTCTGGGATCCAGAAGCAAAGAAGATCATATGCGGCCATGATGTGGTCTTCAATGAGAAGAAGATGCATAAGGCACCCATGAGGGATGTGGAAATGAGGAGAATCACTTTCTAGGATGTGAATCCACCTGCATATGTTGATAGACAGCAAGCTGTTCATGCACCAAATGTGCAATAAATGGTACCACCAAGTACTCCCACAGGTATACAATCAAGGGTAGATGATGGATCATCTATTGGTGGAAATGATGAGCCAAATGTGGCTGATATGCAGGTGGGACAGCAAGCTGAAATTCCCTTGAGAAGATCTTTTAGAGTGTCTAGACCACCTGAAAAGTTTGTTCCAGGGGTAGACTATGTGATGCTTACTGATTGCGGGGAGCCTTCTTGCTACAGAGAGGCTATGATGCGTGAGGATCAAAGCAAGTGGGAGTATGCTATGCAATCAGAGATGAGTTCACTTATGAATAATAAGACTTGGGACTTGGTTTCTTTGCCACATGGAAAGAAAGCATTGCCATGTAAATGGGTCTACAAAATGAAGGTCACAGGTGATGATGTGCCTAGGTACAAGGCCCGTTTGGTCGCTAAAGGGTTCAAGCAAGAGAAGGGTGTGGGCTTTGATGAGATATTCTCTCTGGTTGTGAAGATGACCACACTTAGATGCATGTTTGGACTAGTGGCATCAAAGGATATGGAGCTTATGCAGATGGATGTCAAGACAACTTTCTTGCATGGGGATGAGGAAATTTACATGGTGCAGTCGGAAGGCTTTGAAGAAAAGGGCAAAGAGCATTTAGTTTGCAAGCTAAAGAAGAGTCTCTATGGTCTTAAGCAAGCGCCTAGAGAATGTTGTCAAAAGTTTGAAGCTTTCATTCGGTCCCAGGGTTTTAGAAGGAGTGAAATTGATCACTGCCTCTACACTAAAAGGGCTAAGGATAATAGCCTGATAATCTTGGCACTATATGTGGATGATATGCTATTGGCTAGCAAGAATACTTATGAGCTAGATGCATTAAAGGCCAAGTTGCATGAGGCCTTTGATATGAAGGATTTGGGATTTGCAGGTCATATTCTTGGTATGCGCATCATGCGTGATCGGAGTAGGAAACTCCTTTGGCTTTCACAAAAAGAGTATGTTACAAAAGTATTGCAGCATTTCAATATGGAGGGGGGGAAGGCAGTGAGTACTCCATTGCCTCCATATGTGAAACTGAGTCATACAGATAGTCCCAAATCATATGAGGAGAGGGACATGATGGCCAACGTTCCTTATGCATCAGCAGTTGGGAGTCTTATGTATGCTATGATAGCTACTAGACCAGACATTGCATTTGCAGTGGGAGTTGTTAGCCGGTATATGGCTAATCCAGGAAAGAGGCATTGGGAGGCAGTTAAGTGCATCATGAGGTACATGAAGGGTACCAAGGAGATGTGCATCTGCTTTGGTAAAGGAGACATGCGTGTACTTGGATACACAGATTCAGACTATGTAGGGCATGTGGATAGTAGGAGATCCACTTTTGGTTGTGTTCACCTTTGCAGGTGGTGCGGTGTCGTGGATGTCTCACACACAGAAGTGCGTTGCTTTGTCTATCACAGAGGCTGAGTATGTTGCAGCCACAGAGGGTTGCAAGGAGGCTATATGGCTTGATCAGCTAGTGGGAGATTTCGGGATTCATACAGGTGTACCGACATTGCATAGTCATTCCATGAGTGCTATTCAGCTAGCACGGAATCCGGTCTTTCATGTAAAGACCAAACACATTGAGGTCAGGTACCATTTCATCAGGGAGGTACTTGAGGACAAGCACATAGAGCTTGTCAAGGTTCATACAGATGATAACCCTGCAGATATGCTGACGAAGAGTCTACCTAGTCAGCGGTTTGAGTATTGTCGTGTATTGATGGGCATTGGATAGTATGCCCACTGGTTGTTCTCCCTTAAAGGCACATTGTCCTTTAAGTGGGAGGTTGTGGGGGTTAAAGGTCACTGTGCCTTTACCCCAGTTATGTACAATACTCAAACACATATATAAATGAATGAAAAAGAAGATTAGGGTGGTTCTCCACCCACCAAAACTTGTGTGGCTCTTTGTTTCTCTCTCTCCCTCTTCCGTTCTTGCTTCCGTTGAGAGCACTCTCACTTCTCTTGGCTTCATACTTCAATCATTTGATTCAATCTGCTTCTAACATTTGTTTATTTATTGCTGCAGTACCATTATATCTCACTTTCCTAGACTAGGACAAAATCATGTGTGTATGCTCGATTCTCTCCTTTCAGTTGTACTTAGTGATACCAAGAAGAAGGTAGATGATGTATGTTCACAATGCTACAACCTTTAGACTTGGATGGCATGCTAGTCGTCTTTATGCCATTTATGAGAAGTAAGTATCATCTCAACCTTTCTTTTACTCTTTTATTTGTAATATTGTGTCAATAAATCTTTTTTTCTTTATTGGTGATGTAGCTCACATTGGAGCCTGATAGTATGGGATCTTGATGACAACCATTGTTGGTTTGTCAATTCATTTAGAGACTTTCACAGGGTGTTTGAACAAGTAAGTGTTCTTTTATCATATCATTATGAACATGCATCTTACTATTTACTACACAAATTTACTTTGTCATATGTCATGATGGACAGGTCTACAAACAAGTTAGTATCTACAGTTATAAAAATCAGGGAGCATCAAGACCAACCAAATTTCTAGACACACCTTGCAGTGGAGCAGAAAGATGGGTTTAGTAGTGGGTGGAGAGTTTCCTATAGCTTCATGTTGTTTCTCAATGAAATTTTTGAACATGTCTCAATAGAAGCATATACAAAGCTCAAGCTACAAGATTTTATGGCTAAGATTGTTCATGACCTAACTGCTACCATTGGGAAACAACATGATGTCAATGAAGAACTTGATGGATCCAAAGAAAAACAAGAGACAATTCAGTCTCCTTGTGCATCACAGCCTCAAGCAGAGAATGAGTCTATAGCAAAAGCATTACAGTCTCCACTTGAATTAGAGACTCAATGCATTCTACAAATTGCACCAGAAGTAGAAACTCAATGTACACCATCTACACAAGAAGTAGAGACTCAATGAACTCTTAGAGCATCACAGCCTCAAGAGGATTCTTCATACTCTATTCCATTGAGCATGTAGAAAGAAACTTGAGTCCTTGAATATTTTTACCTTGTTTGTGTTGACTAATGATAGTGTTTTTTTAAATGTTAAATGTTACAATACATTAGGATATTTACTTATGATATTTATTCAATTTGTATTATTATTTGATTATATATGAATACATAAGGGGCAGTCTCTCATGGATACATAAGGGAAATTTATCATGGATACACTTGATGAGAATTTGCGACCCAAAACAATAAGATTACTCAATTCATGCTATAGGGTCAAAGTTTATAACATTATAGAGTCATAAGAGCCACACTGCATGAGAATTCGCTACTCAAAAATAAATTATATTAGCAATTCTAAGATGATCTGCTCAGCTCTACTAGGCTTGTTGCAAAGAATACAAAATAAAAGTTAACAACTATTACAGGGCACACAGGCCAAGACCACACTAGAAGATCTCATCATTAGTATCTCTTATCTTCTCAACAACCTAGTCTTCCACGGACTCCACATCCATATCCTCAACATAATTATAATGAAGGAAGAAATTCAAGCAATCATAGATTGTTTCTTTATAGTCTCTTTGGGAGGCCCTTATTGTTCTTTCAGCATCTGTATCAAATCGACCATACTGAGTGCTAGGATAACGTAGGCTACTTAAGAAGTCTAAGAGATCTTATCATGCCTTTTTAATACATTGTAAAAGTTTTTTGCTCTCTGCTATGTTTTGAGTCTCCTCCCTCTCTGCCCGCCTCTATGCATCGAATTCCTCTCTCTCCATTTGTGTAAGTGGAGAGCCTTGTCGAATTCTTGCATCTCTCCTTGCTCTTTGGTCAGCAATCCATTCTTTGAGACTATCGATTCTGGACTCCACATCTGCGATGATGCCAAGGACATCCATGGTGGGTGAGGAGATGGTAAATTAAGAGTGATGAAAGAAGAATGTGCTTGTAGAAGGACTAGGATGGACAAAAGAAGGGAGTGTGATAATAATATTATTCATGTCTTCAATCACTTTATTTCATAGATTTAAATGTATTCAAAATCTATCATCTCATATGTCTCTCACATTATGATCTTGCATCTTTAACTTCACTTAATCGACACAAAGTGTGTGAAATCATTGTCTGAATTAACAGCAAAACACTAAATGTATCAAGTGAAATATGAATTGTTGATGAATATAGAATTGCAATATATAATCCAATCTGTTACAAGGCTTGTGGCAAATGATGCCAGGAATAGCCCAGAGGCTTAAAATGATGTGCACAATGCCGAAAAATAGCCAAATAGGCTTTAGAATGATTGCATGTGTGTGTGAAATCGAATCATGTGCTATGTGTCATTGAAGACTTAGTCAATGTCTCTAAACACTTTGAAGTATGCTCACTGAACTGTGGAATGGCAAGTTTCAAGTAATGTGATGATGTGAAACTGCATGTGAGTATAGGGATTGACTTCGAGTAGGAACTATATAGGAATTTTTTGGCATGGCTTTGATTGGCTGCTTTGGAGTTCTCTCCGCTATGGATGATCTAATCTTCTCTGAACTAGATCTAGATCAACCGTCGAGTGATGAAAAAGTATCAAATAATTCATTTTCTTTGTTTGTTTTAGGTGCTAGGTCAGATGCGTCGATGTAGAGGCTGATGTGCATGTAAGAAGTGGATTTGCTGGTGAGGCTTAAAAGTGTCTGATACCTAGGCCCAAATGTGTGTATGATGTGATGAGTGTGTAGATCACAAAAAATCAAGCGTTTTTCCTTTTTGGAGCGCCCTCAAATTCTTCCTGGATCAAGAGATACAGCTTGATATAGGTGGAGGGGCCAAAAGGATTGCAAAATGATGATGTGGTAGGGTGAGTCACATGCAGTGAAGATGTGGCAGCTGTGCTTAGCAAGGGGTGTGCCGGTGGAGAACCGTGATGATGTGGTAGGTAGGTCCACATGTAGTGTGTGCACAGTGTGCCTGTGGAGGACTGTGTGCGCCAAGCAGGGGGTTAGTGCCATGTGTCAGTGCTAATTGGGCGTGCTGACTTGACATTGCCATGTGTCATGAAGTTAACCAACCCTATCTAGAACTGGGGTCAACTTGACCTGACCCAGGGTGGAGCTTATCTGCCATGTGTCACTCTGTTGACCGACCAAACATAACCATGGTTAACTACAATGTACCACATGTCAACTTCTTGTGGGCCGGAATCTTCTAAGGTAGTAACGCAATCTCAGGAAAATTCCATTGACGAAAACTTATTGGGCGTTGAAGAGCTCTTATGTTGAGCTTTTGCAGGAGATGGAGGCGTCGTTTGGTAGCTAAGGAGGCTGGTGATTTGCTTGAGCATGCTGAAAGCGGCTTGTTGAGCGTAGGAACTGTGGAAGGCCTGAGTGCCTTCCGTGAGCGTGTGTTGCAGGGGTAGCCTGTGAGCCTTAGTCGAGCAGGACGTGGCCAGGCTGCTTGGATGATGAAGCCTTGGCCCTTTCTACACGGGTGGTCATTGGAGCCTCCTTTGGCATAGGGCGTTGACGAGCCATCGTTGCAGTAGCTCGTTGAAGCGTACTGGGAGGTCATTAGAGTAGATGGAGCTATGGGCGTGGGCGTCTGCTGCTGCTACTGCTGTTCGTGGGCTAGTGGTTAGCCATCGGTGAACCGTAGAGGAGAATGAGCTGGATGGACTGTCTCAAAGCTCGTCTAGCTGCGGAGCTAGAGCTATGGCTGCAGAGAGTCGACCGGCCATTGCAGATCTACTGGAGATGAGTCGCGGGAGCCACACGAGCTTGTAGGAGCTTTTGTGTAGCCGCTGTGGGAGCCGAGTTTGCAGAGTACCTTGCCTGAGTCGTAGTTTGAGATCGGAGATTAGTCACTCGTATGGTCAAGTCTGTTGCTTTGCCAGCTGCCTTGACTATTGTAGGAGTCGGTTGATGCTGCCGCCACGGGGCATTAGCATGCGTTCAGAGTTGCTAGTGGGGTAGGTTTGTTGTAGTCGCCAGGCTAAGAGGTTATTTTGCTCATTGAGAAGTCGTTTTGCTCATTGAAGGAGTAGTTCCTCAATGGTTCATAGGAGCGGATCGTGAAGCTGCAAGAGTTTAGGAGCTTGTTGATGCCTTGAAAAAGTAAGCCCAGAGACACACCCCCTCTTGTCTTATTGTAGAGTGAAGTCAAAAAACAAACTCTCGAAATGGATAGAATAGTGGAGAAAATCTCTCTGCATAAGGAGAAGAACTTCTCTGAGATCTCTCTCAATGAACTAAGGAACACACAAATGTTTCTCTCTCAAAGCATAGGCTCTTGGGTCTATCTATCTCTCACACTCACCAAGAACTCCTCATGAAATGAACGAAAACCTTCACAAAGATGGAATGAGATTAACGAAAATATCTCAAGGAAAATGGAATGAAATTAACATAAATTTTCTCTCACGAAAGAGAACACTTGATCTCTTGATCTCTCAATCTCTCACAAGAAGAATGGCGCCTCAACAGAAGGCAGAACCATGCTCTGATGCCATGACAAAATATGAAGAGGGGAGAGGAGAAGAGTGGATATGAGGAGAGAGGGCATAGCTAGAGAGCACAACACAAATGACTGACTGTACACAAGATTTAGTTGAAATTGTAGAATATATACAATCCCTTCTAGGGTTACGGTTAGGGTTAGGAAATCTAACCCTTCCCTTATAGCACTCTATTGGTTAGTGCTATACACAATATTATCACATGATGTTGAGCATGGTTTCTCAACAAAGCTGGTGTATAACGAGCTAGAAAAAATCAATGCCTATGCAGTAAGGTGGTCTAAGGGCCCAATTCATTGAGTTGAAGTGGAGGCATTACCAAAGAAGGAAAAGCGGTTGAAGTGAAAAGACCAAGCAGAGGTCTGGATGACAACCTTGAAGCAAATCGAGAAGATGCAAGCTGGTGGTAAATAGCACAATCAAGAGCGATCAGTCACACCAAAATTATGAAAAGCCAGATCCACTTCTCCTAACCCGTACATCGCCATGGAAGGATACAAAGGTAATACCTATGGTTCACGTTCATGATAAAACTCCTATATTGGAAAACATTTCAGAAGGATTGCTAATGGCCTTGAAGAAGGCAAAAGTAAAGATTCCGATAGAGCACCTATTATGAATGGTTCTTGAAGTTAGGAAAAGGCTGGTGGCAGATTTAATGTGGCCCCACCTAGAGTTTCATCAACCTCAGCATTTCATGCCACCAAGTCACTTGGATAGGGATATACCAACCATATGATGGGAAGAACCCAAGGACGTGGATTACATGGTGCCCGTGGTAAAATTGTAGTATCAGGGTCAGGACTTGACAAGATTATTCTTGGATGGAGGTTCGGGAGTAAATATCCTACCGCATTACATGTTCAAGCAATTGGGACTTTCCATTGCCCCATTCTAGGTCTGCATGGCAAATTAAAGGAGAGTTCAACCAATTGGATTAATTTGTAATCAATTCATATGCATGCAGGGCATGGTCTTCTGCATAAATTTTGTAATCCTATAGGGAGGTAGCAGGCTAAGGGTGTCCACTTCCGGACCACTTTCGGGTGAGTGTGACACCCGCTCGAGTGAAAATACAAAGGTTTTGCTTCGGTCTCCAATACCTCGATCGAGGTATAAGCTCCAATGAAAATCACACACGAGCACAACCGAGCCAAGCCAATACCTCGATCGAGGTACTGCGCTTTTTCACCGGACCGAGCCTCTACCTCGATCGAGGCTTGCTGGCAAGCCAGCTATACATGCCACATCTACCTCGTTCGAGGTATCGTGGCAATCTAGCTCAACCTCGATCGAGGTCAGGTGGCATGTCCAGCATACCTCAATCGAGGTATGTGCCATCCGACAGGGAAGCCAACAGGGCGGATGACATACCTCGATCGAGGTATGCTGGACACATGACTTGGCATCCCGCTTCTGCCAACATACCACGATCGAGGTATCGTGGCATGTCAAAACCTCCATCGACGTGGATGTACCGAGATGTATGGGCATGTCACAATACCTCGATCGAGGTATTGTGGCATGGCAATACCTCGATCGAGGTAGATGTACCAATATGTATGAGCATGTCAAGAATACCTCGATCGAGGTATCGTGGCATGCCAATACCTCGATCGAGGTAGATGTGCCGAGATGTATGGGCATGTCAAGAATACCTCGATCGAGGTAGCTAAACCCTAATTTTTCTTATAAAAGGAGAGCGACCCCCCTCATTCCGCATACCTCGATCGAGCTCCTCCTCATCCACCGATTGCGGATTTGCCGGACTTCGACGGAATTGCGTGAGCGACGGAGAGCCACGAACGGACATCGACGGAGATGGACGGAGCCGGAGCGGGAGAGTCCAGGTAGGGTTTTTTTTTATGTAGCATTTTCTTTTTGGTAGAATTTGATTAAATTTTAGTTTATAAGAAAAATTATAAAATGCATTTTAATGTTTTTCTGAAATTTATGAATTACGAGATTTTTTATTTAAAATGTGAAAATTAAAATTTTTTTTTAAAATAGAGCTTTTTTTAGTAAATAAAAAAACGTTCATATTAATAATTATAAAATATTTATAAATTTGAAATGCATTTGTAAATTTTTTTTTTTAATTTTTAAATTACGACATTTATAATTTAAAATATGAAAATTTTAAATTTAAAAAACGTTTAATGAGGCATTTTTTATTCAAAATGTGAAAATGTTCAATATTTCTATTTTTTTTATGTAGCATTTTCTTTTTGGTAGAATTTGATTAAATTTTAGTTTATAAGAAAAATTATAAATTGCATTTTAATGTTTTTCTGAAATTTATGAATTACGAGATTTTTTATTTAAAATGTGAAAATTAAAATTTTTTTTTAAATAGAGCTTTTTTTAGTAAATAAAAAAACGTTCATATTAATAATTATAAAATATTTATAAATTTGAAATGCATTTGTAAAATTTTTTTTAAATTTTTAAATTACGACATTTATAATTTAAAATGTGAAAATTTTAAATTTAAAAAACGTTTAATGAGGCATTTTTTATTCAAAATGTGAAAATGTTCAATATTTCTTTTTTTTTTTATGTAGCATTTTCTTTTTGGTAGAATTTAATTAAATTTTAGGTTAAAAGAAAAATAATAAAAAATTTCTAAATTTCAATTGCAATATAATGTTTTTTTGAAATTTATGAATTACGACATTTTTTATTTAAAATGTGAAAATGAAATTTTTTTTTCAAAATAGAGCTTTTTTAGTAAATAAAAAAACGTTCATATTAATAATTATAAAATATTTATAAATTTGAAATGCATTTGTAAATTTTTTTAAAATTTTTGAATTATGACATTTATAATTTAAAATGTGAAAATTTTAAATTTAAAAAACGTTTAATGAGGCATTTTTTATTCAAAATGTGAAAATGTTCTATATTTCTGTTTTTTTTATGTAGCATTTTCTTTTTGGTAGAATTTAATTAAATTTTAGTTTATAAGGAAAATTATAAAAAATTTCTAAATTTATAATGCATTTTAATGTTTTTTTGAAATTTATAAATTACGACATTTTTTATTTAAAATGTGAAAATGAATTTTTTTTTTTTTTAATAGAGCTATTTTTATTAAATAAAAAAACGTTCATAGGAATAATTATAAAGTATTTATAAATTTGAAATGCATTTGTAAATTTTTTTTTTATTTTTGAATTACGACATTTATAATTTAAAATGTGAAAATTTTAAATTTAAAAAACGTTTAATGAGGCATTTTTTATTCAAAATGTGAAAATGTAAAAATTAGGTTTTTAAAAATCATCTTTAGGAATGGCCACTAGTTGAGGTGGATTGCCCAACCAAAATAGGAAATGAAGATACAAGACATTTTGTATAAGACTCACTCGACTTATCAAATTAATACACAAACATAAACCTACTAGTCAACTATTGGAGTTGGACATTAAAGATTGACTAGTGACATGGCTAGTGACCAAAGCTTGAAGTTGACTAGACACTTTGGGACAAGCAAGTTCTTTAGAAGGAAACTAGGTTTAAGCTTGGGTAATCATCCCTAATATATTGGGAAATTACTAATGATAAATCATCCTTTAACTATTTGGCAATTAGTAAGGATCGATTCTACTAGGAAATATGTTGAAGGCATATGTCCCCTATTAGTCAATAGATTGATTAGACTAAGCATGCATGATAAGGCTATAGCTTGGAAATGCCTGGATAGTGGCTTAGTCCAAATCTTCAATATCCCTTAAGAAGACATGAAATAGTGGCTTAGACCTTAAGAAGACATGGAATAGTTTGCAAATGTCTAATTCTTCTAAGTTATGCATAGACTCTAGCATAACTGAAAAAAGAATATTACAAGATTGAGAATATTTGGATGGGTCTTCAAGAACTCGAATATTATGGTCTGTGCCTATAAACTGTTTGAGATTCTTATGCTATCACTATGGCATGCTTTAGATCTAGCACTTTGATCATGTTTGTTGTCTAGTTTCATAATTCATCTACTTCTCTTATATGTATAAGAAGAAAGAAATACGCCATAGAGAAACTGAAAGTTTAACTAGAATACCTAACATTCATTGCACATGGGACTCTAGTGGATCTATATTCATTCCACATTCATGCTAATATATGCAAGTGTTTTGATCAACTATAGACCTAAGTTCAAATAGAGCCTGTTAATGACTGAATCTCTCCTAATCATCCCTTAATGATCATAGATAATAGTATGGGCCACTATAAGGATTGGTTAGGAGCTATTTTTGAAATGCCAAACTTTGAAATGAAGTCAATATTCATTGTGTTTAGGAATATTTGTCGGGTGGATCTAGTTGAAGAGAGAAATCCATGTTGCATAACATTTGTCTGAGTTGAGCAGCCTCAAATCGACTTAAGAGAGAGAGAACTCCATAACCTTCAAGAGTCGACATTTGAAGCATCCCATTCCATGTTTTTTGCTACATGGCAGCTCGCCATGTGGCACACATACATCCCTTTTTGCACTGTAGGGAAACCTATGACTAATGTTAACAACATTTATCTTGTCTTTTACAAATGACTAAGATGTTTTCCCAAAAAGACTTTGTAACAATAATCACGTGAACCACCTCATAACCAAAATAGTATGGATGCTACATATCTCCTTTCCCTCGTTGAAACTATGTCACACATGGAATGTCAACCACATGCTCAAGGAATTATATGCTAGTTTGATTGTAAGCAAGGGTGGTCTCTTTCTTGCTAGTCCAACCATAGGCAACGGTGACGCTTATTACTTGAGCTCAACCAAAATTAACATTAGTTATCGTATGCAACCCTTCCCATTGCATAGGGACATCCAAGGATTTAATTTTCAAAGTTTTTGAATCCTCTTCTAGGGATCTTGTGCCCTTTGTTGTTGCTACGTATGTGGATGATCTCATTCCAAAACTATTTTTACAACTAGAAGTCGAGTGAGTCTTATACAAAATGTCTTGAACCAAGTGATGATCTATAGGAATGGCCACTAGTTGAGGTGGATTGCCCAACCAAAATAGATAATATTGAAAAGGCTTAATTATTTTCTCAAAGTTCTCGCTTTAAAAGGTCTGTAGTGTGAACCCGCTCTCTTTTTTAATGTGTAGTCCGAGAAATACTAGATGCGCCTTGCTTGTGTATCGTTCAAAGTAATGTATTAGGTATCCTTCTATCTCCTCCATATCTATTGCAAACCCAAGGCAGTAAAGCATTCAAAGAAGGTCTTATTAACCAAACCTCTCCACTATCTGTCCTTAGTATAGGGGCCATAAGTGGACAATGTGGTCCTTACACCACATGTGGAAAAGTTTCATATTGGATAAAAAGTGAAAAAAGGGAAACATATAAGGAAAAAATATTTGAGACATCTAAGTTTAAAAATGCAACAACTAGAGTGAAAAAATTCTAATCAAAATTAAGAATTATTAATAATATTGATTAATATTGAGCCACACATTTGGCCCATCTACCGGTAGGTGCATAGGATCTACCTCATCAGGGAGTACGTACAAATAGTTTTCATTACGTAAATAGATTATAAGTCATATTGAATAGAATATTATTTTCATTACCCAAATAGAATATTAATTTCCATGTGTTTTTTTTGTGCATGCGCCAGCCAGCGCACAGGTTCTAGCACCACTATTCGTATGCAGATAGAGATGCTGAGAGCTGAGATGAGGGCACTGCAGGATGCTAGGGCACCCCCTCACTTGGTTGCGAGCCTGGATTCAGTTATTGACGCTCTGAGTCGATTGGACACAGTTGAGGACGTTGTGGATAGCTTTCAGGCACAGGCTGAGGCGGAGATCACTGGTGGTGGCTTGGATTGGAGAGCCATCCGTTTGAGCGTGAGTCACATCACAGGGAGGCCTTGGAGGATATGTTTTGGGATGGTCACACCGAGGCAATGCGACCACGATCAGGGCTCCCCTTGCATATTTTACGGTGTAGGCACCCCATCATAGCAGCACACATTTATCCGAGATATCTCGCTGCGAATGGTGGTCGATTGCCTCACAACCGCCAGATAGCCAGGTCGTTTGCCATGCAGCTTTACGCTGAGTTTGTCCTTGGTCATCGGGTGGACTACCTTAGTACCCGTCCAGGATCAGGAGCGGGACGTGGTAGGATGGGGCGTCAGGAGCGTCAGATTGTAGGTGTTCGGCGTCGACGCGAGGGACCAGAGTTGTACACCATCCCTGCACCGGCATTGCGAGCGGTGGGAGCACAGATTAGGGGGGATGTTCATTCAGTGGCATCATCCTTGTAGCACATGGTCTCTGCCCTATCGAGATCTATTGCGATTCCACCTCCCCCACCTCGATCATCGATGGAGCATCCCACATCTACACCACCTCCCACATCTACGGTGCCTCAGCACGAGTTGGAGGCTCGAGACACACGGATTGCAGAGTTGGAGGCATTGTTGGCCGAGTCTAGGGACGAGGTTAGTTATTTTGATTATGTTAGTTTATTTTTTTGTAGCGTGTTTTGAACTGAAGTTTTTTTGTTAATTCTCACCATGTACGCGACATGTTTGCATTGCAGGCACATCTATTGCGTCAGGAGATGGAGTCTCGCATACGATTGTTGCAGACAGATTTGGAGGAGCAGAGGATTCGGACACGCATAGCATACCATCGTGCAAAGCACTATATTTTGCAGTTGAGGCATATTAGTCGTGATCCATCGTGCCATAGGATCGACCCCAGCGTGGCCCTATACCCTGCTCCTCCTGTAGATGTGCCGACTAGGACACCCATAGACGCAGCAGTCATAGCGAGGCTTCCTACTGCCACTTGTGTCCTCTGCCACGAGGAGTTTGACATTGTAGGGTGGTTTGGACTAGGGTGCGGCCACATCGCACATCTCCATTGCATGACCCGCCACATGGTGGCACGTTCAGTGTGCCCTGTATGCTTTGCTGACATTGATGTGGCGACATACAGAGGACTGGGCATGGATGATCTATATCCTGGTCATCGTCAGGCTGTTGATCCATTCGCCCGTGTAGTCTTGACAGAGCACTACAGGGAGGAGGCACAGAGAGCGTTGCTGATGCAGGAGGGTGCGGATACATCGGTGGTTGCATCATGCGTTCCACGACACTTTTCGTACGGTGATTTCATGCTAGGTGACGAGGCACGAGCGGAGGAGGCACGCCGGATTGAGCGAGAGGCAGAGCTGCAGACATCATTGCAGCAGTGGGTGGAGCAGCAGCTAGGGCGGGGCCGAGACCAGCGTCTTTCACATGTAGAGACGATTACTCGCGCTGGATTTGAGGCACGAGTATTCGCAGATGCATGGCTATGGGAGCTGAGACACGCGTACATAGAGGAGGCGAGGGAGGCAGAGATGGCAACAGTGGCACGTGCAGCATGCCCTCCTCTTCATCAGGATGAGGCTGGCCCATCTCCTGCAGGTGATGAGGCTGGCCCATCTGAGCCGGCTTTGCCTGAGGGCACACAGCGGACGGTTGGGCAGCGGGTCATACAGGAGCCACGTCAGCATTTCACTAGAGGATCATATGTAGAGTTATCAGATTTGGATTCAGATTGATTGTTTAGGCTTCACACGTTTCTTGTATAGGGATGCACTTTTGCAGCATGATGATGATGATGTATAGATTCATTTTGGTACTTTCATGATATTGTTCCCACTTTTATGATGTATGAGCATTTTTGTACTTTCATGATGTTCTTCACACTTTGTTTATCTCAGTTTATCTCAGTTTATAGTTTGTTTAATACATAAGGTTTTTAAAAAAGAATGCCATGTGAAGTAATTGTAAACATTAAACATTAAACATATCAAAATTCATCTTTTTTTGGATGAAAATTTTATTTTGCTGATAAAAGTTTTTCATTTTTTAAACAAAAATTTTATTCTATTCATGTTTGTCAATAAAGTGTGTTTCAAAATCCAAATTTTCATCAATTTTTCAAAAAGACAACTATTGTCATATTCATGCTTCCAAATCTAGCCTTCCCATCTTAATATCAAAATATGTTGAAATTCAACCATTTGATAAACTAATTTGTATAAAAAGAAAATTACTTTTTTTAGACAATGCCATAGCCCAATGTAAAATTGTTTCATCAAATGAAATTAGATATTAAAGTAACATCAATTTTACCAACTTTCAATTTATGCTATTTACAAAAAGTATTCTAGAAATGTATATTGGTACAAAACTTATCCATGACTCCGAGGGCAATGTTGTTACCTATGTGTAAATCAATTGATAAAAAATTCTTTCAACACCAATGAACTTGAGGGAATGTGTGATCTAGAGATACTTAAACAACATGACAAAAGGAAAAAATTCGAGAAATCACCAATGTGTGGACATGCTTAGTTTGTAGGGTGTAGAAATTCTTGTATATGGATTTGATATGGGCACTTGCATAGAAAACAATTGGTATTTCAAAGAAAAAGCTCTAGCAACTCTCTTAGTTGAATGAAGCAGTTTCTTCTCCTTTGCAATTTGTCATGTTTTTTAAATTAAAGGAGAGAATACTTTTTGCAAATGATAATACTATACACTTTTAGGTTTTGCAATAAAATATAAGTAATATTTTATGCATTCTTTTTTCACAATTCTAGTTTTTTAATATTATTGACATGAAGCGTATATTTTGTCCCTACAATTTTTAAAAAATATAAATTTTTTGGGGATTTTTTTCAAAAATGGAGTTAGACTTGTCCTTTGCACGATTTTGCTATTATTTATTATGACTCAGTGTTTAATTTGTCTCTTATTGTTAACAATACTTGTGCTCATTAGTGATCAAAGAAAACAAGACCTAATTATTTGTCATATTCGAACCACAATCACATGTGCCTTCCAAATCACAATCGCATATGCCTTCCAAGTTTCTAAGGACTATTTCAATTTCCTTAATATGACATTTGCCAATGCACCAATCTAATTATTATGCATGTATAAAAGATAGTGAACATAAAGAAGAGAAATCAACACAATTGGCAATTAATGCATGTATAGGCGAATACAAGGAAGGTGTGGCATGCTAGCCCACCATTTTATTTCACTATTTTCTTTTGCATTTAGTGGTTTATGTACAAGAGAAAGGATTGGCGGTTGGTATAAGGAAAAGTGTTGGTATTTGGTTTATGTAAAAAGAAAGGGTTGTTGTGGCTATGCACCAAAAAAATATACACATATTAACAATCCCACTTCTCCCTCTTAAACTCTACTCATGTATGGGAGTACAAGGAAGGTGTGACATGTTAGGCCACAATTTAATTTTACTATTTTCTTTTGACTTTGGTGGTACGCTAACGTGTATGGGAGTACAAGAAAGGTGTGGCATGTTAGCCCACCATTTAATTTCACTACTTTCTTTTGGATTTGGTGGTTTACGTACAAGAGAAAGGATTGGTAGTTGGTGCAAGGGAAAGTGTTGGTGTTTGGTTTATGTAAAAGGAAAAGGTTGGTGTGGCTATGCTAGTGAATTTCTCCCTCTTAAACTTACTTTGGTCTTGTAAATTTCAAGATGTTAAAAATAATATTGACTATAGGTGATTTTGTGACAATTGATATCTAACGCTGGTCATGTTCAAGTTCCAACTTTATCATTTTGAATATCATATTGAATTTCGTATATATCAATGCTTGCAATTATTACACTAAACCTAAGAGCCGTGCGAAGTTTCATCCCCATGTGCGTATTTAAAATTAAGAGTATGATTTTGAATTCCAAATATCTCAATTCACACATCTAATACATAATGTATTTTAAAAATACTGCCATGTGTCGTAATTGTAAACATTAAGCATTGAAAAGGTGCTTGCAAAAATGCATGCACTTCGATGTTATACTTCACCCAATCCGTATCATGCACAATCTTCTTTACTACATGTGAGATTTTGGATTAGTCGTGCTAGTAGGGATTGCTTCTACGTGGCGCAAACCAAATCAGTTGGAGACCAAATCTTGCGTGGATGTACGTCTAGGGTAGCCTAAGAGGCGTGTGAAGTTTCGTCCCCAACAGGGTTTAGGATTTAGGGTCCAGGGTTTAGGGTTTAGGGTTTAGGGTTTAGTCGTGCTAGTAGGGATTGCTTCTACGTGGCGCAAACCAAATCAGTTAGAGACCAAATCTTGCGTGGATGTACATCTAGGGTAGCATAAGAGGCGTGTGAAGTTTCGTCCCCAACAGGGTTTAGGATTTAGGGTCCAGGGTTTAGGGTTTAGGGTTTAGGGTTTAGTCGTGCTAGTCGGGATTGCTTCTACGTGGCGCAAACCAAATCAATTGGAGACCAAATCTTGCGTGGATGTACGTCTAGGGTAGCCTAAGAGGCATGTGAAGTTTTGTCCCCAACAGGGTTTAGGATTTAGGGTCCAGGGTTTAGGGTTTAGGGTTTAGGGTTTAGGGTTTAGTCGTGCTAGTAGGGATTGCTTCTACGTAGCGCAAACCAAATCAGTTGGAGACCAAATCTTGCGTGGATGTACATCTAGGGAGCCTAAGAGGCATGTGAAGTTTCGTCCCCAACAGGGTTTAGGATTTAGGGTCCAGGGTTTAGGGTTTAGGGTTTAGGGTTTAGTCGTGCTAGTAGGGATTGCTTCTACATGGCGCAAACCAAATCAGTTGGAGACCAAATCTTGCGTGGATGTATGTCTAGGGTAGCCTAAGAGGCGTGTGAAGTTTCGTCCCCAACAGGGTTTAGGATTTAGGGTCCAGGGTTTAGGGTTTAGGGTTTAGGGTTTAGTCGTGCTAGTAGGGATTGCTTCTACGTGGCGCAAACAAAATCAGTTGGAGACCAAATCTTGCGTGGATGTACGTCTAGGGTAGCCTAAGAGGCGTGTGAAGTTTCGTGCCCAACAGGGTTTAGGATTTAGGGTCCAGGGTTTAGGGTTTAGGGTTTAGGGTTTAGTCGTGCTAGTAGGGATTGTAAAAATGTATGCATTTGTCTTTCCACGTGGCGCATACCAAATCAGTTGGAGACCAAATCTTGCGTGGATGTACGTCTAGGGTAGCCTAAGAGGCGTGTGAAGTTTCGTCCCCAACAGATAAGTCCACGTGCGTATTTCATTAGTACGTGCGCCATTTTTCATACGTAGTCGTGCTAGTAGGGATTGTAAAAATGTACGCAACTGTCCTTTCATGTGGCGCATACCAAATCAGTTGGGCACCAAATCTTGCATGGATGTACGTCTACGGTAGCCTAAGAGCCATGCAAAGTTTAATCTCCAACAGATAAGTCCACATGCATATTTGGTTAGTACGTGCGCCATTTCTCACACGTAGTCATGCTAGTAGGGATTGTAAAAATGTACGCATTATACCTTCCACGTGGCGCATACCAAATAAGTTGGAGACCAAATCTTGCATGGATGTATGTCTAGGGTGGCCTAAGAGTCGTGCGAAGTTTCATTCCCAACAGATAAGTCCACATGCGCATTTCGTTAGTACATGCGCCATAGCTCATACGTAGTCACGAGTGCTAGTAGGGATTGTAAAAATGTACGCATTGTACCTTCCACGTGGCGCATACCAAATCAATTCAGACCAAATCTCGCGTGGATGTATGTCTAGGGTGGCCTAAGAGTCGTGCGAAGTTTCATCCCCAACAAGCAAGTCCACACGCGTATTTCATTAGTACGTGCGTGAATTTTCTTAGTCACGTTTTTAAAATGTCCTAAAGCACAAAACAAATTACAACATTACTACTAATAAACAATTTTTTGTATTACAAACACAACAAATCCCATTGAGAAGACATCAGACATCATGTTCAAACTAGAATCTAATACAATGACGTGTATGAACATGTATACAGCCATCATAGTGAAATACAAAATATGAGTCCATGAAAATTACAATGGTACGGTCACACAGTGAGCCTATACATATCGAATACAAAAAAGTGTAATCAACTAGTGATACCCAATAAAAATCAATCTAATCAACTGATGATCCCAAAAAATATGATATGTAATGTGCTACTCCTCAGGATCAGCTCTCATGCCAATAGTTGCAAGTATGCTCTCGTGATCTGCCACTGCAAGGCGCCATCATGGAGTGGACGTCGCCTTGCGAGTGCGAACATGACTCAAAGTAATCTTGATCCCAACAACAAGATGAGAATACATGTATGCCTCCTGATCCACCATGTACTCCTGGAACTCAATATAGCGACCACGCCTCTGTATCTGCTGAAAATAGTGGCCACCTACGATCATGCTATGAGCATTGAAGTGCATCCCATGCCCATCCACTGTATCCTCATTCAGCACACTCTTCAGCATAGAGCATCGCAACAAGTAATAATCCACACCCTCCTCATTGCCCTCCGAAGCAATAACCGCGAAGATATCACCAATACGCAAAATATCTGTAAGCTGGTCATAATCTCTAGAGGAATTGAATCCCGCATCCTGATCATCATGTATCTCCTCCCAAGGCTGGAAGGGAGAAAGCACTCGCCGTACCCATGGATCGGCCCATGGTATCATGGAGCACCCTCCCCAATCATCATCAATGCATGCAGAGCAAAAACATGCAAACCGTCGAGAAAAGATCGTGGGGTGAGACTCACCTACGCTCCTGATGAAATGGAAATCAAGAGTGCCAGGCACAGAACGACAATCAAAAGGCCTCGACCGATCAAGACTCCCAATGTCCACGCACCAAAAATACCGGCTCACCACCCTATCGTCACGCGACTAAAACGAGGACGTAGCACTAGTGGATAAGTGCTGGCTGCACCACCGCACAACATCATGTGCATCCTTGAAGCGATCGACACTGTGACGCAACTGGTATCGATGCAAAGCACGCTTCACGCAAGCACCTGTACCATCGTGCTCTCCCTTACCGTGCCCTGTCTCGAAGTAGCTCCATGTGATCGGAATGCCTATCTCACGATGCCATCTGCAGAACCAATAAAACTATCTAGCGGATTTGAACTGACCACCGCAACCGTCTGATCAGATCCAGCGCTGCTGCCATGTGACACCATGATCCCTCAAGAAACTATCATGCAAAGTGAAGCAATGCTGCACAAAATGGGCATCATGCGATCGATCATCACTAATGTAGAAGTGATACTCTCGCACAATGATGCGTGAGTCCATGGTGCTATCAATGCCATCCACATGAGCCTGTGCATGACGATAGCTAATGTGCACAAATATAGCAACCTGCAATATGGCATTGAAAAAAAATATGACTATTGAAATAATTCAATATAATGAGGCGGGGAAAAAATCAATACTCAATCACACGTCACCTGTTCGGAGAAATAATACTCCGATTGGATCTCATGCTGTGGTGCAAAGGTGTAATTCTCTGCAAAGTCCACCACTGAGACAACCACCCCTATAGGAAATGTCCTCAAACATGCACGAAACTGACGATCTCCCATTTCGCAGTGTGCGAGTGGCATATGTAGCGGTACAGCTTCCCTCGAAAATAGTCAATGAATACAACACGTGGTGTCTCCTTCCCCACAAGCTGCAACCTCCTCGACTGTGCACCATCATCTAATGTCAAGGTACAGTACTCATACTGCTGCCAACGAACCATCTGCACATCACAAGTATCTAGTGCAACTCGTGGCACTCTAGCAAAGTCACCACACAAAGTACACGTGCCTTCCACACAATCAAGGGAGTGGAATAAAGCATCACCATCTCGTGTACACAATATGGAATGAATGAAGTCGCGAGGGCTAGTAGGAACCACTCCCCTATGACCATCAAGGGAACGGAATACGTCATACATCAATCCAAAATCCACATGGTAGCGACAACAGCATGTGTCACGCTCCTGAGAGCATCGCACAAACCATGGCCTGCATCGCTCAAATGACCTCTGCCCAATCTGGAACTCCGGGTGCGCCTCTACAAACTGAGTGTACAACTCAGTCTGGGTACACTCCAAAAAACATGCACCATGCTCAATGTACACACCGCGTGACACCCTCTTCTGCAATGCCTTCATGAACACCGGGGATGCTCTGCAATGCTCCTCCCAAAACTGTTGTATGAAGGACCTAGTGGAATCATCCAACAATCGATCGCTGCGAGGTGCACGACCACTCGAAGCCCAAAGAGCATCAGTCTCACTATCCTCTAGACTCTGCCTCCTAATGATGCCTACTCCCAATGTGCGCGGTGCAATCTGAAGAAGACATGAAGCGGTACGCACATGGCCTATCATATGAGGTCTACTAATGGCAGCCACAATAGCACAACGTGCTGCCAAGGCATCACTGGATTTCCTATGCTTAATAGAAGCATAGGAACATCGAACACTGCTAAGGACCTCGCTAGATACAACCCTATCTCTACGTGCACCAAGACCAGCAAGCCTCCTACACTCTACCAAGTCAGGGTGATCAATCAGGGACGTAAGAAGAGAAGACTGCGAAGCTGGCGTGAGGTCACAAAAAAAAGAATGCACAATCTTGCTAGTACGATGACGGATAGTGGACTTCGGCAAGTCACGTCGTGAAGCAACACTGCTGCTACAAGGTGGGGCAAGGGGATCAATGGGAGATGGTAGGGTGGACGGGGGAAGGGAGGCACCAAGAGGAGCGGGGGGAGGGGGAGGGGGAGGGGGAGGGGGGAGGGTGGAGGGGGAAGAGGTAGAGGTGGAGGCCAGAATGTAGGTGGCTAGGGGAAGGGCGGAGGCTAGAGGTAGGGGAGCGGATGAGCATGGGGGGACAATGGAGGTGGGGGTGGGGGTGGAGGTGGGATGTAGAGGTAGAGCTGGAGGTGGATCAGTGGTGGCAACGCGAGCTCGAGCTCTAGAGGCTCTCTTGCGCTCACGAGCCTTCCGCTTGCGCTCCTCGTCAATGAGATTTGGGGGGGGGTTCCTACATCTTTCACGTCTACTAGCTCTACGGCTTTGAGAACCCATTCTCAATGAAAGTAGGATGGAAGGTGTGACAAAGTGATGAGGAGGCAAGAATGGCTAAGAATGAGTGAAATGAACCAAAACGTGGTGTCTTATAGAGAGCCTCAACTCATCCACTAGATTGCTCTTAGATTGCTCTTCATTATTATTGGTGGAGAGGTGCTAAGATTGATACTAATTGGCTTAGTTTTGGTGGAGAGGTCTGCTATGCCCAGAGCCCTGATCATATACCTTGATTAGACCTTATACCTCGATCGAGGTATTCAGTGCATTGCGCATGTATGTATGAACCTCGATCGAGGTATCTCTAGGTGTCCTCGGTCACATACCTCGAACGAGGTATTGTATGCCTCACCCAGGTTATATACCTCGATCGAGGTATTGTATGCCTCGCACATCGTCATGTGTATACATCTGGCTGATGTGGCACCATGCATGGTCATGATGTGGTAATATAGTCTCTTCTTGCATGGTCATGATGTGGTACTGGTCCTCTTCGATGACATTGAAAGGTGATGTGGCATGATGAGTTGGCATTCATGAGGTGGTAGATTGACATGGCAAATTGAGGTGGAGGGATTGGTGATGTGGCAAGGTTGAGGAGGTATGCCAAGGTGGCATTGTGTGATCACATGGCTGATGATGTGGAATGATGAGGTGGCACATGTGGCAGCACGTGTGGCAATGTAAGGTGACATGGCAAGGAGTGATGTCACATCTGCTTGATGAGATGGCACCACGTGGTCTAACAACGTGGCATGGTTTTGATGACTCAGCCTTCCACATGGGCAGCATGCAGACTCCAAAGGCTTGCCACTAGGATCGGTGATGCTCCTAGCCTACCTCACCAAGCCTAATACCAAGCCTACCTTGTCTTGGTATTAGGCTTGGGTGGCCCTTTTTCCCCCACAAAAGGGAGATTTAACTGTTGGAGGCCATATCGTACGTTTCCCTTACTCAAATTTAACCAAAATTTTTTCCTCTTATTCATCATGCAGAGGACTAAAAATATTGACATTTTTGAAATGTTTGGTTATGTTTGAGAATTACTAGATTTATTTTTAATATTCTTTGTTGATCCTCTAAGGAGTAAAAGTAAAAATTAAACTTCAATCTTCCTAAATCTAACCGTTGGATTTGGGATTTGATGATTCAACCACACACCCTTATGTGCCCACTAACCTTCCACCGAATTGGATTTGCTTAATTATTCAAAATACTAAAAAAATGTGGTGTGCTACTAAAATGCATGTATTTTATGACTTTATTTATTATAAATAATTATTTATAATTAGATAAATCATTCAAAAAATTACCAATAAATCAAGTTAAGCTCTACATAATGCAAAGAGACCACTTACAAAGTTTCAATAACATTTAATCTAAAATGAGTGAGAAATTTAGAATTTAATATGACACTCTTTGTTCGTGACAAACGTGTGACCACCCTGGAACCATGCCGTGTGACACAAAGAAATTTTTTGTGTGTGCATCGAATTTTTGATCAGACTATACGATTGTGTGCACAATAGCAAGTGTGATGTTGTGTCAGAAGACTTCAAAGACTAGATCCATAGGGAAGTAGGTGAGATTTGCATTTTTGTGTGCTAAAAAGCTTGTTTTTCCACCTCCTTAGGATTGGGGAGTGAACAAAAAGTGGACACCCTTAGCTTGCTACCACCCTATAGATGGATGAAGACATGCACTATCCCATGTTGTTGGGCAGGGCTTGGTGTAAAGCTACCAGAGTGACCATTTTTAGTTTCTATGATCACCATACAGAATGGTAAGAAGAAGCTCAGAATGAAATGATCCCAAGTACAACCCTGCAAAAGAAAGAGCTACCGATGATCATGGCCCAAGGGGTGTATATGGGGATGGACCTTATTGATAACGAGGAGTAGAAGTTCCTAGATGTGAATCCATTGGTGGTTCCACTATTTGACATAGATGTGGAAGAAGTGTTCCAATAGAAGTTGAGGGGGAAACAACCCATTATGGAAGTCTGTATAGTAACAAAAAAATACCCGGTGCCATATGAGGTATTTGAATCGGATGATGCCCATCCCATCATACTGGATCCCAAACAAGATGAGGGGGAGATAACACTCTACTAGAAATACAGAGAGGAGTTAATCGTGAAGCTGAATCAGCATATGAAGACTAGATGTGGAGGAATCCCGAGTGAAAGAAGATGATTTGGAAGAATTTAATCTACGAACATAGGATGATCCAAAGCCAGTAAAAGTGAGCGTGTTTGCTGCAAAGGAATTCCAACAATAAAAGGTCCAATTGATGAAGGGATACGAAGATGTTTTTGCATGGGAGTACACAAATATGAAGGGAGTAGATTTGACCCTCTATGTTCATTGCATCAACCTGAAGAAAGATGCCATGCTTGTAATTCATCAACGTTATCTTTCGTGAAGCAAGTGGAAAAAGAAATTGATCTATCTGACAAACAAGGTAACCTAGTTGTCTCCAATAGTAATTGTTTTGAAGAAGAATGGGAAACTATGGATCTGTGTGGATTACCGAAAGATGAATGCAACAATGGCCACGAATCCATTTCCCTTTCCTTTCTATGATACCTTGCTACATGTGGTCGTGGGCCATTAAATGTAAAGTTTTCTAGATGGCTTTAGTGGGTACAACTAGATCCAGATGACTAAAGAAGACAAAGATAAAACAATGTTTGTTACGAAATGGGGAGTTTATGCCTACAACATAATGACATTTGGGCTGAAGAATGTACCACCAATATTCCAGTCATGAATATAGAAGGTCTTTAAACCCTGCTTGACTACCTTCATGCGGGTGTTTTTGGCTGACTTTAGTATTTTTGGAAGAAAAGTTGAGCATCTAGACCAATTGTGTTTGTGTTTTGATAAATGCCAAAGTGCCAGGTTGAGCCAGTAAAGTGTGCTTTTGCAGTGAAGAGAGTAGTGTTACTAGGGAAAATAATTTTGAAAGTGGAAGGGTAATTGATCCCTGCAAGGTAGAGGCCATCTAGAAGGCTAACGTTCCCTAGAATGAAGTATGGAAAGAGTTGTGCAAAGTGAGACAGGAGGAGGAGCATAAGGTTGACCAGTACTTGATTCAGTTTGGGAGATTATGGAGTTTATGGTGTGAAGCTCTTGTTCTAGAGGTACCTCCTTAGATGATTAAGAGAGACCACTTTATTTCAGGCTTGAAGCCTTCACTCCGTTTGAAGATGGAGCTGAGGAATATTGATAGTTTTGAGGATGCAGTGAGAGTGGCCAGGGAGAAGGAGTGAAAAGTCAAGAGACTGAGGCAACTTGGCATGCATGAAGAGCCCAAAACCCTGGTAAGCAGCCCAGAAATGATCAAGGCATATGTAGAGAGAGAGCCGGTGTCTGTTCCTGTGCAGCATGATTCCTTGAAAAAGGATTTGCATGAAGCTATGGAGCTGATGAAATCACTCAGCCTAAATTGGATAGAGACTGCAAGAAGAGGTAGAGGTCAGAACAATAGGAGAGAGGCTATGGATGGAGGAGAAGGAAGTTCAGCTGGTGCAAGGAGAGTACAAGGTTATATGAGCAATGTCCAATGCTGGAATTGTGGGGAGTGGGGACATATCAGCCCTCACTATGATACGCCAGCGAGAGTAGAGGGAGATGTCTATCCTGTGTAGCAGAGAACAAATGATAGATCAAGTGATTACAATATGGAGGTGAAAGATCTAAATCAGCTGTCTACCAGTGGTATGAAATGGGAAGATAAGGGGAAAGGAAAGGCAATTAGCCTGATCAGAATGGAGACCACACCAGAGATTATGTCTGTACCCATGTAGTGTAATATGAGCTGTAGGCTGGAATTGGAAGAGGAACCTGAGGAGACAGTCACAGACGAAGATACAGAGAGTGAGACTAAGGAAGAGAGCATCTCATCAGAGGAAGAGAGTTAGTTGTCTTCACTATTGAAGGAACCCAGATGGCAGAAAGATTGAGAGCCCATTAAAGGTAGCTAAGGATAAGTCAGTGTGTGTAGATGATGATCATGCTCCAATGTTATGTGATGATGTGCCTATGATGGCTAAATGCAATCAGTTCGTGGTTGACACTGTGATTGTGCATACCGAAGGGGTTGAGATTTCAGGTTCATCAAGTGAGGAAGAGAGAGGTGAAATTAGTAGTGAAGATGAGAGCTCAATCATGTTTGACAGAGATGAAGCTAATGTGGCTATTATTGATGAAGTAACAGACCTGTAGTTAAAACTCTTAGTTTGGGTGGGGCTAGCAAGTATTGATTGTGTGCATGCAGACTTTGATGTGGATGATGAGGTTAAGATTCAGTGTTTACAAGATGATGGTGATTCAGATGATGAGCTGAATTGCATTCTTGATGATGCACTGGATGATATGTTAGCATTGATCTCTTCGAAAAAGAATGTGAACACTAGTGTGCATGTTGAGCTGGATGGCAGTGATAGTGTGGTTGATGATCAGTTGGATGCTTTACTTGATGATACCCTTGTAGGTTTTGCACCTATGGTTGGTAATGACAAGAAAATATGTACTTGTTATGACTGTTCAGAGAATGAAGTTGTGAGTGAGGATAGGATGCATAGCAAAGAGTGTGCTTATATGTTTGAGCATTCTACAGATGGGAAGAATGTTTTTTTGCTTCTCGATGATCTTGATAATTCATGTGATGGATTAAGTTACAAGGTTGAGGCAATAGGGTATGTTGAGAAGTCCCTAATCACAGATTATGAGCTGGTGGTGCTCGTGAGATCTTTGTGTGAGGTAGTGACCTCAAAAGATGTGGCTCATGTGAAGAGGAGCAAGACTCATGATACAAGTGTGATGGCTAATAGCCAATGGGGTTGTGTGATGTCTTGGTAGGATAAGCTATGGGATCTTGGAGGCTTAGTGAAGATTCTGTGAGTATATGGCAGGAGCTAGCGGCTATATCAATGTGGTGTGTTGTTGATTCCTTTTGATCTAAGGGGATGGTCGATTATGCATATCTGGAAATGGAGGGTTCAAAGTTTTCCTTTTGATTCGAGAGGAGGAAAGTAGAGGCATAGAGTACAAGCTTGCTTTGTTTTTTATCCAAGCGGTTTGCTAATCTTTTTCTTTTAGCTGCTGGACATGAATGTCACAGCAGAAGAGAAGGGGTTGCTAGAGATGTGTGGATAAAAATGAAAAAATGTTTTTCACTTGTTTGTGTGTAGCTATGTACATAGCTAGTTGGTTGTGCCTAACGTTGGAGTATAGGCACCTTGGTTTAAAGTTGAAGGATTGGGAGAGTGGTGAAAAGCCAAAGGTGATGTCACGGCTATAATCAAAAAAGGTATCCATGCATGTGGCTATGTAATAGAAGAGGGAAGCTTCTCGTTGATAAGCAAGCATGGTACGTGGAGCTTGGGAGTGACAAGGAGCAGGGACTATGTGTTTCTCGGTTTCATGAGGAAGGTCTGCATACTCTACGAAGGCGAGGAGGTCCTAAGGTGATACAATATGTGCACTCCATGGGCAGAAGAAGCTGCAAGGTAGTATCATCATGTGCTTCAGGTGCAAGAGAACCTACAATTAGATTGAAGAGGTGAGGAGCTAATCGAGCGGAAGATAACCAGACTAAGGTGTTACTACAAAGGAGGATTATGCAATTGCAGAGGTCTTGGAACATAGAGAGTAGATTGTGTAAGCTTGCGATAGGAAGTCACAAGGCTTGGAAGTCTTTGGGGCTATGTAGAGAGCTATGGAAGCTAGACCTTGGGCGACAGGGAAGGTGATGCACTGTAGCACTATCTTGATCATATTCTAAGTTATGAGCTAGCTAGTCATCAACTGCATAGATGCAAGCAGAGCCAGGCGCAATATGAGGCTATCACTGTGGGCTATGTGTTTTGTGACCATACATGGTTGTTTGGATGATTGTTGCTGGTCAGTGAAGAGGGGATTTCAACTGACATTAGGGAAAAAGGGAACTCATTTTGGGGCCCTGTAAGAAATTCACTATTTTTTGATTTATTTCTCTCCTAAAAGGCCTCAAAAATAGTAAAATACGGAAATGTGGCTCAGATTTGTCAGTAAGGACTACAGAACTGTCAATTCAAAAAGGAATAAGATAATCTTTTGTCTGACTAACACGATTTTGTATTAAATATCCTCTTAGATTTTTTTTTGTTTACCAAAGATTCCGCATCTCTTTGGCCGACGTGTGCAGGTCTTTCATTAAGAGTCCATCACTGAACTTAGTGATTGCAAGTTTTCAAAATATTCACATGGATACCGCCACACTTCCACGATTCATGTTACAAAATGACTATGAGATTGAAAAACAAACTTCGCAACCTGAGGAGCACAAAAAATGGCCGATACTAGTGAGTCACTATCTGAGAAGAAGCGATTACACCATCTTCACATCGACTTGGAAGAACAATATGCTCCAGCACAAAAAAGACGAAAGGATACGGTGCTGAATGCTCAACAGTGGGAAAATATGAGAAGAGAAGGGCTTCAACATATTGACTTATGGTGCGACGGAAGCATATATCCAAAATGTCAAGTAAAAAACTCTACACCTCCATTTGTCAATCCCACCACATTACTGAGGTTTGCCGGCGATGGACAAAATGGACTTCTTGGTTATATTTCAGCGCAATCTGCATTTGCGGAAACGTATAAAATGATGTACCTACAAGAAAAGGGGGCCAAGATGGAGGAGATAGCCATTCGTGCAAAATTGGAGCAGCAGTTGCAGAATGAAATCGAGGAGCATTCAAAGAGTAAAAAAGAATTGACAAGAGCAAGAAAGAAGAGAACCGTACTTGGAGACAGACAACGTAGCAGGAAGATTAAAAACATTGCAAATTTGAAGGCTGGGACTGGTGGATGCAAGCGACGAATTCAGGAAGCAAGGTTAGATTGAAATTTATCATTTTGTATACTCAAAAAGGCTCTCTTCCAGACTATATCTATTTCGTTGATTGTCGCAAAATAAGAATGGAGGTGCTGAATAATATAGTCATATAATGTTGTTATTACAGGAAATTATTGGAGCCTGCAAAAGAAAATATGGACCCGAACCTTCTTCCTGCAAAAGAAAATATGGACCCGAACCTTCTTCCTGTTAAACAAATGAAAGGATTGCTTTCTTGCGGTGTAGCAAAAGGTTTGATTGAGGAAAAAAAATACAAAACAGTCAAACGCAATGTTGTAGAGGACTTTGTATCCAATAATCAAGTTGATGGCACTATAATCCAAGAGGCTCTTGATGTTAGTGGAGTTAGCAAGAAGGGATATAGTTCGATTTTTCATGCAATATCCTCAACTTTGAAAGATCAAAGGATTAAATGAGTTTTACTGCCAAATCCAGCAACCGTGTGGAGGATAAGAGGTCATTTGAATGAAAGTATAGATGAATTTATTGGGCAGTATATCCATATTGAAGAAATATTTCATGGTGTTAAAGGAACCACTGTGTATGATCCTTGGAACAATATATTTTTAGATCTGCAACAACTTCAAAAAAGAATGGTCGAGTTTTATGGAATAACATTTGAGGAGTGCAAAGGCATTTTGAAATTTGTTATCAAACTGGATGAGTGTGAGGTTGTAAAGGAAAAGAAAATGGAAAGAGTTACTATTACATTGATGAATGGAGCGATTGATACATCATTGACTGAAGCGAGTTCGAAGTATTTTAGTGTGCAGTCAGAGAAACACATATGGTGGTTAGGCTCGTTCCAGGTATGATCATGGGCTGTTTTATACTTGATTTTGGTCATTGTTTTCAAATCTGATATAGTAATACTTTTGTTTTCTATAATCTCGCAGGTGAAGACTGAAGACCATGAAACACTAGATTGGGTGTTTCATCACACGGAAATACCAACAATAATCAAAAGACAAGTGCAAGGCGAGAATCTCCATGTTGCAGGAAAAGGTGATTTTCAAGTAGAGTGGCACATGGCCGGGGATCTTAAAACACTTAAGTGCATGTATAACATTAGTAAAGGAGGCAACTCAAAGTCTCCTTGTCTTTACTGCAAAGAATCAGCTCAAGTAATGGATTCAAAATGGTGGAAGAGAGCACCTAATAGAGATAAAGTTGACCCTGACTTCAAGGCCATTCTGGACATTCCACTATGTAATGTTCACATCTGCACATTGCATGGTCTATGTCGAATTATTGAGAAATTGGTATTTTTATATATTGGACTTGCTTGGAAACTCTGTCCCGAAAAAAATAGAAAGGATGCTCTTCAAGCATTGGAAAAAGTGTTATCCGATATAGGTCTGCATGGAGGAGATGTTCAAATCACAAAGGATTTTAAAAAGTCTACCAATGGCAAGGAGGTACCAATCAAGCCCTCTATTGGTGGTGTTAAGGCAAGAAGATTCTTGTCTCGACCCAAACACAGTAAGCAAGTAAGGCAAGGTAGAGCAGTTTCAAAGATTAATTATGGATTGTGGAAGCAAGTCCATAATGCTGTGAAAGATCATGAGGCAGATGGGGAAGCAGGAAATAGGAAGGCAGAGGTGTGGAGGTCTCTTGATCAACTCTTCATGTTCTGTGACAAAGTAACATGGACAAAGAGTGATTACAAGAACTTTGAGGAGGCAATTAAACATTTTGGGAAGTCAATGAAAGACGCATGGACAGCCTGCAATATAACTCACTACATGGTAAGGTTCTGTCTTTTTTTTTTACTTAAGTGTGATCCTCTTTTTTTTATTACTTACTATGCATTCTTATGTCTTACAGCATATCATATACAACCACCTTCCCTATTTTGTCAAAAAGTATGGATGCCCAGCTATTTGGTCTACCCAAGGCATGGAGAAGTCTCACTACATGGCACGTAATGCATTTTTTAGACACACACAACACTATGGAGGGAGTCAGAAGGCGAATAGTCTGAAGGAAGTCTTCCAATGGTTTTACCGAGGCATACTACAAAGGCTGCATGCTAAAAGAAAAGTTGCTAGCTCCAAAATCAAGCTTGCTTTTCTTCTAGCCCAAAAGCAAAGACGAAGACAAGCTCTAGACAATTCAATTGCAGCAGAGAAACATAGACAGTGGAGGGAATCGAAGATATTTAGAAACCATAAATGGACAAGTAAACATGAATAGGACTCATTTGTAACTTATTGGGGTTATGTCCACATGTTTTCAAACTCATTCAATAGAAATTTTTTTAGTGGAACAAGTGACTCTTGGTGTTATGCATGAAAAAAATTTCAATGTGAAACATATGATCTGAACTTAATACAATTTGTTTACAATTTCAATATATTGTTCATTTAATATTTAACGACACCACTCTATGTAAATGTACAAATCATCTCATCATCAACTTATTAATCATTTATACAAGATCATACCAGATATCAAAGACTTTATACAAATCAGTTCAAATTTAATATAATGTTTGTGCTATATTTGATGACTAAATCCTATTTCTCCCAGGGCCTGTTCATCGGAACTCTCTTTTTGATCTTGATTGGAGTCTTTTTCTTCTTTATTGGCTTGATGTCGACTGTCTCTTTATCCTTTTCTTCAGCTCTCTCCACCTGTTCCTCTTCTTGGACTGTGTGGCCTGATGCGATCATGGGTGGCTCTCGAAACCTTACAAGCTGGTGTTTTCCATAGCCCTCTAGATATTTGGGGTCCTTAACACCACATGCTAATGCATAAGAAGTGTAAGACAAAAAGTAAGCGGCCCTAGAGGCCTGCTTATTCACATAATCTCCAAATATATCTATGGCAGACAACCTCTCTATCAAAATGATCTTTTCCTTTTGCCATGAAAGAGCATGTCCACCTAAAGCCCTGGACAAACATTTTAGGAAGTAAACAATGGCTTCTCCATTGTTGCTCAACTGCCTATGGTAAATCAAGATCTTGGCACTGCCTAGATCATGAATATAATGAGCTAGGCCTGACATTTTGCGAAACCCAACCTGCCTGCTTCCACTTGATCTCTGGAGGAATGTGTCATCCTCAATTTGTAGCTGCAACATATCAAAGGATTGGAGTGAGACAATACACAACCTACAAAACTAAAGTTAAGCAGAAGTCAAAGTATATGATTTGAAGTACCTTCTCATTTTCATCAGCAACAAACAGTTCATCTTTCCAAAGATTTATCCCTCTCCCTTCTTGTACAGCCTCTTCTCTAGTCTTTTCTGTGTATAGAGCTGAGAGATTCATAGCTTCCTGTGTGAGCTGGAAGGCAGCTTCATCTGGCTCTTGGAACTTTTCAGCCTCTTTGAAACAAAATGAAAGGGCCTCTACAGGATCAAACATTGTTTCCAAAGCCAGAAGTGATTGGTCATCCTCTATGCCAACCTCCTTGTCAAGCCTTGAAGCCTGGGCAATAAGGGAAATGGCATAGTCCTCCCTCAAATCAAACATACACTCTATATCATGGAGGAAAACATAATCCTTTCCACCAATCAACACACCTGGAAGCATGGGCACTCCATAGTTGCTGCTCTGAACATCAAAATCTTCAACTGGCTCTGCTCCCCTCAGAGTTTTATTCCTCAGTTGAACAAGGTCAAGAGCAGCCACTTGCAGCCCCTCATCCTGAAGGTTGATATCTTCTTCTTGCTCTGCCATTTCAGAGCCCAAAGAAACATCCTCCTTTTCAGAAGCTTCAGATGTGTCTTCTTCTTCTGTTTCCTGCCCTTGTTCATCCAAAGACTCCTGACTGAAGACAATGTACATGAGAAATGCCATGCTCTCCTCCAGCACTCTGCACTTTCTGGTGTGCAAAGTACAGTTGAATTTATAGTGATCAGGCAGGCTGTCAAATCTTCTGCTCACATGGTACCTCAGCCTGTCATTGGAGACAATATGATTAATGTGCACAAAAACCTTTTCACCTCCCACAATTCTTCCTGCCTCTGTCAGTTCTTTGAAGGCATCCCAATAGTCTGAAAGAAAATCTTTGTGTTGCTCCAGTACAGAGCTCATTGAGAACTCCATGATGTTGAATATACTGTGGTATAAATGGAAGTTACTCTGAGCCTTGCATTTGTGAAGAAACTCAAATAGGAGCAAATCTGGAGAACTGTCCTCTTCTGGTTCCATTTGTTTTTTGATGGAAGAATCAGCACTCTGCTCCAGCCTCTTCTTTTTGCCTGTTCAAAAACTTATATACTATGAATTCTATATGCTGACATATGCAATCAGTGAATGCATTGTATATCACCAGATAATTCCTTCATGACATCTCATCACTCACCTGGTGATTGCTGAGGTTTTATTATAGCAGCAGAAAAGTCCAGCTTCCTCTTGAAAGGTGGGGCCTGGGAGCCAGCTGTTCCAAAACAAAAACATTTCTCATCATTAAGGAAGATCTCCACAGGGCTAAAGGTAGCAAATTAATGAGGTAGAAGTGAGAAACAAATAATACACAGGAATTTGCAGCAAAATGCGATATGGACTGTTTAGAGAATTGTAAACCACTCTCCTCGCATTTTGTTGCAAATTCTCAAATTCTGGTCATGTGCATGTCAAATCAAGAACTTGGTTCATCTCAGTGATTCCTGGACACTATGATCTCATATGCAAGAGAAATAATGGAATGAGTGATACTATTCATGAGGAATGTGTCAACAACAGGAATTTGCAGCAAAATGCGATATGGGCTGTTTAGAGAACTATAAACCACTCTCCTCGCATTTTGTTGCAAATTCTCAAGTTCTGTTCATGTGCATGTCAAATCAAGCACTTGCTTCATTTCAGTGATTCCTGGACACTATGCTCTCATATGCAAGAGAAAAAATGGAATGAATGAAAATTTTCATGAGCAAGGAGTCCACAACAGGAATTTGCAGCAAAATGCGATATGGGCTGTTTAGAGAATTCCAAACCACTCTCCTCGCATTTTGTTGCAAATTTCTTGTTTCTGTTCATATCAACCTACAATCTAATTTCTGGGTAATTTACCACATTGTGGAAGAAGGATGGAGCTGAGTGAAGACATTGGGACATAAAAAATCCAATGGATGGAAGAAATAAATGTTGAAAAACATTGAAACCAAACTAGAACTCTGACCTTTTTTTTCCTTTTCCATGCTAATTGAGTTGCACTGGTAAATCTCCTGCTCTTTCTCTAGCTTGAACCTTGCACTCTAGGTAACCTGGAGATCTGGCAGTACTGTCTTCAGGCAGGCTGCAGTCTGGATGGAGTGTGCTGGGCAGGAAAGAATCAGAGAGAAAGGATCAGGAGAGAGTCGTGGCAGGGATGAGAGATTGGAATCCAGGGGAGGGAAAAGTGGTTGTGGTATTCATGATGAAATAATGAATGGCACAAGTTCCAAGGAATAAAGTGTACTTTCACACGTGCCAGATTTCAAACTCCAAGAGATCTGGGTCCCATCCACACGTGTGAAAAACGACTAGATTCCACACGTGTGGGATTTAGTGATTCTTTAATTCATTTTGCACTTCTTTGTGGTATCCTGTTTTAGAACTCTTGCCCTCCAGTCTCTGCTCTCTTGCCTCCCTACCTCCATACTCTGCAGCATCAGCATCTTGTCCAGCAGCACAGAATCATCCTCAGCACAGATTACTCCTCAGCAGCACAGCACATCCACAGATAGACTCCAGGTCAGGAACAATGGGTTCTCCCCTTAGTCTCTGCAATCTTTTTGCCTAAAATAGAAAAAATACATACTGTATGGAAATGCATAGACTCAAACCAAGACAAAGAAATCACTGTAGGAAAGCAGATCTTCAAGTGTGATATTTGCATGTGATCTTCTTGCCTAACCTCCATTCATACTGTATTTGGTTGGAGAAACATAGAAATCACTGTAGGAGTGCACCAGCATGTCATTTAGAAAATTTGCAGCAAAATGCGATGTGGACCTGTTTGAAATTCCAAACTGCTCATATCGCATTTTATTGCAAATTTCTCTATTTGGCTTCTTCCACCCTGTGATTGCCTTCTCTTTGTGAGAACATGTTCTGGTTTTTTGACTTCCATAGCTGTAGTCTTCTTGCATAAACTCCATTCATACTGTATTTGGCTGGAGAGACAAAGAAATCACTGTAGAAGTTCACCAGCATGTCATTTCAGAAATTTGCAGCAAAATGCGATGTGGACCTGTTTGAAATTCCAAACTGCTCATATCGCATTTTATTGCAAATTTGTCTATTTGGCTTCTTCCACCTCTGTGATTGCCTTTTCTTAATGAGAACATGTCTGGTTTTGTGACTCCCCTTAGCCTCTGCAATCTTCTTGCCTAAAATAGAAAAATTACATCCTGTATGGAAATGCATAGGCTCAAACCAAGACAGAGAAATCACTGAAGGAATGCAGATCTTCAAGTGTGATATTTGCATGTGATCTTCTTGCATGACCTCCATTCATACTATATTTGGTTGGAGAAACATAGAAATCACTGTAGGAGTGCACCAGCATTTCATTTAAAAAATTTGCAGCAAAATGCGATGTGGACCTGTTTGAAATTCCAAACTGCTCATATCGCATTTTATTGCAAATTTCTCTATTTGGCTTCTACCACCCCTGTGATTGCCTTTTCTTTGTTAGAACATGTTCTTCATGTCTTTGATCTCTTTCCAATCCTTTGTATGCAGTTTTTCAGAGTGATGGCAAGAACCAAATCAACTGCAAGGCAAGTTGGCAAAGGACCAGGTCTTGCAGCAACAGCAGCTGGGACAGGTTCCAAGAAGTTTAGTGTTCCTCCAAAGGGAAGAGCTTCACATGGCAGGAAGGGTAAGCCAATGAGCTTGCTCAAGCAAAAGGCCAAAAGATTGAATAAGGGTGCAGGTGTGCTTAGGGAAATAAGGAGGCAACAGAAAGCCATAGGTTTTGCAATACCCAAAGCACCCTTTCAAAGACTGGTGAGAGAAATTTGTGACAGTTGGAACCTTGGGTTCAGGTGGAATAGAACTGCCATTCTTTCCTTGCAGGAAATGGCAGAGGATTACCTGGAGAAATATTTTGAGGATGCAATGCTTGTAGCAGCCCATGCTCACAGGGTGACTTTGATGGCCAAAGATTTCAACACTTTGTCCAGAGTGAGATGGAGATATGACAAGCTGGTTCATCCTGTGGAATGGCAGGACATCAAAATGAGAGATATATTGCTCATTCCACCTACAAGGAAGGTCAAGGTTGATGAGGTAAAGGTTGTTGAGGTAACACACTCAAAGAACACCAGAGGGAAGGCTGCTTATGAGGACTCACTGAAGCAGCAAGTAAAAGAAACAAAATCTGTGATAGATGTGGAAACTGGAAAGAAGGAGCTACACATACATAGAAGGTTGAAGGAGCTGGGCCCTGATGTAGTTGTACATATTGAGGATGAAGTGTCAGTCAATGATTTTGATTTGACAAAACAATGCTTAGCAGCATTGGCTAACAAGAATGAGTATTGCTCAGATACTATCATTCTTGCAATGCTCTAGTAAGTGTCTTTAAATTTTACATTTTTTGCAAATCAATCCTCCTTGTAACTCTTTTATAACCTACCCTAATTATGTTCTGATCCTATGCAGCATGATGAGAAGCTGGCTTCATCCCTTTGTACAACATACAGTCCATATTGTTGATCTAGCCATTTCTTCTAGATTAAGAGATGCAAAAGAGACTCCCATGAGTATTTCCAGCTGGTTCAAACACTGCAATTTTGAAGTAATTGACATTTTGCTACTTCCATATCATAGCAGGTATGTGGGTGACTACTTCTTTTAAGATTCTTCTTTAATATTGGGAACTCTTGTAGCCTTTCATTTGCTTATGCTTTTTTCCTTATGCAGTGACCACTAGAGTTTTGTGTCTATTGACATCCAGCAGAAGCAGTGCTTTCTATTCAACTCTCTAAAAAACACACACAGAGAGCTGAAATTGTAAGTACTGTGTGTGCTTTCTGAACTCAAAACTTCATTATTTTGATACCATACTAACTAAATTATACATATTGCAGTTGTATTAGAAGGCTATTAGATGCATTGGATCATTGTCCTCCAAATGTCTCTCTGTTGGATTCAATAGAGCCATTAAGTCTAGAGGTAAAAAGTCTATTAAATGCTATGTCTTTGAACTTATTGAATAATTTTGTTTTGTGCTGATGCTCACAGTTTCTAACATTTTTTTCTAACTGTACAGACACCACAACAAAATGATTCAAGTAGTTGTGGATGGAGGGTGCTGATCAATGCAAAATATATACTTTCAAGCTACTTTGAAAAGGAACAGCCAGATCTGGTAAGGAAAAATACTTTTCATTTAGCTTGAATATAATTCATAATGATACAAAGTGTTCTAAATTATCCTCTGCCATTGCAGATGAAAGAGGATAGCTTCAGCCCCAACTATGTACATAATTTTAGAGCTCATACAATTTTGAGGTTTTTGAGCTATGCCTCCCCCAAACCTATTGTAGCAGCTACTGTGGAGCTGGGTGAAAGCTCTAAAGTACAAGAAGGTGTCATACACCTTGATCCCACATATGAAGCACCTGATGTTGAGGACCAAAAGCCACAGGAGCAATCACAGAGTGCTGAGGAGGAGCAGACACAGGAGCAAAGACCTGCTGTTGATGTTGAGGAGAAGGTGGAGAAGCAGCAAAGAGAGGCTTCTGGGGCAGTGGAGGAGACAGGATGGAGCACGGATAGGATGGAGCAGCAGAGAGAAGATCCTCCAGAAAATGTAGAGCAGCCTTTGGATGAAACTGTACATAAATAGAAAATGGATGTTAGAAATATGTTCTACAGATTCAGCTAAACAATTCTGTACAAAATCTTACTTGATTGAATACAAAACCTTTCTTTATGGAGTATGTGTGATCTCAATTTTAAAATTTTCTATGTCTTTGCATTTAACTGAGCTCTCTCTTCTTCTGAGTAACTGCAAAAAAGCAATATGAATTAGAGTGGTAAATTAAACTAATAGCAATGCTTATAGAGACTAGGATAAATCAGATGGTGTACCTTTCTGTTCTTGTAGATAAATAAAAAGTCGTTTGAGATAGAACCTTCAGTCTCAAACAGAATGTCACTGCGTAATTGAGCTAGGGAGCAACATTCTCTTAACGAGATACTGGCTACCACATCACCATTCTCAAGAACATCAATATCAATAAGTTTATTTTGTGCACCAAACGACTCTTCATCTTGGTCCATTGGGACAAGCTTTGAACCTAGCATTCGACTGCGCTTGTAATAAAAAGAGAAAATAAAATTTTGTGATGCAAACATGTACTTCAGTTGCATAGAAGGTTGGACCACCTCACAAAACACTGAACTACATGTCTTCTTATCCCAACCTTTATCCAAAAATTGTGGCATGCATGCCGAATTTGTTGCTTTAATTGTGAGCATTGTTTTTGAAACCTTTACTGGAAAGGTATTAAACAAGTCTACAAAAACTGTGAGAGGCATGCACAAAGAAATTTTTACTATCCTAGTGGCAATATTGGGCCTCAGAGCTTTCTGTACTTCTGTAAAAAGCTTCGCCCTATATGCCTCTGTAACACTAGAATGTGGGTGAGGCCAATCCACCGAATTCCACGCCGGAAGGTCTTGTTTTATTAATACACCATGTGTGTTAGCTTTGTCCAGCAACTGATAAAAATGATCAGTAAAAAATATACCCGATTGAGCTAGCTCTGTTGCACATCGACCTTGGTATTGTTGTTCTCCTATCGATCCATGCAGAACATCTATAAATCCCAGAATACAATCGATGTTTTGCCATGTCTCATACGATGAAGGATATAAATCTGAAATAAAACAACACAAGAATGTCAATAAGTTAAGAGAGAAAGCTTCATCTTAAAAATCCATACACCTCATGAAGGAAAAAACCACAATAGAAAAATATACAATTAGGCCTGTGTTGCGGAAGATTTTTTGGATAGTCTCGCAAGACAAGTTCTTTATGCATGTACACGTGCTGAATCAAAACTTCTTTCACGGATATCTTCCCTTTGGTGATTTTAAAATCTCGTACTCTTCCCTTCCACGATGCCAAGAAAATGTTTTTTGTCTGGGGTCTTTTTCTTTTGCTAGGTTGCATGAGCACCCATGCTCCTTTCGAAACACTAAACCTTTCCCAAGTTCCTTCTGTTTTGACTGTACTTGAATTCTCTACCGACGAAATAGAAGAAGCAGGTCGACGGGGTAAGGATGTTTGGTATAATTCTGCCTTCGTAGCATTATCATCCACAGAGCGTCTTGCACAAGAACAGCCGTGGTTTTGGTTCACCATGGAGATTTTCTGAATCTGTAAGAATAGCAAAGTAATGTAACTAAGATAACAATTTGAAGTTTCAAGAAAGAGAAAGTGGGCAAACAGACAGTTGACGAGAAACATCTTACTCTACGCCAAACAGGATCAAGGGAGCAGTTTTGGAAAAGGAAGGCAGTTGCACAATGAGGCAATGGTGTAGAATGGTAGACCTTTCGCACGAAAGGCGGCACAATATTTGAAAATTCAAAGGAAGGTGGAAGCGGGAAGGATCTTGTCAGATAAAATGTCAGTTTAGATTCTATCTTCTTGTCCAAAGATCTTCTACGAATAAAAAACCAATCTCCTCATTAATGTAGCACGCTTGTACTTACATAAAGTATTGTTTCTTTTTTCTATTTTCTCTTATTTTCGTGAATTTTCAACGTTACGTTGGCCTTCTATTGATTGGTTGAGAGCTTATTTTTCCAAACCGTAAAAGGCCCCAAAATGAGCTCCCTTTTTTCCTAATGTAGTTGAACAGATTTGAAAATCATCAATCTTTTGTGCATCCTAAATTGAGGTTCTTTTGGATGTTCTTGAGCTTGAGTCAGTAGGAGCTTGTCTTGAGCTGTATAATCCATTGGTTTTTTTTTAGGTTGTTTGGCTTCCAGAAGAAATGTAACCAGAAAGTGAGATGTGTCCGGAGGTGTGTAGAGACAAGGATGTGGAATGAATGCCTTTTACCTTGTGATTGTGTTGTTCGATTATTTTAAATATGGATGAGGTTGGCTATGAAGGCAGTTTAGGCTCTGCTGCTTTTGTCCATCCAACGTGTAGCTTAGGACCTCGAGTTGTATTCTTGTGAGACGTAGGCTTAAATGTGATAAGCAAACATAGTGCATGCACATGTGAAAGGAATGTGCATCATCATGGTTGAGGTAATGAAGGCTTTCGCCTTCATTGGGGGTTGAAGGGTTTAGGAGGAGTTTAAGGGATAGAGGGAGGTTCAAGATTTAGAAGGAGGTTCCAAGGTTTAGATTGAGGTTCCAGAGTTTAGAAGAGGTTCTAGAGTTTAGAAGAGACATTAAAAATGGGAAGCCAACATACACACATTGGATGAAAATCACACCATTAATTGGCCAATCAAACCATACTCTAGTGTAGAATGGAATATTTGAGGCAGAATTATCCAAGCACTTCAGTAGCACGAGCAAATAATGCACAGCAACATTGATCACTTCCTTCAACTAAGTGCTATCTTCTACAAAACATTGGAATACATTCTGGAGGTCCCATGTTACCTCAATATCCATTTGCCTCCACTCAGTTTCAATCCCAAGGAACAGGTTTGATGCTCAGATTACAAGCCAACTCTATCAAAGATTCATCTTCTTAGAAGCATGCCATGTATCTCTATTCGAACAAATAGTGGATACAGGCTACCTGGAAACTGAGCAAAATTTGTATGGAGCCAAGGATTTATAGCAGGATCGACTAGCACGACACAAGTTCCATGCATGGCAACCCAAGTACATGCTCACAATAAGCCATAACCCAAGGACGGGTAATAAAATGGACCCGAAAGTATGTTGTCTCTGTGCCAACATGGACTCAATTAATACATAATGTGTCTAGAGTAGCAGCAAAGCTCCGCTTGTACTTGCATAAGGCTAGGAATAATCTCTCTTAGGAATCCTCAACGTGCAAGTTCTACTTGTGATTCCTACATGCAACTTCTACTTGCAACTCCTACATGCAAGTCCTACATGCGATTCCTAAATGCATGTTCTACATGCAAGTCGTACATGAAATTTCTACATGCATGTTCTACATGTGAGTTCTACATGCAACATGCAACATGCAAATTATACATGCAACATGAAGCTCCTACATGCAACTTGCAAGTCCTACATGCAACTTCTATATGCAAATTCTACATGTGAAGAGAGAATGTCTTACAATTCCTACATGAAGAGATAGATGCTCTCCAACACCCCATAATGAAATGAAGCCCACACTCTTTGGGGCATTGTGTTGAGTTCTAATTTGGTATTCCAAGAAATTGTCTCAAGTGTCCATGCTTCCTTGCACTGCACGTCCTCCTCCCCTCTCCTCCAACCTTGCAACCCATCCTCTCCCTCTCCTCCTCCCTCCTCCTCCTCCCTTCTCTTCCTCCCCCTCCTCCTCCTCCCTTCTCCTCCTCCCTCCTCCTCCTCCTCCTCCTCCTCCTCCTCCTCCCTCCTCCTCCTTCATGCTCTTACATCTTCTTCTTCTCCCATGCTCTTACACCTTCTTCCTTCCCCCATGCTCTTACACCTTCTTCTTTCCCCCACACTCTTACACCTTCTTCCTCTCCCACTCCTATGCTCCCCCTAGACCCTTAGTTCCTCAAACCTTAACCTCCATGATCTACAAGGGAGATGATCTCTCCACCATGTACTCTAGGTCCCTGAACCTTGGATCCTCCTTCTAACCCTTGAATAGGGTTCACCTATTCTTTTGTACTTAGAGTTCTTTTGGCTTTCACAACTAAGAAGAGGAAAATTGTTTTTAGCCTCCACCTTTGTGTATATTCCCCCATTGTGTATGTGAGAAAAGTGCAAGTGAGATTCCTTCCTTCTCTCCCACTCTCTTCACATGGTATCAGAGCTTGGTTCGTGGTAAGGAGCTCAAGAAATCAAACCAAGTTCACGGTGTCCTAGCAAGAGGATCAGTGTTGCTTTCCTTTTTTTTTGAGTTTGGGAGCAAATCTCTGTAGGTAGCATAGCCAGAAAGTGCAAGATTACATAGTCTTGGATTGGGATGCCCTTCATGGTGTAGCGAGATGGCAGGATATGCTATGAGTCAGGGCAAATGCCTTGGTCAAATTATTTTTTTGATTCGAGGCCATTTCGGGGCCCATTTTGGTGGCAGAAGTTTTCCACAGGCACTCAGCAAAGTGCCCTGTTTTTGCCGTGCGACCACTGTTCTGCAAGTCGGTGAAAAGTTATCACAAAAATTACATCATATGCCTGTGCACAGAGATATTGGGAGTGACAGAATCATTCCTATTGCCTGTTGATGCATAATTGTCACTAGGAAGTGACTATGTGGTCAAATACCACTCTCGTTAGTTTTGCAGATTTGCCCTTGTGAGATAGAAGTTGTGTTTTTTTGTAGTGATAGAATATTTTGTAGTGTTCAATAATGGAGTCTGATGCTCTTTCATAGATTGTCATTGAAAAGCTTGACGAGAACAACTTCCAAGCATGGAAGTTTAGAATGATGAATTTCCTTAAGGGAAAAGGCTATTGGGAGTTCATTATTGGAGCTGAACAAGAACCAGCTATTCCTAATGTTCCCAATCAACAGGAGTTGTAGGCATTTAAAGGTTGGCATGAGAGAGCCAAAAAAGTTATGTATTGGCTGTCTATCAGTATTTTAGATTCTATGATTGTGCATATTCAAGATGCAAGCACGCCGAAGGAGGTGTGGGATACTTTGATAAAAATGTATAGCACAAATATGCAAGTCAGGAAAATGTAGCTCAAGTAGGAGTTGCATAATGTGCAGAGAAAAAATATGAGCATTAATGACTACCACATGAAGGTGAAGAAGATTGCAGATGCACTTCCTTCTATTGGGTCACTAGTGGAAGATGATGAGTTGGTTTTCGTGACCTTGAATGGTCTAGGAAAGGATTATGCACAATTCCGGACATCCATTGGCATCCATGAGAATTTTCTTGATTTTGAGGAGTTGATTGCTCTTCTAATTTCTGAAGAGCAGAGAAATGATGGTGCATCGTATTCAGGAGGAACTTCAAAAGAAGCTATCTTCTACTCAAATGCTGGAAGAGGTAGAGGTAGAGCAAGCCGATTTGGAGGCTATGGTAGAAATCAGAATATGCAGCAAATTCAAGAAAACCAGTCCATGCAGGAGGATGTGGTAACTTTAGAGGCAGGGGGAGCCAAAGAGGTCATGGTGGATGGCAGAGAGGCCAAAATGCAAAGAACAATATTGAATGCTACCATTGTGGTAAAATGGGTCATATTATTAAAGATTGCTATAAAAAGCAAAATGACATCATGACTGGAAAATTGCAGCAAGGCAATTATGCATCCTCTAGTAGACAGGGTGATGATATAAATGAGCATCTATTTATGGTGCAGCACATGACCAATTCTGTGACAAGTGCAGAAGAAAGCAAGGATGTGCGCATGTTGAAGATGCAACTATTCTCATCATGGCCACCGACGACGCAGATATGGCACCACAACCTTGGCAATGGATTTGCTTCTGCAGTGATCTAGCTCTTAGGACTGGGCACTCATTTGCTATATGATTTGCCAGGTAGTGTGGACACTAGACTTTTTCTCGCCATGGATATGTTTGAGTTGGCGGCTAAGACAAGTGAAGTTTTTGTTCCATGGCCTGCATCATATCTTCTTTCAGCTTCAAGGTCATGGCCTCTAGGAGAACTTCATTTGATGTTTCGGCAATGAGCTTGGATTTGCCTTTTTTGGAGTACTTATCTCGGGTACTAGATCTGCCATCATCACTACTAGTGTCTGAGTCTGTCATGCCATCCTCAATGTCAATGGCTGCCGCATGAGTAGCACTGAACTGTAAGAAAATAATACGTCCATGCTCAATAGATAAGAGGATCTCATATGCAAGAGAGAAAACAAGATAGTATGGAGAATCAAAAATTTGATTACTGTAGAACTGATACAATAGATGGCGCTGCCTCCCACCCGTGCGCTCCTATGAAAGAAGCTTCGATGGTGTATTGGAAACATTAGAAGATGGAGGCTGGGTGCTAAGGAATCAGGGTTGCTATAGCCAGTGATGAAATAGGCTTCACGGGCTTGCTCTTATATAGCCACTAGTCATAGTCAGTTAGGCTCAATTGGGTGACCAACCCAATCCGCCCAAAACGATCGACTGGGGGTCGGTCCTGAAATAGGCCACTGACCATATGATAGAACCGGTGCGCAAAATAGAGCAACTAACCTACAAACTCCATTCGGACCAAAGCCATTCAGGATCATCTGAGGCTCCAAACGGGCCACACAACCTGAGAGTGGGCTGCCCCGGGAAATGCTCCATCTACCCTCACTACGGTTAGTTAAGGGATGCCTTCCCGCACTTGCATGTAGCCTAGTTGGAAGTGTGCCAACTCTATCTGAAGCCATCTAGCCATCAAGCCACACATGGCCCCCATCTGGTGTCCAAACCAGGACCTACCGGATAACCGAGCTACTCAAATGCCTTCTCCTCATATGGGGGGGCTTGCAAGTAGAGTTAGCTAGTTCCCGCGTAGTTACATGAGAGTGGAGCATTGATATCTAACACTTCCCCTCAATGTCCACCCGCAAGTGAACTTACTTTTTTGGCCCAATGCCAAGTTGATGAAGATGCCTCTCCAGCAAGTCTCTTCCAAGAGCCTTCGTCCGCAGCATTCTCTATAGTCGGATAGTACACCAAGTCAACCTCTCCATCCATGATGAGCTTGCGTACAAAGTGATATTGAATCTCAATGTGTTTTGTGTGAGCGTGGAACACCGGGTTCTTTGCAATTGCCATGCAACTCTGATTGTCACATGATAACTGCGTGATAGGTGGATGGAGGCTATGTAGTCGGCGTATGGCTCCATAATGATGAACAACACTTGGGACCTTGTGGATCGACCACCAAAATGCAAGGTAACTGGCACCAAGTGGGTGTACAAGACCAAGTATAAGTCCAACAGCATGTTGGATAAGTACAAGGCTCAACTCGTGGCAAAAGGATTCGTACAGGTACATGGTTTTGATTATCAGGATACTTTTGCTCCCACAGCTCGACTAACCACAATTCGCAATGTTTTGGCTTTAGCAGCATAGGAAAGTTGGCCCGTGCTTTAGATGGATGTAAAATCCACCTTTCTGAATGGAGATCTCAAGGAGGAGGTATACGTGGAACAACCACCAGGTTTTGTGATCTCTAGTTCAGAAGGTAAAGTCTATAAACTAAAGAAGGCACTTTACGAGCTGAAACAGATCCCACGAATGTGGTACCAGTGGATGAATGCCTACTTTTTGCAAAACGGGTTCAGGAGGAGCCCATCCGATGCAAATTTGTATATCTACAGGGAAGGATGCAGGTGTATGATCCTGGTCCTTTATGTGGACGACCTTGTCATAACAGGGAATCATGAAGAGAAGATCTTGCAGACAAAGCATTTGCTAGGAAGAGAGTTTGAAATGACACTCTGATGCATTTCTGTTTGGGGATTGAAGTTTGGCAAGAGTCAAAACAGATCATCTCATAGCTAAAGTATGCTGGAGAGACACTAAAGCATTTGGCATGGCTGATTGCAAGACAGTTGGCACCCCTATGGAGGTTGATGTGAAGCTCTCAAATGAGGATTCATCACCACTAGTGGACGAACCAAAGTATAGAAGGCTTGTGGGCAGTTTGATTTACTATGCAACACGTGGCTGGACATCATCTTTGCGACTGGTCTACTAAGCAGGTTTTCCAATAAGCCCCGGGAGAACCATTGGAGGGCAAGGACATGGGTGATGAAATACATCAAAGGCACACTTGATTATGGCATCACCTATACCAATGGCAACATCTTGACCGGATTTTGTGACTTGGATTGTGCAGGAGACGTGGACAGCAGGAGATCAGTGATAGGTTATTGTTTCTCACTTGGATCTGAAGCTATGTCATGGGTTAGCAAGAAGCAACCTACAGTTGCTTTCTTCTACTGAGGCTGAGTACAAATCAGCATGTTTTGCTTCTTGTGAGGCAGTGTGGTTGAGGAGGATTTTAGGGGACATGGGTGCAGTGTAGAACAAGCCTATGCAGTTATCATGTGACAATCAGAGTTGTATGGCAATTGCAAAGAACCCTGTGTTCCACACTCTTACAAAACACATTGAGATTCAATATCACTTTGTACACGAGCTCATCATGGATGGAGAGGTTGACTTGGTGTGTACTGTCCGACTATAGAGAATGCTGCGGACATCTTCACGAAAACTCTTGGAAGAGACTTGCTAGAGAGGCATCTTTATCGACTTGGCATTGGGCCGAAGGGATGCGGGTACTGAAATACATCAAAGGCACACTTGATTATGGCATCACCTATACCAAGGGCAACATCTTGATTGGATTTTGTGACTCGGATTGTGGGCAGGAGATGTGGATAGCAGGAGATCAGTGACAGGGTACTGTTTCTCACTTGGATCTGGAGTTGTGTCATGGGTCAGCAAGAAGCAACCCACAGTTGCTCTTTCTTCTACCGAGGCCGAGTGCAAATCTGCATGCTTTGCTTCTTATGAGGCAGTGTGGTTGAGGAGGATTTTGGGGGACATGGGTGCAGTGCAGAACAAGCCACTTGGGTTCTTTAGCACAGATCACCTCTACCATCAAAGTGTAGTTGACCAAGTGTTCCTACACCCTTCTTTGCTCCTTTAATCTCTTGGACCAGCAGTGTTCAGATGGTTCCTCCTCAATGGCTAGAGGTTCTCTGCCATTCAAAGCCTGCTTTACCCACTTCGGGAATGGCCGTTGCCATTGTGGTTCTACAGGCTCTTCTTCCTCTTCTTTATCTTGAATTTTCCCAAGCACCATTGGGGGAATTTGGTCAGCTATTGGTGGTTGTACTGGATGGATATCTTGGTCCTAGTTGTCTGGGAAGGAAGCATCCTCCTCCAATTGATGCAGCTATTTTGAGAAGACCACATCGCAACTTACTATTACCTTCTTGGTAATAGGATTATAGAGACAGTAACCCTTTGCCTCTTCACTATAGCCTAAGAAAATACACTTCCGGCTCTTTGGTTCCCATTTGGTCCTATTAGCATCAGGGACATGCACAAAATAGTCACATCCAAAAACTCTAGCTGAAGGTTTCTTACTAGAAAAGGCCTGCAGTGGAGTCATCCCATTCACAGCCTTCGTGTAGCTACGATTCAGAATGTAAACTACCATGTTACATCCAGAAAGTCTTTGGCAAATCTTTCCCTTTCATCATACTCTTGCCCATTTCGCAGATGACGTGCATCTTGCACTCTGCTACTCCATTTTGCTATGGTGTATGTGGTAGGGTTTTCTGCCTCTTGATCCTGTGACTTTTGCAGCAGTAACTTTCGAATTCACTTGATGTGAACTCTCCACCTCTATCTGATCTCAACTTCTTCACCTTCCTCCCCATTTCTTTCTCAACCATTCTTTAGTCTGCAGGAAGTATATCCATATCCTTCTATTGTAGTCGTCAATCAGCATCATGAAGTAGTAGGAACCACCCAAAGCTTCCGTCTCCATCTTTTTGCAAAGGTCCATGTGAACGAGCTCTAGAGGAGCCTTTGACTTGTTGGCCTTTTTAGGAAAGGGCTGCCGATGCTGCTTGCCCATCATGCAAGATTTACATACATCGGGTAGATCTGTAATTTCTGGTAGGTCTGCAATCATTCCACTTTTATGCATCTCCTTTAAAGAACTAAGGTTTAGATGACCAAACCTCTCATGCCACAGCTTAGTGTTGTTCACATCGGCTCGAGCACTGAAAGCTGAGAGTTTGTAGATGTTGTGCCATTTACCTTTACTAATGACCTTCCCTTGAAGATCCAAAATCTGTGTGCCATTCTTATTGAAGTGAACTTTGAGGTCCAGATCCATGATCACAGAAACGGACAACAAGTTCCTCTTGATATCTGGCACATAAAGAACATCGGACAACTGTTTCTGACTGAGAGCAATCGTACCTTTTCCTTTTGCTGGACATTTTGCATCATCGTCGACTACTACCAAGATTTCATTCCCTACCGGATGTAGAGAGGTATACCAATCCTTCCGACTGGTCATGTGGCAGGATGCACCACTGTCAATAATGCAAGGTTCATCGACTACTACCAAGATTTCATTCCCTACCGGATGTAGAGAGGTATACCAATCCTTCCGACTGGTCATGTGGCAGGATGCACCACTGTCAATAATGCAAGGTTCATATGTAGGTACATGAACTGCCTCTGTGCAAATCTCCTCAATTGCTACGAACAACTCTACTGGTACTACCTGCGCACTGTTGATGGACTCTTTCTTTACTCTGTTCTTCTCATTTGCAATCTTCTTCTAGCACTCATTCTCCTTGTGCCCTGCCTTGTTGCAATAGAACCACTTAATCTTCTTCTTTCTCTTTTTATCATCAGAAGAAGATGGGTTACTAGAGTCCTTTACCTTACCTTTCTTTGATCCAGCCGAGAAAGCTGAATCCTCTCCAAATCTCCTCTTTTGACGCATCTCCTCCTCCAGAAACATTGCGTTAAAATCCTCAAAGTTGAGGGGCGGATTTTTGTTCTGCATATTTAGCACCGTAACAAGACTGTCGTACTTTGGTGGGAGAATCCATATGCACTTTCGTGCTAAATTCTCACTGGTGATGGTGATGCGAATCGCAGTCATCTGTTTGCATAGATTCTTCACCCTGGTGATGAACTCCTCTACCATTTTAGACTCAGACAGTTTCTCGTTCGCGAGTTCAGTCTCCAAATTCTGAATCCACGTCTGATTCGTGGTCTCGTACTAATTTTCAAGACCATCCATGCCTCCTCCACTGTGGTGACATGTTGAATTAATGCCATGATAGAATAACTTACACTATAGACAATAGAACACATCGCATCTGCATTTCTTCTTGTCCACGCGAGAATCTCATCCGTAGTTGGTACTATTTCTTGTCTTGCATTGGCTAGATTCGGTCTTACAACCAGCTTCATGTCCACCCTAGTAGCAGTATCCCAAAGCTCATATGTGCTTAGGATGGTCTTCATCTTGAACTTCCAGAGTGGATAGTTAGTGCCGTCCAACTTTCCGCTTTCACCGAATGGTGGGATTCGCAGTCTTGTGGGCTAGGCCATCTCTCACAATTTGCTCACAAAAAGAAACACACTACCAAATCTTCTTGCTAGAGTCCAAGCTCTGATACCATGTAAGAAAACAATACAACGTCTGTGCTCAATAGATAACAGGATCTCGTATGCAAGAGAGAAAAGCAGATAGTATGGAGAATCAAAAATTTGATCATTGTAGAACTGATACAATAGATGTGCTGCCTCCCAGCCGTGCGCTCTTGTGTGAGAAGCTTTGATGGCATGCTGGAAATAGTAGAGGACAAAGGGTGGATGCTAAGGAATCAGGGTTGCTATAGCCAGTGATGATGATGGGCTTCACAGGCTTGCTCTTATATAACCACCAGTCATAGTCCGTTAGACCCAATTGGGAGACCGACCCAGTCCACCCAAAATGGCCGACTAGAGGTCAGTCCCGAAATAGGCCACCGACCACACGATAGAATCGTGGCGCAGAATAGAGCCATTCGGGATCATCTGGGGCTCCAAATGGGCCCCCCAACCCGAGAGTGGGTTGCCCCAAGAAATTCTCTATCCACCCTCAGTGCAGTCAATCATGGGATGCCTTCTTGCACTTACATGTAGCCTAGTTGGTAGTATGCCAACTCTATCTAAATCCATCTAGCCATCAAGCCACACATGGCCCCCATCTGGTGTCCAAACTAGGACCTACCGGATAACCTAGCTACTCAAATGCCTTCTTCTCATATGGGGGGCTTACAAGTAGAGTTAGCTGGTTCCCCATAGTTACATGAGAGTGGAGCATTGATATCTAACGTATAGTATGTACATGCCAGTGCCGTGATGGCCATCAAGTTCCAAATGGTGCAAGGCGACAATGCAGTGTATCGTGTGCCGATGGATATGCACGAATCAATCTTGGATAACATCTCATTGTGAGGACTGCATTTTGACTTTGAATTAGCCTCGAGGGGTTCATGTTAATAAATTTTAGTGTACCACATGCATTCAAAAGAAGGGGTATTTTAATCCAACTTTTTGAAAAAAAAAATAGAAATACAAAAACAGGAGGGGTTTTTCAATTTCATTTTTGAAAAAATTCACTTAGTCCATAAGTAAATAGGGATGTTTTTATTATGGGAGAAATTTTAGTTGAGGGGATTTTTTAATACCCTTTGAACATGTGATACATAGGGTTTCTTAGTAGTGCACCCCCCAAGGAATTAGCAGTGCTATGTACAAAGTAGCACATGAACGTATAAAAATGAATTGTTATGCAAAAATTGGAAGCCCTACCTCGCATTGTTGTGCTATGAAATAGCACCTTTTTGTAGAAATTTGTGTTGTTCACCTATACGATGAAAATAGCTCTTTATGATTCAATTTACACTACTTAATTATAGAACTTTAAGGACTTCAACCAATCCTTACCAATATGTCCCTTGCCCCCAAAGGGGACCCCTCAAGGGCCATATTGACAAGGGCTATGTTGGAGTCCTTTCAGTATACCGATTTAGGGATATTTGTATGACCCTAGTGAATATGTCCCTTGCCCCTTTAGTACGAAACAAGAACACATTCTTTGTCAATATGGCCCTTGAGGGGTCCCCTTTAGGAGTAATGGTCATATTGACAAGGACTATGTTCTTATTTAGTACTAAATGCAGTACTAAATATAGTACTGCTATAGTTCTTCTGCAGCACTACAAACATAGTACTATTTCAGTATTATGTTTGTACTATTGTTCTAGTACCAAGTAGTGATATTAGGCTACTAACTAGTAATACTATTACAATATTACAATACTATCATAATACTATTATAGTACTAAGCAATACTATTATAGTATTAAGATACAAGACCCCTTGCTGACCAATCAATGGCAATGCATGCGAAGGGAGGTAGTGTTAGCTGGAAAAGAAATCAGGACAAGAGGCTAGACACTAAGCATGGCGACGCTCAAGGTCCATACAGGAAAGGAGAACATGAGGGCAAAATGTTATCATGGGAGGGGAAATGGGATTAAAAGGGGAGGGAATGAAGAGGGAGACTATGGCACAAGGGGAAAGGGAGAGGGGGCAGAGAAGCATGTACATGATGGGAGGAGGAATGTAAAGATGGAGACATCAAGGGAAGAGGGCCATGCTTTATTTGAAAGGAAGGAAAGGGGGAAATCAAAGTAATAGCTAGGTGGCTTTACAAGAATGAGCGTGTCTCATCAAGGAATAGCCCCCTCCTTTTATAGCCAAGAGAGAGGGTCTCTCCCAATAAATGCATCCTCCCACATGCAAGGTGTGTGTGGAAGAGTCTCCCATGTGGGCTAGGCAGTTATGCACTCTCAATTGTGTGTGATAATGCTTGGCCACATTTTCCCACATATATTAACTCCCATATCCCAAGTCTATGATACTCCCTTGGTCTCTTCCCAATTTTATAATACATTCAAACATATAGGAGGACAAGTGGAGGGTTGGCACAAGGAATCTTGCCACCTCATCCTACTTTCCCCATTATTTAACTTGCACTCTTGGACCTTCTATACCTCCCCCACATGGGCCTATCCTATATGGAGGGAATAACCCAATATAATATCCATCTCCACCTATTTTATATTACTTCTCCCATGGACTTTGGGCCATATCTCACTAAATGCAAGCATGGGACCGCCTAGGTGGAGGGGTGGCACATGGAGGAACCATGCCACCTTACATTTTATAATATTACTACCATGGATTATGTACATCACACCTTATGGGTCCTCTTATGTGGAAGGTTGACACATGGTCATGCCCTGCCACCTCAGCCCTGGGCCCTATGGACACCATATTTTATTATACTATTGCCACACATACAAAGACACACACATATTAATGCCTTTTTCCTTAAACAAATTTATCCATAACAGTTCTCCCCCCCAGGCAGGGAATGCACAGCATTTCCATGCCTGGGACCATCACGCACAAAGAAGGGCTTGAGATAACGCTTGTTGATCACCTTCTTGCCATATGGCTCATGTAGTTCTTGAATTGTGCAGACCCATTCCTATGTTCCTTGATGACTTTGTATGGACCGGTCCATAGTGGCAGAAACTTCTTATCCATTTGGTGGTCCAATCTCTTATCAAAGCATAGCACAACATCCCCTCAACAAAGCATCTTTCCCATCCCTTGCGAATCTTAGCATCCAAGCGGGCCTTTTGTCGATTCTTTTGGATCTTTGTTTGGTGTAGTGCAAGGCATTGGGTTTCATCTAGCTTCTCAAGTTGCACCAATCTGGCCTCTACATGTTCATCTTCTGTCATCCTCTGTTCTTGTGCCAATCTCAAGGCCAGAATCTCTATCTCTAGTGGTAAAATTGCCTCAATACCATACACCAACTCAAAAGGAGTGTGACCTGTAGACATTTTATGAGTGATGTTGTAAGCCCACACGGCTTCATTGACCTTCTGATCCCACTGGCTCCTGCTGTTCCCTATGGCCATTTTTCCCATGGTTTTACAAAGGAGGCCATTGGTCCACTCTGTTTGACCCATGGATGCTGGATAATAGATGCTAGAAGTGTGATGATCAAGACCCATGCGATCCATGAGTAACTCCACTGCTTCATTTAAGAATGGACTCCCATGGTCAGAGACTATTTCCATGGGTGTCCAAAACCTTGTGCAGATACGTTCAAATATGAAATTTGAAACTGCCTTACCATTTGAAGCGGGGAGGGTGATAGCTTCATCCCACTTAGTGACATACTGAGTGGCTACCAAAAGATACTTCTTTTTGCGGGCAGTCATGGGCAAGGGCCTGACAAAATCTATTTTCCACTTCTGAAACGGATGGATGGACATCAGTGGGTGATGTTGCCCAGGATGCAAATCCTTCCTACCAAAGAATTGGCATGGTTCATAGGTTTTGTAATACAAAGTGACATCCTTGAACAAGGTCAGCCAATAGTATCCAGCATGTAAAATCTTCTTAGCTGTATAGTCACTGGCATAGTGGCCTTCACAAAATCCATCATGATAGGGCTTCAATACCTTAGGCATTTCATTTGCATCAATGGCCCATCTTAGTACCCCACCCATGCCTTGATGGTACAACACCCCATCAAAGAGGGTGTAGCGCCTACTATCTCTGTGGATCTTCTTTCTCTCATAGCTAGTACTTTCTGGAGGAAAGGAGAAAGTAGTCAAAAACCTATAGATACCACCATACCATGGATCCCCAGCTTCTATGGCTGCTACAAGGGTTACATCAAGGCACTCCTAGAAATCAATCAAAGCATTATTCAAGTTGGAACAATCCCCTTTTACAATTTTGAAAGAAAAATCATATTCTTGTAAAACTACCAACCATTTGGCCAACTGGCCCATGGAGTTTGGTGATTGAAGAACTTGCTTTGCAAGAACAGTGCTAGTGAGTATAATGAAGGACTTTCTAGCCACATAATGCTTAAATTTCTCAATACGAAACACCAAAGACAAGGCATGCTTGTCAGCCTCTGAATAGCATCGCTCAGTGTCAAGCAATTGTCGAGAAGCAAATCAAACAGGATACATGAACCAACCCTCCCCTTGCTAGAGAAGAATACCTGCCAGAGTGTGCTCACCAAACCCAGGATTGATATAGAAAATCTTTGACCAATCTAGATTGCATAGAATGGGTTCTGAAGCCAGAGCATTCTTGATTTTTGAAACCCATGATCACAATCGTCATCCCAAGAGAAATCAACCCCATCTTTTAATAGCATAGTCATGGGTGGTGTCAAAGCAGCATATTGATCAATGAAGCGGTGATAGTATCATGCTAGATTGACAAATGAGCGTACTTGACGTTTGGTTGTTGGTGGGGAGAGCTTGAGGATGGCTTCTACCTTGTCGGGGTCAGGCTTAATGCCCTCAAATGAGACAATATGTCCCAGTAACCTCCCTTGAGTGGCTCCAATGGTGCATTTCTCAGGGTTGAGACTACCATTTGCATCACTGACCCTTTGGAAGGCCAACCTAACCTTCATGACGTGCTCCTTACGTGACGAGAATATACAAAAATCATCTAAAAACACCTCCAAGAAATCCCCCAAATAAGAAGCAAACACCATCTGCATAAATCTCTGAAAGGTAGCAGAAGCATTGGTGAGGCCAAATGGCATTACTTTGAATGCAAATGTCCCCCAGGGTGTGGCAAATGTGGTTTTAAGCACATCTTCTTCGGCAATTCTGATTTGATAAAACCCGGAGTAACCATCATAGAAAGTATACATCTCATGACCACTTACCTTCTCAAGAAAGAGCTCTTGAAAGGGAAGAGAATGATGGTCCCTCTTGGTGGCTACATTGAGTTTCTTATAGTCAATGCAGACCCACCAGATGTTGTTTTTCTTTGGGGTGACTACCACTAGTAAAACCCATTTAGTATCATGAACTAGAACAATAAACCCAGCTTCTACAAGTTTTTGCAACTCTGAGCGCAAAGCATCGGTCTATAGGGGCCCTAATCTCCGATACTTGTGAGCCATAGGCTTCGCATCAAGCTTCAGCTCTATCTTGTTTCTATGGCAGTCACATGGTGAAGGTGGTGGTAGCTAGTTGCAAAAAGGTCAGGGAAATCTTTGAACATTTCTAGGAACTCATCTTTCTCACTTGGAGTGAGGTCTCGGGAAAGCATAGATCCAAGCTGTTGAGGACTAGCTGTTACCTTTTCTGCAGGTGGCGGGGTTGGAGACACCCCCATCATGTAAACTTCCTCATCTGAGAACTCCTCCCCCTATCTGATCCTTCCATTGATTCAGACACCGAGGATGAGAGAGTATCACTGTCTTGCTCTTCTTCTTCTAGTTCCATGGCACCTGGTTGCACCGGGATCTTCTCCTTAGAAGCACCAAAAGACACGTGTCCTGTCTTCGAATAGTTGACTGCATCACTCTTTCTCAACCATGGTCTCCTGAGTATGGCTGGGTAACTCCTGCCTATATCTTCGATGCCCACTACATAGAAATTAATGGTGGTGGTCAACCCATTGACAGTGATGGGAAAATCCTTAATGACTCCCAGGGTGGTGAGTTGTCGACCATCTACAACCTTGATTCAAGTGGAGGAATGCCTTATGCATTTCAAATTCAATTTGTTCATGATTTGGTGCACCATGATATTACATGCAGCTCCCCCATCAACACACATTTTTGACACGGCAATTATCTATGATGGCATCTACTATATGTGGGTGCTGATCAATTTCTTCAAACTGAGATAGAAGATACCTCTCGTACCTTTCCCTTTTTCTTGCTCCTCATTGTTGAGAGTCCTTGTTGTAGCTCACGTATCACCTTAGGGCTTAATGCTATTAGTTGGCGTGATGCACAAAGACTGATGAGCAAGGTCCTAAACAACCAAATATTCCTCTTGCCCTGAGCCGATGGGAAAATCCAAGGGCCCACTTACTCCTGCGAGATCTTTTAGTCTTCTTTATTGGTGGGTCTACCATCTCAGCATCTGAGGGCTCTGAGAAGGACACCTTCTTCCTGGCGCGGCTCGGTGGAGAGGGGTCCGAGGTGGTACGACTTCTTTTCCCGAGGTCAAGGATCTCTACATCAAAATCCTCAGTGCTTGATTCACTTAGAAGATTCACCCTTGGAATATTGGGATATTCCATGTGATAATGACCCTTCTGGTGGCACTCGTAGCATACAACATTAGCATGGTCTCTTGGAGGGTGGTTGGCTTGATTTCTGATGCCCACCATTGAGAGTGCTCTCAACGGAAGCAAGAACAGAAGAAGGAGAGAGAGAGACAGAGAGCCACACAAGTTTTGGTGGGTGCAGAACCACCCTAATCTTCTTTTTCATTCATTTATATATGTGTTTGAGTATTGTACATAACTGGGGTTAAGGCACAGTGACCTTTAACCCCCACAACCTCCCACTTAAAGGACAATGTGCCTTTAAGAGAGAACAACTAGTGAGCATACTATCCAATGCCCATCAATACACGACAATACTCAAACTGCTGACTAGGTAGACTCTTCGTCAGCATATCTGCAGGGTTATCATCTGTATAAACCTTGACAAGCTCTATGCGCTTGTCCTCAAGTACCTCCCTGATGAAATGGTACCTGACCTCAATGTGTTTGGTCTTTGCATGAAAGACCGGATTCTGTGCTAGCTGAATAGCACTCATGGAATCACTATGCAATGTCGGTACACCTGTATGAATCCCCAAATCTCCCACTAGCCGATCAAGCCATATAGCCTCCTTGCAACCCTCTGTGGCTGCAACATACTCAGCCTCTGTGGTAGACAAAGCCACGCACTTCTGTGCACGAGACATCCACGACACTGCACCACCTGCAAAGGTGAACACATAACCAGAAGTGGATCTCCTACTATCCACATGCCCTGCATAGTCTGAATCTGTGTACCCAAGTACACGCATGTCTCCTTTACCAAAGCAAATGCACATCTCCTTGGTACCCTTCATGTACCTCATGATGCACTTAACTGCCTCCCAATGCCTCTTTCCTGGATTAGCCATATACCGGCTAACAACTCCCACTGCAAATGCAATGTCTGGTCTAGTAGCTATCATAGCATACATAAGACTCCCAACTGCTGATGCATAAGGAACCTTGGCCATCATGGCCCTCTCCTCATCTGATTTGGGACTATCTGTATGACTCAGTTTCACATATGGAGGCAATGGAGTACTCACTGCCTTCCCCCCCTCCATATTGAAACGCTGCAATACTTTTGTAACATACTCTTTTTGTGAAAGCCAAAGGAGTTTCCTACTCCGATCACGCGTGATGCGCATACCAAGAATATGACCTACAAGTCCCAAATCCTTCATATCAAAGGCCTCATGCAACTTGGCCTTTAATGCATCTAGCTCATAAGTATTCTTGCTAGCCAATAGCATATCATCCACATATAGTGCCAGGATTATCAGGCTATTATCCTTAGCCCTTTTACTATAGAGGCAGTGATCAATTTCACTCCTTCTAAAACCCTGGGACCGAATGAAAGCATCAAACTTCTGATACCATTCTCTAGGTGCTTGCTTAAGACCATAGAGACTCTTTTTCAGCTTGCAAACTAAATGCTCTTTGCCCTTTTCTTCAAAGCCTTCCGGCTGCACCATGTAAATTTCCTCATGCAAATCCCCATGCAAGAAAGCTGTCTTGACATCCATCTGCATAAGCTCCATATCCTCTGCTGCCACTAGTCCAAGCATGCATCTAAGTGTGGTCATCTTCACAACTGGAGAGAATATCTCATCAAAGTCCACACCCTTCTCTTGCTTGAACCCTTTAGCAACCAAACGGGCCTTGTACCTAGGCACATCATCACCTGTGACCTTCATTTTGTAGACCCATTTACATGGCAATGCTTTCTTTCCATGTGGCAAAGAAACCAAGTCCCAAGTCTTATTCTTCATAAGTGAACTCATCTCTGATTGCATAGCATACTCCCACTTGCGTTGATCCTCATGCATCATAGCCTCTTTGTAGCAAGAAGGCTCCCCGCAATCAGTAAGCATCACATAGTCTACCCCTGGAACAAACCTATCAGGCGGTCTAGACACTCTAGATGATCTTCTCAAGGGCATTTCAGCTTGCTGTCCCACTTGCATATCAGCCACATGTGGCTCATCATTTCCACCAATAGATGATCCATCATCTACCCTTGAGTACTTGGTGGCACCATTTCTTGCACATTTGGTGCATGGACAGCTTGCTGTCTATCAACGTATGCAGGTGGATTCACATCCTGGAAAGTGATTCTCCTCATTTTCACATCCCTCATGGGTGCCTTATGCATCTTCTTCTCATTGAAGACCACATCATGGCTGCGTATGATCTTCTTTGCTTCTCGATCCCAGAGACGATAGCCCATCTCTCCACTTTCACCATAACCTAGAAAGATGCATTTCCTAGACTTAGGATCTAGCTTCTTTCGAAGCTCTTTTGGCACATGTGCATATGCCTCACACCCAAATATACGCAAATGAGAGTAAGAGGGCTTCTTGCCACTCCATGCCTCTTCAGGAATACCACCATCCAAACTCTTACTAGGTGATCTATTGATCACATGCACTGCAGTCTTCATTGCCTCAGCCCAAAAACCACCAGAAAGACTTGCATTGGAAAGCATGCATTGCAACCTTTCTTGAATGGTACGATTCATCTTTTCTGCAACTGGATTTTGCTCTAGAGTACGAGGGGATGTGAGCTCCCTCTTAATCCCACGTGTATCACAAAAATGCTGAAAGTCATGAGAGAGATACTCTCCACCATTATCAGTCCGTAGGCATTTAAGCATTCTACCTGACTGATTCTCAACCAAGGCCAGCCATTTCTGAAATACCTGGAACACATCACTCTTTCGAGCTATAGCATAAGCCCACACTTTCCTAGTTGCATCATCAATGAATGTCACATAGTATTCAGCCCCGCCTAATGACCGTGTAGGCATGGGACCACACACGTCTGAATGTACCAAATCAAGCATTTCAAACTCTTTCTTTCCCCTTCTTTTATGGGCTGATTTAGTCTGCTTCCCATAGAGACAATGCTCACAAAATTCAAAATCAGAGACACTCAAATGCGGTACATAACCCAAACGGCATAAGAGTTTCATTCCATTCTGGCTCATGTGCCCCAACCTGCAATGCCATAGAGAAGTGCTTGGCTGCTCGGTTATTGCAACAACATGATCAAATACCCCTGATACATGTAAGGGATACAAAGTCCCACACTTGGCACCCCTGGCCAAAAGCATAGAGCCCTTCTGAATTTTCCAACTCTGAAAGCCAAAAGTGGTGTGAAAACCAGCATCATCTAGCTGACCCACTAAAATAAGACTCTTGGTCAACTTAGGCACATGTCTCACATGTTTCAAAACAAATGCAGACCCATTTGCAAAAGAAAACTTTATGTCACCTGCTCCCACTATGTCACATGCATAGTCATTTCCAAGATGCACACAACCTGTCTTTCCACTATCATAAGTGGAGAACCATTCCCTATGGGGAGTAACATGGAATGAAGCACCAGAATCCAAAATCCAATCCTGGGAATATGCATCATCTGAAGTGGCAAGCAACTCTGCAGATAAACTAGACATGAAGAGAACGTCATTGTCACTATCATGTGTGACTGCATTGATCTCCTCGATCTTCACTTTTCCTTTGTCCTCCCTTGGACTCTCTTCCTTTTGATTTGCACCCCAATTTGCATTCTTTTTCTTATCCTTTTGCTCTCTTTTCAGCTTGTAGCAATCCTTTTTCATATGGCCCTTCTTGCCACAGTGGTAACACTCAATGTTCCGTGCCCTGGATTTGCTACGAGACTTCCCTCTTTCTTGGGACTTCCCCCTGAACTATGATCTGCCCCTTTGCACATTTAAGGCTGCATCCTGCTTGTTGCCATCCATAGACTTCCGTCTAATCTCCTCGGCCAACAAGCTACCCACAACATCATCAAATTTCAGTACTCCACCAGGTGCAGAGTTACTGACAGCTGTACGAAAGGTATCCCATGAGGATGGCAATGAACATAAGAGAAATATTGCCTTAGTCTCCGCATCAAAATTCATTTTCTGAGCCTGAAGCTGGCTGAAAATAATATTGAATTCATTCAAATGAGAAGCAATGGAGACCCCTTCCTTCATCTGTAGCTCAAACAACCTCTTCATGAGATAAACTTTATTAGAGGCAGTTTCCTTCTCATAAGTGGCACACAGTTTCTTCCACAAATCTTCCGTAGTCTGCTCATTTACTACTGTGAAATAAACTGACTCTGCAAGATGAAGTTTAATAGTAGACTTTGCTAATGCATCCAACTCATTCCAATCATCCTCAGACATATCCGCAGGCTTAGCTTCAATACCTGCCAAGGGTTTAATCTGCTTCTTTTGAATAAGCACATCCCTTATTTGTTCTTTCCACAAAGAAAAGTTTGTCCCATCAAACTTTTTAATGCTGAAAAACTCCTTTTCAGACATGGAAGAGGATGCCATGATGCAAATAAAGCAAAATCCCAAATGCTAGTGCCTGCAAGAGAGAATCACACCAAATACTAGGTGCACCCAAATGTGTATGCCACAATAGAGTGAAATATCACCAAAACTCAAAACTCAAAGCATCTGACTCATGTGCATATACTATGCATCCATATGAGCAAATCTGGCCCAAAAGAAAATGCCAATAAGTGCCAAATGACTCAAGCATAAACACTGTCCACTGGCATATGCATCAATAATGTCTCATCCAAGAGAGCATAGCACTATCAGTGCATCACCTGCAATGTTTCAAAGCTGTCCCTCAGCATAAAATAGCATCCATGTGCAAAGCGTCCATAAAAAATAGCATCCCACAAGGCAATTTGGGCCTATCAGCGCATCCAACAAGGACCGCAATGCATCCAAATGGCCTATAAATCATCCATTGCAACCCAATGCATACCACGAATGAGCGCACACTGCTCAAACTGCAACTAGAGTGATCTGCATAAGGTATGCTCAAGAAATCATAGTCCCACGGTAATGAGCGCTACTGAAAATAGAACCTGAGATGCTTCAAAACATGGGCGCCATTGCATAATCAGAATCAGCAAGAAAATCTGCAAGTATCTCTCTTCTGCCAGAACTCCAAAATCCCAACCGATGAGTGAGAAATGGGAGTCAACACTTATCCACTGCCATGTGGCATAAATCTAAGGTTTCAAAACCTTAGAATGAAAAATGCATAACAGAGAGACGAAATCGAATACACAGAGATTTATAACTCTGAAAATCCTCCACCGATTCACGCAAGAACTGATAGGTAGGGGTTTTTGGGCGTCCGAAACGCAATGGGACAGACGGTTTTGGAAACCGTGGTCTCAATCACTGGGTCCAACACACGGACTGAAAAACGTTTTTGGAAACAGAGCTATCTGTAAACTCCACCGGAGTGAGAATGATGAGCAACATAGAAGTTTTAGGACTTCCTGAGTCCACCGGAACTGACAGATCTGCAAATGGTTGCTCCAAACTTGAGTTCCAACACCCGGGCAAAAAACGCAGGAACTGATACAGTGAGTCAGAAATCCACTGAAATGATCCCAGATTCAAGAATAAAGGTATTTCCAAGCTCCTGAAGTAATGTGGACACCAAAAGCAAGCAATAGTTGCCTCTACAAGTCAATACGGAGTCTCTGTCATCGAACGGAACAGGGAAAAGCTCAAAAAACGACTTTTTCTTTGAAAGCTCTTAACAGGCTCTCAAAACCACTTCGCAAAGCCAAAGTGACTTTTCCAAAGGTTCCTCCAAGGTCTCTGCACACTCGGATGCAAGTAAAGTCACCCACAAAGCTTCCCACAAAGCTTCTCCTTCCTCCCACAGAGCTGTTGAGCTTCAAGCATTCACGGACGCTCAGCTAGATCACCCGGGCTCTGATACTAGTTGAGAGTGCTCTCAACGGAAGCAAGAACAGAAGAAGGAGAGAGAGAGACAGAGAGCCACACAAGTTTTGGTGGGTGTAGAACCACCCTAATCTTCTTTTTCATTCATTTATATATGTGTTTGAGTATTGTACATAACTGGGGTTAAGGCACAGTGACCTTTAACCCCCACAACCATCTCAAGCCAAAGATCATTTAGGGCCTTGGCTAGGTCATTGACTCTGGGTTCTTTGACAGGGGGGGCCTCTTTAGCTAGAGGGGCCGAGGGAGTAGAAAGGAGAGGGGCTCGTGGTGGAGGCTGGGGAAACCTTCAAGGCAGAGGGTGAGAATATACACCTTGTTGAGGGTAAGCATCTAAGGGAGGACCATACATTTGAGGTGGAGGCAGTCGATACATCCCTGATGGGGGGTGGGAGTATGCCCCTGAGTTAGACCCCCCATGTTGTTGTTGCAGGAATTGAGGGGGTTGCGGAGGGGCAATCGTCTTTTTTGAAGTGGGGTCAGACGAGGGTCAGATTGAACTTTATCAAACTTTTGAGCAATCTCATGTGCTAGCACCATAGTTTCTGGATTCTCCCATTTAAGCTTGAGGCAGAATTTGTCACTTGCTCCTGCTACAAGGTAGCCCAACACATGTTGAGTCATTCCATCTCAAAATCCGGCATTGTCCTCCTGCGTGGCAATTAAACGGTCCGGGGGCATGGCTGCTCGATCCACATATTGATGCACTGTCTCACCTTCTGACTGCTTCAAGTTTTCCACCTGTAGGTACACATTCTCCGGCTCCTCTTCTTTGTTGAAATACTCAATCATCACTGCTGTCAACCTTGGCCAGCTTTGGCGAACATCTTTAGCCTGCTTCTCATACCACACTTGAGCCAAATCCTCTAGAAATGTGGGAAGAACCAATAGCCATCTGTCTTCAGTAAGAAAGTTGAGAGAAACACAACAGCACTTGAAGGCCACAAGATACTCATTTGGATTTTCTTCACCCATCCACAAAACACGAGAATGTCAGCCATGCTTGGAAAATGGAAAAGAGAGAGATGAAATGAGGCTTATCTATGGGCAAACAATGGAAAGAGGTATTGAACTGAAAATCAGGTGAACATACATCCACAAAGCACACATAGGTAGGGTAGGGTGTGACTGGTGTATTGTGAAATACTACCCAGGAAGAATTTTCAGCATAGAATATCTCATAGACAATCTTAAAAGGACCAACCCTCATGATATCATAGCCATCTTTACAAGCGAGGGTTAGAGATGCGACACTGCATGAGGTTGTTCATTAAGGCAAACAAGAATGCAATGACAAATGTCAACAGCTAGAGAGCTTGCACATCACCTTCAGCTTCTTCCAGTTCTTGTAGTCACCATGCTATTTCTTCAAGGGGTGTGCAGTCTAGCATCCTTCTTTTGAGCAATGTCCTGGAGGACCTTTCTGATGATCTTCCGAAGTCGGTAAGCTCGTATCAAATATTCCCAACAATTAGTTTCATGATGACCACAACCTTTGCATTCCTTACAAATGATCACCCTCCTTCGTGGCTTGTAGCTTTGATGGGGTGGTGCTTCCACTCACGTCATGTGTGATTGAAGTACAAGCTTCACATGCCAAGAAATCTGCAACTATATTTTGAGCTCGAGGGATATGTTGAATTTTTACTCTTCAAATTGTTGGCACAGTTCCAATGCTTGTTGATGTCGTGGAACCAACCCTTTGCTCTGCACCTTCCACCTTCCACTAACTTGTTCACACACTAGTTGAGAATCTCCTTGCACCTCAATTTGCTTGGCATGATGTTCTTGTGCCTTTTGTAGCCCAAAAATGAGTGCCGTGTACTCAGCTTGGTTGCAAGTACTTGCAGGTGCAGACTTGCTATAACAATACTCCTCACCACCCGGTGAAGTGAGCTTCACACCCATGCCAGCAGCCTTGGTCGAAGGTTTGTAAGCTCCATCAAATTGAAGGATCCAAGATGTCATCACACCAAGACTACAATTCAGACATCCCAAGTTTCTCAGTAGTCCAAGATAGGTAGAAGGAGAGGGTGGGGAGAATTCAATACTTGAGCCAAACATTCAGTACCAAATAAATTTGCAATCCTTTGTTGATAGTTTATCTTTAGACCAAAAAGAATTACAACTTGAAGCTCGAAATGAGGCACAAAAGGTTGATTAGGTACAAATGGATTTCTTGGTCGAAACATTACCAACCATAGCCGAGGCCTAGAAACCTTTGTAGTGAGATTGAGAATAAACCATTCAAGATGAGCTTATCCACAGGAATTAATAGGCAGATATACCAAATCTTCCCCCAAGCTTGGGGAGCATCCCACCCTTCGAAGAAGGACACCCTTTTAATTATCTTCGAAGCAGCAAGTAGCTCGATCACTACACAATGAGTAGAATTAAAATCAAAGTTCTCCTAGCATATCACTAGTTCTTCACCTTGAATCATCCATGGTGTATCATCCCACCCATCGTCTCCTTGAACAATGCACTGGACAATCAGCAGTTGAAGATGTTGAGATATCAAGCTCCACTTGTGATATGCCAGGGTGACGGTTGCACATTTATGTCACCCACTTGTTAGCTGCAGATGCGGTTGGTACATCGCCCATGAATAATAGCTAGATGACAGCTATCCTTATGTACTCTAGTTCATGGCTCAATTAGTATGCCACCTTAGTTAGCTGAGTTTGGTTTGAGACCCACATATAGGGTCCTTCTATTTCTTTGTACTAGAGTTCTTTTGGCTTTCACAATTAAGAAGAGGAAAACTGTTTTTAGCCTCCACCTTTGTGTGTATTTCCCCATTGTGTATGTGAGAAAGCCGCAAGTGAGATTCCTTCCTTCTCTCCCACTATCTTCACATGGTATCAGAGCCTAGTTCATGGTAAGGAGCTCAAGGAACCGAACCAAGTTCGTGGTGTCCTGGTAAGAGGACCAATGTTGCTTTCCTTTTTCGAGTTTGGGAGCAAATCTCTGCAGGTAGCACAGCTGGAAAGTGCAAGAGTGCATTGTCTCAGATTGAGATGCCCTTCGCGGTGTGGCGAGAGGGCAATATATGTTGCATGACTTTATTTTTCTGATTCGAGGCCATTTTGGGGCCCGTTTTAGAGGCGGAAGTTCTCCGCAAGCACTGAGAAAAAGGCCCTATTTTTACGATGCGACCACTGTTCTGCAGGTCGATGGAAAGTTGCCGTAGAAATTACATTGTATGCCTATGCGCATAGATATTGGGAGTTACAGAATCATCCTTATTTCCTGTTCATGCAAAATCATCACTAGGAAGTGACTGTGTGGTCAAATACCACTTTCGTCAGTTTTGCAGATTTGCCATTGTGAGGCAGAAGCTGCGTTTTTTGCAGTGACAGAATATTTTGTAGTGTTCTGTAATGGCGTCTGATTCTCTTTCACATATTGTCATTGAAAAGCTTGACAAGAACAACTTCCAAGCATGGAAGTTTAGAATGACGAATTTCCTTATGGGAAAAGGCTATTGGGAGTTCATTACAGGAAATGAAGAAGAACAAGTTCTTCCTAATGTTCCCAATCAACAGGAAATGTAGGCATTTAAAGGATGGCATGAGAGAGCGAGAAAAGTTATGTACTAGCTGTCTATTAGTATTTCAGATTCTATGATTGTGCATATTCAAGATGCAAGTACACCAAAGGAGGCATGCGATACTTTGGCAAAAATGTATAGCACAAATACGCAAGCCAGGAAAATGCAGCTCAAGCAGGAGTTGCACAATGTGCAAAGAGAAAATATGAGCATCAATGACTACCACATGAAGGTGAAGAAAATTGCAGATGCACTTGCTTCCATTGGGTCGCAAGTGGAAGATGATGATTTAGTTTATGTGACCTTGAATGGTCTAGGAAAGGATTATGCATAGTTCCGGACATCCATTGCCATTCGTGAAAAATTTGTTGATTTTAAAGAGTTGTTTGCTCTTCCAATCTCTAAAGAGCAGAGAAATGGTGGTGCATCTTCTTCAGGAGGAACTTCAAAAGAAACTGTCTTCTACTCAAATGCTGGAAGAGGTAAAGGCAGAGGTAGAGGAGGCCGATCTGGAGGCCGTGGTAGATATCAAAATATGCAGCAAACTCAAGAAAACTAGTCCTATGGAGGAGGACGTGGTAACTTTAGAGGAAGGCAGAGCCAAAGAGGTCGTGGTGGATGGCAGAGAGGCCAAAATGCAAACAGCAATGTTGAACGCTACTACTATGGTAAAATGGGTCATATGGCTAAAGACTACTATAAAAAGTAGAATGACATCATGAATGGAAAATTGTAGCAAGGGAATTATGCATCTTCTACTAGATAGGGTGATGATAGAAATGAGCATCTGTTTATGGTGCAGCACATGACCAATTCTGTGACAACTGCAGAAGACAGCAATGATGTGTGGTATGTTGACTCAGGTGCATCAAACCACATGACATGTCATGCAGAATGGATGCAGGATGCAAGGAAAATGGAAAGACCAGGATTTGTGGAGACTGGTGATGATACTACACATCCTATTGTGCAAATTGGTGAAATTCCTTTGTCTATGCAGGATGGGAAAAAGAAATACTTGTCTGATGTATTTCATGTCCCGAATATCACCAAGAACCTAGTTTTTGTTGGTCAAATGGTTGAGCAAGGCTTGCAGGTCAGATTTAATCCTCATGGATGCTTTGTTGAGGATATGAAAAATAACAGTCGCTTGATAGTAAAAGGAAAGAAGAAGGGCAGGATGTTTATGTTGGATGCGGACATGCCTGAATTGAGTGCAGTAATGTTTGCACATGGGACCCATGTAGTTGCAGATATCGATATCTGGCATAAATGCATTGGTCATGTTAATGTACAGTGACTTAAATCAATGCAGGCCCAAAATATTGTTGGAGGATTGCCTAAATTCAAGGTTGCAGAAATGCATAAGGTATCTGAAGCCTGTCAATTTGGAAAACAAGCAAGGAAACCATTTCCTAGACATGTTCAAGAGAGTAAAAAGCCATTGGAATTAATCCACTCTGATGTGTGGACTACTAAAGTGGCATCTATTGGAGGCTGTCATTATTTTTTCACTTTTATTGATGACTACAACAGAGAAGTTTGGGTGTATTTTATGAAAAAGAAAAGTGAAGTGTTTGGGCATTTCAAAGCTTTTAAAGCTATGGTTGAAAAAGAAACAGGCCTGCAAATAAAATGCCTAAGGTCAGATGGAGGGGGAGAGTACCTCTCAAATGAGTTTGCAAGGTTCGTGCAGGAGCATGGTATAAAGCAGCAATATTCATGCAGTCATACCCCACAGCAAAATAGACTTGCAGAAAGGAAAAACAGGCATATTGCAGAGGTATCTCATGCCATGCTAAATGAAAAAGACCTACCAGATTATTATTGGGTTGAAGTAGTTGCTACAGCAGCTTACATAATGAATAGGACTCCCATTGCAGCAATACCTGGCATGATGCCAAAGGAGATGTATACTGGTAGGAAACCAGATATTTCTCATTTGAAAATTTTTGGTTCCATTGCCTATGTTCATGTGCCAGATGAGTTGAGGTCCAAGTTGGATCCAAAAGCTGAGAAGTGCATTTTTATTGGTTATTCTCTGCAGTAGAAAGGGTATGGATGCTATAACCCTTCTACTCATAAGTTTACAATGAGCAAAGATGTTGTTTTTGATGAGATGAGTAGCTGGTATAAACCAGTAAATGTTTTTGATGAGATGAGCAGCTGGTATAAACCAGTAAATGTGATTGATGATGTAGATGCACAAAATGGTAATGCTGCACAGAATTCACAGCAGCAATCACAAAATATTAGTGGACCTGCAGTGTCCTCTAGCAGTGGTTCACATACTTCACCATGGATAGGCAGATTGAGATCAGGAGGATCTCCTTAAAGCAATGCAGATAGTGGTATGCAGGTATCACGAAAAGGAAAAGAGAAGGTAGATCAGCCCATGTTTGATGTGAATGCAGGTCACTCTTATGTGGATGGTGAATCCAGTGGCTCAGAACAGAGCATTGATGATGAGTTGGGTATTCCTTCTATTGTTACACCTGGAGTAAGGAAGACAAGGGATGTTTTGAGAGCACCTAGAAGTGAGCCTATTGTGTGCAGGTCTACTAGAGCAAGGTATTTTGTGGATAGGCTGAAATATAATGGATTTACAGCCATTAACTATGCCTATATGGTCAAAGTGATACAGGAACCAGAACCCACTTCTTTTGAGCAAGCCATGGGAAAAGAAAAATGGGAGAAAGCCATGGATGAAGAAATGGATGCCTTGGAAGCAAATGCTACATGGGAATTGGTGCCTTTGCCTAAAGACAAGAATGCAATTGGCTATAAGTGGGTTTATAAGGTGAAGCACAATGCAGATGGTTCTGTGAACAGATACAAGGCAAGATTAGTTGTCAAGGGGTATGGATAGACATATGGCATTGATTATGAAGAAACATTCAGTCTGGTTGCAAGGATGGCAACCATAAGAGCAGTCATTGCTATGGCTACATCAAAGGGATATTCTTTACATCAGATGGATGTAAAGAATGCCTTCTTGCATGGTGATTTGCAAGAAGAGGTCTTTATGGAGCAGCCACCAAGTTATGTTCATGCTGTTCATCCTGAGTTTGTTTGCAAGTTGAAGAAAGCCTTGTATGGCTTGAAGCAAGCACCTAGAGCATGGTCTGACAAGATAGGACAGTATCTTTTCACTATTGGCTTTTAGATTTCCAAGGCAGATTCCTCACTTTATGTGAGAAAAATAGAGAAAGGTATTATGCTGCTTGTCATTTATGTTGATGATTTGATCATCACAGGTGATAGTGATAATGATATCCTTCATGTGAAAATGCTATTGAAGTAGAAGTTTGAGATGAAGGATTTGGGAGAGCTGTGTTCTTTCTTGGGCATTGAGGTGATTAGATCACCAAGTGGGATTCAGCTTTTGCAGAGGCAGTATGGATTGGACATGTTGTCCAATTATGGGATGACAGGCTGTAAGCCTATTTCAATTCCTTTGGAGCAAAATGTGAAGCTAAGCGTAGATGCAGGTGAGCTTCTGGAAGACCCTATTATGTACAGACGCGTAGTAGGAAGCTTGATTTATATGACTATTACCAGGCTAGATTTGAGCTATGCTGTTGGATTGGTAAGTTAGTTTATGCAGGCTCCATGGAAGCTGCATTTGGATGCGGCTAGACACATACTCAGGTATGTGGAGTCCACATTGTAGTATGGACTATTTTATGAGACTGGGGTTCAGATACAGTTGCATGGATACACTCATGTTGATTGGGCTAGTAGTATTTCTGATAGACGATCTACCAGTGGATATGTGTTCTCTTTTGGGAGTGCTGCAATCACTTGGAGCAGCAAGAAACAACCCACAGTTGCCTTGTCGAGACAGAGGCTGAGTACAGGGGTGCAGCAATGGCTGCATGTGAGGTAGCTTGGTTGCATAAGCTACTTTATGATATGTATCAGTCTACAGATGCGCCACTTGTCATTTATTGTGACAACATGAGCAGTATACACTTGACAAATAACCCGGCCTATCATGCCACAACAAGGCACATTGAGGTGAATTATCACTATGTGCGAGAGAAGGCTTTACTAGGTCTTATTGATCTAGTTTATGTCAGTACAGAGGATCAGGTAGCTGACATATTCATGAAGGCATTGGGCACAGAGAAGCTGCACAAGTTCAGAGACCTGCTTGGTGTGCAGGAATTGGGATTGAGCTCAAGGGGGAGTGTTGAGATATCGAGCTCCACTACTGATATGCCAGGGTGACCATTGTGCGTGACACTGTTCCCACCTCAAACTAGGTTATTTTGAGGCCTGTACAAAGTATCATGGCCATCGGGTTCATTTGAATGGTTAAGGATGAATCTTCATGAGCTTTCATGACTCACCTGGTGATTGCTGTGGTCTAATTATAGCAGTAGAAAAGTCCAACTTTCTCTTGAAAGGAGGGGCTTGAGAGTCAACTGTTCCAAAGCAAAAACATTTCTCATCATCAAGGAAGAATTCCATAGGGCCAAAGATGGCAAAACAATGAGGAAGAAGTAAGAATCAAAAGAAACACAGGAATTTGCAGGAAAAAGCGATGTAGGACCATTTGGAAAATGTCAAGCACTCTCCTCACATTTTGTTGCAAATTTTCCAGTTTTGTTGATATCCATGTCAAATCAAATGCTAGGATCATCTCACAAATTCCTAAACAGTATGAGTTGATATGCAAGAGAAAGGATGGAGCTGAGTGAAGCTTGTCATGAGGAATGTGTTGATAGGAATTTGCAGCAAAATGCGATATGGGCTATCTAGAGATGGATAAAGCACTCTCCTTGCATTTTGTTGCAAACTTCTAGGTTCTATTCATATCCATCTCCAATCAAATTCTAGGGTGATCTACCAGATTCTTGGATAGTATAAATTGAATATGTAACAAGAAGGGTGGAGCTGAGTGAAGATATTTGGACATCAAGAATTCTATGGATGGAAGAAATATATGTCAAAAAACATTGAAAAGAATCTAGAATTCTGACCTTTCTTTTCCTTTTCCATGCTATTGGAGTTGCACTGGTGAATCTCCTGCTCTTTCCCAAACTTGAACTGCAGCCTTGGTAACCTGGAGATCTGGCAATGGTAGTAGTCTTCAAGCAGGTTGCAGTTTGGATGGAGTGTGTTGGGTAGGAAGGGATCAGAGAGGGAAGGAAAAGGATGATGGGAGGGTGCTAGCAGGGATGAAAGATTGGGAGGCAAGGGAGGGAAGAGTGGTTGTGGAACTGATTATGAAATCATGAATGGCACAAGTTCCAAGGCAAAAAGTGTCCCTTTCAATGTGCCAAGTTTCAAATTCCAAGAGATCTGGGTCCCACCCACACGTGTGAAAAAACGACTTCATTCCACATGTGTGGGATTTAGTAGCTGCCTTGTTTGTATTTTGCACTACTCTTTTCCCTCCTGTTTAATCTCTCCTGTGTCGGCCCTCCCGTCTCAGCTCTCTTGCCTCCCTACCTCCGTACTCTACACCATCAGCACCCTGACCAGCAGCACAGGTTCATCCCCAGCACAGGGTACTCATCAATAGCATAGCATACCCACATATAACTTCCAGGTCTATAGGACTCTTTATATCCTGATCTTCTTGTTTAATAGTATAACACACATGGCTGTAGGATGTGATGTACCTTGGATATTAGGATAAAGATTATAGGCATTCCTAAGGTTTTTGCACTGCAACCACAAGCAGGAAGAGTTTTGAATTGGGCTGGTTGAGTGAGAGATTGATCATCTCTATAGATTTAGCAATGTTTGCAGATCTTAATGTGTGACAATGGCATTTAAGGATAAAACTTTATCTATGGGTTCCTCCTTCAGTCTGAGCACTTTTCTTGCCTTTCATAGACTCAATCCATCCTAATGAACTTGCAACCACATTGAAATGACTGAAGGCATGTTCTAGCATGCTGCCTCATGAATTTGCAGGAAAATGTGAGGAGAAGGGTTCAGGAATTTCAAACAGCCAAAATCACGTTTTGTTGCAAATATTGAACTGCTGCTTCATCCACCCCTGTTATTCTGGTTTTGTGTCTTTCTAAGTTGTCCATGGCTGGACTCTCCTTGCATGGAGTGTGGTGGGTAGGAAGGGATCCTTAAAAGAAAAACCTCATGACCAACCATGTTGCAAGATGGGGAGCCAAGGGAAATGGATCATCATTTTGTTTCATGAGGCACTGGGAGAGAACTCAACTTGGTGTTGAGCCTCTTGGTCTTAGCATGGGAAGGTGACATAAAAAGCATAGTCAAGGACATTTACTACTTTTAGTGGTACAAGACACCTATTTCAAACCTTGAAAAAATTATTACAATGATAAAAAGTGCTTTTTGATTGTTATAATATTGTAAGTGCACTAAAGAACATTGATATTTTAAAAAATTCATATATTAAGGTACATAATTTGTGCTATAAGTAATATGCTATGTGCTTTCATAAAGCACAAAAAGCATGTCACCTAACCATGCTTAGACCCCTCTCATGATTGTGCACAACCTTTCGCATTGGGGAAGGAACTCAACTAGGTGATCAACTCTAATGCACTGAGAGCATGCATCAGTGTGCTAGAGCTCACCACCATATTGAGTTCCATGTCTGTTGTTGAATGTTGTGCTCGATTAAGCTCACCTCCAAGATGAGTTCCCTTTTCTAATGCCTTGACTTTTGAAGTTGCTATGAAAAAGGTTATTTCAATTATGAGGTGCTCGTGTTGTCCCCTTCATATACAAGGAGTTTTAGGTCAAAATTGTAAGAAAGTCCTACCTCTACGATAGCACTACGAGGTGCTCATATTGTCCCTTGCATACAGGGCACCAGGTCAAAAGTGTAAGAAAGTGCTAACAAGGGCAAAAAGTGACACCTAGTCCTGCCACATTGGTGGTGTTGACAAGTGCTTAAAGAAGTGTCACAAAAGCAAAGTGCTAGCATCTTTGTATGTAATCTATTTTGTTAAATGTTTGCTTCAGATGTAACTTATTTTGTTTCAATTTCGATGTAATACTATTATGGCAAAAACTCTTAGATGTAATTTCTTAATGTAATTTCTTTTGTTTCAATTTCAATGTAGTACCATTATCATCAAAACTATTGTTGGCTATTACTTCGATAGTGAAAGTGGCTCTAATAAAAAACAAATGGCATATTTTTGCCCTCGTTTGCATTTTACTGCAACCATAGGGATCGTTGCACAAGAAATTGTTGAAAAAAATATTCTTACTATAGTGAAAATGGTTCCAATAACCAGCGCAGTGCATTAGAACTATGATAACTCCAATAACCAGTGTGGTGGTTGCAACAAAACTATACTAAATTGTAAATGCTACATTTTCCTTAGTAGATTCTTGGAATTAAAATAGCTCCAAGAACATGTGCAGTGGTTGAGAAATTGTTACACAAGGAGCAATACGACTAAAATGTCTCTAAAATAACACTATTTTCCTTGGTTTAGAACTAAAATAGCTCTGACATCCAGCACGATGGTTGTGGATATGGACCTTGAGTGATCTCTCCATGCCAACATCATTGCTTGAACCAGCATGGTGGTCAGCGCAGCAAAAGATTGTGTTACATAGCAAAGCTGCGTAATGACAAGTGGCAAGGCAAAAGTTTTGTGTTGTTGTCAAGCCAACATGGTTGTGCTCGAACTAGCACGGTGGTCAGCGCAACAAAAGATTGTGTTGCACAGTGACAAATGGCGAAGCTACGCAAGCAAACATGGCAAGGCAAAGGCTGCGTGATGTAGTCAGGCTAGAGCAACAATCTCTGTGCTCATGAGTAAATGCATATAGTGCCATGTGTCAAGTATGCACTATTGACCATGATAAGATTGTGTCTCATTATTATGCCAGTGTGCGTTCATGATGTCGGGAAAATTTTTGGCGAGAGCGCGGGTCCACGCAAAATTCAAATATTTCACCCAAAAGCACATCTCATCGTGGCCCCAAAAATAGTTCCGCGATTGGCTACACCCAAGCAAACGTTGACCCTTATGGTATGGAAGGTATAGAGTACATTGTTCTCTATAGTAGTTTTTAGAATCGTTGGATTCACTGTAATTATTAAATCTAATTATTTTTTTTTTCCTTTGTTTTGTGAAAGTTGGTGTTAGTGTATATTCACTTGCAAAAGTAGCCAAGAAAATGCTATGAAGAGTGCTTGAACATTTTAAATATTTGTTAATAATGTTGTTAAAGAAAATGTTTGTGTCTTTTGGATGCAGTAGCTGCAGTTGTTCTCGATGTTTTAATAGTAGTGTTCTTTTCTCTAGAGGATTTGTGTTTATGTACATGAATTACCTAGATGATGTTGATAGTGGTAGGGAGAGACATAAATAATCAGTCTACTGGGAGCTTATGTGTTGTGTATTGAGAATTGCATCATCGATGCATCGAATGTGATAATTTTCTGCATTGTTTGATTCAATACTATGTGTAAGTACTACTTTGATAGCTTCATTGGTCTCTTTATCTATTTTTGTCATATATGATGTACAATATGAAGCATCCCCATGTGGGTTCAGTATGAATTGTATATCAATATTAGCTCCCTAAAGTAATGATAATGTTGGATTGAAATTATTAGTGAATATGTCTTTTGGTTTTCTTCTTAGGAATAGTGTTGGATGTGAAATAGATGCTTGTAGAGTTGAAATGTACTCTTATTTTAGTAATCCTAGTTTTTCCAAAAATCCATTATAGTTTAATGACAATGTTGTTTCTTCCAACAATAGAGAGTTTATTCTTTTCATGTTTTTCTTCATTTCCTTGTCTACTACTTGTACATGCAATGGCAATATCACTCGGGTTTCCCTCATTGGAAATCGTGGAAATTCAAATCTACATTTTCTTGTTTTCTTGAAGCATGTTTTTCTATGTCTATGAGTTTGGATTTCTTTTTGTGAGAAGGGGAACAATGAAATGTCTATAGAGATGTATTTGTCCACAAAAGATTCTATCTCTGTATTTGTGGATACACCAAAAATTGGTGCGCAATCAATCCAAAGAAGTCCATGATCGTGTTGGCTTCCTCTATTCTGGAATTCAGTAATGAAGAAGAAGTCATTGACTTGCCCCAAAATGGTGTCATCTTTTCGTAGAAGTGTCTTGAGGGCTTGGATTTTGTGGACATAATATTGGGCTATCGTAAGAGGGTCTTAACAAATCAAGTTCCTCAATCGCATGTTTAACATGCTTAGTTTTGTCAGGGAGATCGTTTAGCATTTGCAAAGATTCTACCAATGGTTTCCACAACTTCTCAGCAGAGGACAATGTGATGAAGAATGAAGGTGTCCCTAATTGGCGTAACATTACAAAGAGATTCTTCTTGAGATAGTACTTGTAATCAGAAGATGTATGGAGATGAGAGAAGTTTCGATATCCTATGTTTGATTGTGCAACAATTTTTTAATGTTTGTATCCAAAAGTGCATCTTTTACTTGTAGAGTTCTTCCATTTGTTTGTGCCTTTCGCATTCGAACCCAAGACGACAAAAGTACTTGTTGGACTAGAATTTTCATTGTCTTGAAGAAGAGATTTTCTATTCACAATGCAAATCGATGATCAATGTCTGTTAACTCCCAAGAAGCAATTACTTGGTATGAAGTACGTTATGGAAATGCAAGTTCTTCACAATGTTTGTCTTTGAAGATACTCAATGGGGAGTATCCTTCAGAAGGAGCAATTGCAATGGTTTGGTTTTCAAAATCAACAGCTTGTTGACTTGTGTATATTCCATGAACTAAAGTATCGGTTTCAATATTTTCGTCGATTGTTTCATTGTAGTCATCATCTTTGTTTTCATTTTGTAACTCCCTTCTCTTGTAAAGATTTTACATGTTCCTCCCAAAGAGTATTATGGACACATTGTATTGCATGTACAAAGTGCTTCTTAATAATTCTTTTAGAGCAAGCATTGTAAATGTAGGATGAACAATGCCACTCATGTAGTTGTGTTTAAATGAAATTTTTTGATTAATTGCAACTAGAACTGTGTCATTCTCATTGAGAAACCTGGGTAACACTCGTGCTGCTCTATCAATGTCTGCAAATACATTTACGATGCTACCATGTAGGCCATATTGGCCCTCATAGGTCAACTCTCTAATTTGGGCAAATGGTATCCTAATAGAAACTAAGTGTGCTTCAACGTTATTAAGTTTTGTTGTGTAGGTTGTTTTAGGAGACATCTTCATGTTTTTGGAACATAGCAATGGTATTTTATTACTTTTGATGTCTTTATAACAAATAGAGCAAAGAGAATGATTTGAAGAGTGAGAATTGTCTATATTAATACCATTGGTTTTCAAGAAAATATTGAGTTTTTCCTTTACTTTACGCAATTTGCATTAAATTTCAATGATCCACAGTAAATGCATGGGTGGCTTGGAGTATCTAATATTTTACGTGCATAGTGTTCTTGTGGAGTTATTCGATTTCGCTTTCTTTTGCATTCACAAGTTTGAGCAATCATACTTGGGGTTGGAATTAGTACTTTCTTTGCAATAGTAGTATCTGAAAAAATAGTTTTTCTCATTTTATATATTTTGTTAAGAGTTGCTTGTAGAGAGTACGTACTCTCCAAAACATTGCTATGAAGCAACAATTCTATATCTTTTGCACATAGTGTTGGATTTTGCAGAATAAGAGTGTGCAACAAGTTTTCATCTTTTTCCATCCATACATTGTATGTACGTTTGTGTTTGAGATGGCATAGTGGAATAACTCTACAAATGTCCATTGACTAATCTAAAAGTAAGGTTTTGGTAAGTGCTTTTTTTGCTTTTCCTATAATAATTTTCTTTCCCAACTTTATTCCATCATAGCATATCAAAGTGAATGATGTTCCAAAGATGGCATGAAAATGTTCAAGTATATCTACAATGAGTGCACGTGAAGTATCTACAATGAGTGCACGTGAAGCTGCAGAGTTTTCTACTAAGTTTTGTATGGTTTGCTTTATTATGACTACATCACTATTGTGCATACTCAACTTGTACCATGGTGTATTTCTTGCTATAGAAGTCAATCAAATGTTCTCACAAAGTGTACTTAGTAATTGTTCATAAGTTAGAGAAGGGTAGAATTGGAGAAGGCAAGTAAGTGTGTTTGTGTTCATTGGGTTATTACAAGTAAAATCTTCATTTATCCTTAGTTGCTTCTATTGAAGACATTAGAAAGTATTCATGTTGTGCCACTAATAAATGTAAGCCAAGATAATCTAACAATGTCAAATGAAAGATGATGAAAGTAATATCAAATCATTAAATAGTTTCATAACACAAAAGTGGAGGATATGCATTATGAAAAGAGTCATAGATCATACATTTGCTTGAATGCAATAATGAAGCCCAAACTATTTACTATAAAGCTTCTAGTAGGTTTGAGAATTCTAAGCTTGCTACGAGCCATCATGAGATCTTGATCATAAAGTTCTACAAAAGGAACTCCTAGGCAAAGCACAATGTCAACATAGGGTCCACAAATATGCACAGGAACTTGTTGTCCACCATGTTGAACTATATCTCCTATCGATGAAGGGACTTGGGCAATGGCTTGAGCGCTCTTGCAAGAGAAGCAGTATGGTCGAAGAAGATCCTGGCTCACATGAACTCTACCACAAACCTCGCATATGTATTCTAGCAAATCGGCATTGATGTTGGTGAAGTGAAGAGTACCAAAGACCTAAAACAAAAACAAGACAAGATTAGCAAGATTTTTATGCAAATGGACTTAAGTTCAAATGTTGTCACCTGTGTTCCATAGCCAAGACGAGCCACTTGGCTAACAAAAGGTTGCTTAAGGTCATCTTTGGTTGGTCCTTCTGGAACCTCCGCCAAGATAGTGAAATCGAAGACACAAATTGTTCCCTTTGCCTTTAAGAATGATACATTCTTCAAGACGTACATAACAACTCCTTCTTCATTGAACTCTTGGACTAGTTGAGTAAGAGTGGATTTTCTTTCCTTCACAAAAGACAAATGTACAACAAACTTTAGGATTATCTTCTTTTGGTTACATGGCTTTACTCAAATAAAGTAAATAGCAAAAAATTCTCAATGAAAGAGTTAACTTACAGCAGCCCTGTCTTCATCTCTTGGTCCATCAGCAACTATGATTTGGTCTGCCATACCCTCATCACTTGCAACTTTGATAATCACTATTGCAAGCATCCCTATAACATTAGGGATTGACAATTTTCCAAAATTGATATTCTCTACAACCCAATGCACATATGTGCAAATGGAGTGATCGGGCTCTAAACGAAGGTTACCTTCAAAGGGTTCTCCTCTAATGATACAAGTAGAGAGAACTTAGAAGTCCCACCTTTAGTTGGACCTTTTTCCACAACAGTTGCACCCTCTATTCTATAAAATTCACCAATTTGCAAGAATTTGACAAATTTTTGAATGTATGTAGATGGAATGAGCAAAGTTACTGTATGTGAACAAAATCTATCTGTTAAGTCCCCTTTCACAAAGGTGGGGGTACTTAGGATTGAGGACCTTGTAAGTGCCATATTTGTAGAGGAGTTTAAATGTGCCACTATCAATGGTGTCCATGTATTCAGCCAACGCTTCCATAGAAGAAACAGAGAATGACTAATAAAAGAAAAGCAAAAAGTGTGATACTTGCTAGCATCAACGGGGTGCTTAAATACCACACATCACCATAGAATGAGGAACGAAACACAGGATAAACCTTCAAGTTTTGACCCAAATTTTTGCCATTGAATACAGTATCTACGTCAAGAATTAGCGACAACAATTTCGCCATTTGGCCCTGACGAATGCCCTAGAGCAGCAAACTCATCTTTATTCCCTCCAGGCTATTGCTAATTTCTCTCCAGGCTATTAATTACCTTAAAATCCCTTCACTTCACTACTACAAAACTAGGTAGAAATGGCAGCCCAAAAGTGACATTTCTACATTATTAAACGGCACTTTCTTGTCGCCATTTCCACATGTGCCATTTTTTGGAAATAGCAACCAAAAGTGCCATATATTTTTGCCATCTCTATGTCCAGAATGGCAACTAAAAGTGCCATATATTTTGCCATTTTTACATATGAAATGGCAACTAAAAGTGTCATATAGTTTTGCCATTTCCACATACAAAATGGCAAGCAAGAGTGCCATATATTTCCGCCATTTTTGTGTCTAAAATGGCAACCGAAAGTGCCATATATTTTGCCATTTTTACGTATTAAATGGAAACTAAAAGTGCCGTATAGTTTTGCTATTTCCACATGTAAATGGCAACCAAAAGTGCCATATATTTTTACCATTTTATGTCTTAAATGGCAACCAAAAGTGCCATATATTTTGCCATTTTTATGTATGAAATGGCAACTAAAAGTGCCATACAGTATTGCCATTTCCACATGCAAAATGGCAACCAAAAGTGCCATATATTTTTGCCATTTTGATGTATGAAATGGCAACCAAAAGTGCCATATATTTTGCCATTTTTATGTATGAAATGGCAACTAAAAGTGCCATATAGTATTGCCATTTCCACATGTGAAATGGCAACCAAAAGTGCCATATATTTTTGCCATTTGATGTCTAAAATGGCAAACCAAAGTGCCGTATATTCTGCCATTTTTACGTATGAAATGGCAACTAAAAGTGCCATATAGTTTTGCCATTTCCACAATCAAAATGGCAACCAAAAGTGCCATATATTTTTGCCATTTTTAATGCATGAAATGGCACTACAATAGAGACCAATTGTGAAAGAAATGGTAAAAGTTTTATGTCACTTATTATATTCGAAATGGCAAAAGATGACTTAAAATTTGCAAGATTTCATGTTGAAAATGAAAATAAAGTGAATACAAAATGCCGGTTATTATTTTACAAATGGAAAAAAATGGAATCACAATTGCCATTTCTTCTTTTATAAACAATAGCATTCAAAATGGGCAAAAACATTTAACTTCTACTAACTTTTAAAATGGGCCAAAAAGTTACATGGCATTGGAATCTTAAATGACTAAGATTTTACATTTGATACTTGGTATCCATGAATGAAATTTATTGTCTAAGTGTGAAAGATTAATCAAAAGTCTTAAGTGCATCAGTACTCATATTACACAGTGTGAAGAAGTCATCTAAAATTCTAAGGATCACTTTTACCTTTTATAACATACATTTTACTCGATAACAAATATTATTCGATAGTTGATTGAGAAATAAATAATTCAATTTTTACATAACAAAATAAAATACAAGATTATAAAGACATTACATGAAGAGTTTTCCAAGCAACATTCAAGCCTACAGCTTGACCCAATGTCTGAATCTCATCATTTGCTTTGAATATACAAGCATCCTTAATTATTGCATCATCAACTCATACTGCTACATAACCAACTCCTATTGATATAGTATGAACTCTAAATGAAGGATCCAAACTTATTATTGTCCCTATTTCCAACTACGTCTTTTGAGTCCTTATGTAAGACCTTTACTCGTTGTCCCCTTTAAAAAGCATCAACCTACAAAGATGCATTCAAGAGATCATTAGTAGAATATTTGTTTGAAATATTTTTATGAAAAATATCCAAAAACGTTATGGTCATTGCCATACTAATTAAGAAAAATAAATAAATTTAACTGACTTGGAAAACACATATGTCATTTGTTTGTGATGTTGTCTTTTCTACTCCAATTGTTGATTAATTAACCTTTTTAAAATAAAGTAAATATGATACTTAATAATACTTCATGTGAATGCTTTCTACTCTACTCAAAGATTCCTAAACTTTTTCAAAACAATATCTATAATACACGCACGCGCACATGTGTGTGTGTGTGTATGTGTGTGTGTCTCTGTGTATTTGTGTGAGCATAAATCATCTTTTTTGTGAAAATGATCATGAAGTAAGCATGAAATTTACCAAAGGTAGAGCAGAAATGCTTTTTCTCAAATCATTAAGTTGTTCTTGCAAGGCATCCATAGCCTTATCCTTGTCATGAAGCTTTCTTTGCAACTCAGCAGTCTTCTTATATATCACTTGGTCTAAATCACCGATTGCAAAAAAAAAAAAAGCCATAAGTAGTCTTTTTAGTAGGTATAACCAATCTTAGAACAAAAATGTTATTATCCCCATTGTCATTTGTGGGGTTAAAGGTCACTGTGCCTTAACCCCAGTTATGTACAATACTCAAATACATATATAAATGAATAAAAAAGAAGATTAGGGTGGTTCTGCACCCACCAAACTTGTGTGGCTCTCTGTCTCTCTCTCTCTCCTTCTTCCGTTCTTGCTTCCGTTGAGAGCACTCTCAACTGGTATCAGAGCCCGAGTGATCTAGCTCAGCGTGCGTGAATGCTTGAAGCTCAGTAGCTCAGCTCAGTAGCTCTGTGGGAGGAAGGAGAAGCTCTGTGGGAAGCTTTGTGGGTGACTTTACTTGCATCCGAGTGTGCAGAGACCTTGGAGGAAGCTTTGGAAAAGTCATTTTGGCTTTGCGAAGTGGTTTTGAGAGCCTGTTAAGAGCTTTCAAAGAAAAAGTCGTTTTTTGAGCTTTTCCCTGTTCCGTTCGATGTGTTCCGTTCGATGACAGAGACTCCGTATTGACTTGTAGAGGCAACTATTGCTTGCCTTTGGTGTCCACATTACTTCAAGAGCCTGGAAACACCTTTATTCTTGAATCCGGGATCATTTCATTGGATTTCTGACTCACTGTGTCAGTTCCTGCGTTATTTTTACCCGGGTGTTGGAACTCAAGTTTGGAGCAACCATTTGCAGATCTGTCAGTTCCGGTGGACTCAGGAGGTCCTAAAACTTCTATGTTGCTCATCATTCGCACTCCGGTGGAGTTTACAGATAGCTCTGTTTCCAAAAACGTTTTTCAGTCCGTGTGTTGGACCCAGTGATTGAGACCACGGTTTCCAAAACCGTCTGTCCCATTGCGTTCTGGATGCCCAAAAACCCCTACCTATCAGTTCTTGCGTGATTCGGTGGAGGATTTTCAGAGTTATAAATCTCTGTGTATTCGATTTCGTCTCTCTGTTATGCATTTTTCATTCTAAGGTGTTGAAACCTTAGATTTATGCCACATGGCAGTGGATAAGTGTTGACTCCCATTTCTCACTCATCGGTTGGGATTTTGGAGTTCTGACAGAAAAGAGATATTTGCAGATTTTCTTGCTGAGTCCGATTATGCAATGGCGCCCATGTTTTGAAGCATCTCAGGTTCTAATTTCAGTAGCGCTCATTACCGTGGGACTATGATTTCTTGAGCATACCTTATGCAGATCACTCTGGTTGTAGTTTGAGCAGTGTGTGCGCTCATTCGTGGTATGCATTGGGTTGCAATGGATGATTTATAGGCCATTTGGATGCATTGCGGTCCTTGTTGGATGCGCTGATAGGCCCAAATTGCCTTGTGGGATGCTATTTTTTATGGACGCTTTGCACATGGATGCTATTTTATGCTGAGGGACAGCTTTGACACATTGTTGGTGATGCACTGATAGTGCTATGCTCTCTTGGATGAGATATAATTGATGCATATGCCAGTGGACGGTGTTTATGCTTGAGTCATTTGGCACTTATTGGCATTTTCTTTTGGGCCAGATTTGCTCATATGGATGCATAGTATATGCACATGAGTCAGATGCATCTTTTGATGCTTTGAGCTTTGAATTTTGGTGATATTTCACTCTATTGTGACATACACATTTGGGTGCACCTAGTATTTGGTGTGATTCTCTCTTGCAGGCACTAGCATTTGGGATTTTGTTTCATTTGCATCATGGCATCCTCTTCCACGTCTGAAAAGGAGTTTTTCAGCATTAAAAAGTTTGATGGGACAAACTTTTCTTTGTAAAAAGAACAAATAAGGGATGTGCTTATTCAAAAGAAGCAGATTAAACCCTTGGCAGGGATTGAAGCTAAGCCTGCAAATATGTCTGAGGATGATTGGAATGAGTTGGATGCATTAGCAAAGTCTACTATTAGACTTCATCTTGCAGATTCAGTTTATTTCACAGTAGTAAATGAGCAGACTACGGAAGATTTGTGGAAGAAACTGTGTGCCACTTATGAGAAGGAAACTGCCTCTAATAAAGTTTACCTCATGAAGAGGTTGTTTGAGCTGCAGATGAAGGAAGGGGTCTCCATTGCTTCTCACTTGAATGAATTCAATATTATTTTCAGCCAGCTTCAGGCTCAGAAAATGAATTTTGATGCGGAGACTACGGCAATATTTCTCTTGTGTTCATTGCCATCCTCATGGGATACCTTCCGTACAGCTGTCAGTAACTCTGCACCTGGTGAAGTACTGAAATTTGATGATGTTGTGGGTAGCTTGTTGACCGAGGAGATTAGACGGAAGTCTATGGATGGCAACAAGCAAGATGCAGCCTTAAATGTGCAAAGGGACAGATCACAGTTCAGGGGGAAGTCCCAAGAAAGAGGGAAGTCTCGTAGTAAATCCAGGGCACGGAACATTGAGTGTTACCATTGTGGCAAGAAGGGCCATATGAAAAAGGATTGCTACAAGCTGAAAAGAGAGCAAAAGGATAAGAAAAAGAATGCAAATTGGGGTGCAAATCAAAAGGAAGAGAGTCCAAGGGAGGACAAAGGAAAAGTGAAGATCGAGGAGATCAATGCAGTCACACATGATAGTGACACTTATGTTCTCTTCATGTCTACTTTATCTGCAGAGTTGCTTACCACTTCAGATGATGCATATTCCCAGGATTGGATTTTGGATTCTGGTGCTTCATTCCATGTTACTCCCCATAGGGAATGGTTCTCCACTTATGATAGTGGAAAGACAGGTTGTGTGCATCTTGGAAATGACTATGCATGTGACATAGTGGAAGCAGGTGACATAAAGTTTTCTTTTGCAAATGGGTCCGCATTTGTTTTGAAACATGTGAGACATGTGCCTAAGTTGACCAAGAGTCTTATTTCAGTGGGTCAGCTAGATGATGCTGGTTTTCACACCACTTTTGGCTTTCAGAGTTGGAAAATTCAGAAGGGCTCTATGCTTTTGGCCAGGGGTGCCAAGTGTGGGACTTTGTATCCCTTACATGTATCAGGGGTATTTGATCATGTTGTTGCAATAACCGAGCAGTCAAGCACTTCTTTGTGGCACTGCAGGTTGGGGCACATGAGCCAGAATGGAATGAAACTCTTATGCCGTTTGGGTTACGTACCGCATTTGAGTTTCTCTGATTTTGAATTTTGTGAGCATTGTCTCTATGGGAAGCAGACTAAATCAGCCCATAAAAGAAGGGGAAAGAAAGAGTTTGAAATGCTTGATTTGGTGCATTCAGACGTATGTGGTCCCATGCCTACACGGTCATTAGGCGGGGCCGAATACTATGTGACATTCATTGATGATGCAACTAGGAAAGTGTGGGCTTATGCTATAGCTCGGAAGAGTGATGTGTTCCAGGTATTTCAGAAATGGCTGGCCTTGGTTGAGAATCAGTCAGGTAGAACGCTTAAATGCCTACGGACTGACAATGGTGGAGAGTATCTCTCTCATGACTTTCAACATTTCTGTGATACACGTGGGATTAAGAGGGAGCTCACTTCCCCTCGTACTCCAGAGCAAAATCCAGTTGCAGAAAAGATGAACCGTACCATTCAAGAAAGGTTGCAATGCATGCTTTCCAATACAAGTCTTTCTGGTGGTTTTTGGGCTGAGGCAATGAAGACTGCAGTGCATGTGATCAATAGATCACCTAGTAAGAGTTTGGATGGTGGTATTCCTGAAGAGGCATAGAGTGGCAAGAAGCCCTCTTACTCTCATTTGCGTATATTTGGGTGTGAGGCATATGCACATGTGTCAAAAGAGCTTCGAAAGAAGCTAGATCCTAAGTCTAGAAAATGCATCTTTCTGGGTTATGGTGAAAGTGGAGAGATGGGCTATCGTCTCTGGGATCCAGAAGCAAAGAAGATCATACGCAACCATGATGTGGTCTTCAATGAGAAGAAGATGCATAAGGCACCCATGAGGGATGTGGAAATGAGGAAAATCACTTTCCAAGATGTGAATCTACCTGCATATGTTGATAGACAGCAAGCTGTCCATGCACCAAATGTGCAAGAAATGGTACCACCAAGTACTCCCTCAGGTATACAATCAAGGGTAGATGATGGATCATCTATTGGTGGAAATGATGAGCCAAATGTGGCTGATATGCAAGTGGGACAGCAAGCTGAAATGCCCTTGAGAAGATCATCTAGAGTGTCTAGACCGCCTGATAGGTTTGTTCCAGGGGTAGACTATGTGATGCTTACTGATTGCGGGGAGCCTTCTTGCTATAGAGAGGCTATGATGCGTGAGGATCAACGCAAGTGGGAGTATGCTATGCAATCAGAGATGAGTTCACTTATGAAGAATAAGACTTGGGACTTGGTTTCTTTGCCACATGGAAAGAAAGCATTGCCATGTAAATGGGTCTACAAAATGAAGGTCACAGGTGATGATGTGCCTAGGTACAAGGCCCGTTTGGTTGCTAAAGGGTTCAAGCAAGAGAAGGGTGTGGACTTTGATGAGATATTCTCTCCAGTGGTGAAGATGACCACACTTAGATGCATGCTTGGACTAGTGGCAGCAGAGGATATGGAGCTTATGCAGATGGATGTCAAGACAGCTTTCTTGCATGGGGATTTGCATGAGGAAATTTACATGGTGCAGCCGGAAGGCTTTGAAGAAAAGGGCAAAGAGCATTTAGTTTGCAAGCTGAAGAAGAGCCTCTATGGTCTTAAGCAAGCACCTAGAGAATGGTATCAGAAGTTTGATGCTTTCATTCGGTCCCAGGGTTTCAGAAGGAGTGAAATTGATCACTGCCTCTACACTAAAAGGGCTAAGGATAATAGCCTGATAATCCTGGCACTATATGTGGATGATAAAATGAGTATGTTACAAAAGTATTACAGCGTTTCAATATGGAGGGGGGGAAGGCAGTGAGTACTCCATTGCCTCCATATGTGAAACTGAGTCATACAGATAGTCCCAAATCAGATAAGGAAAGGGCCATGATGGCCAAGGTTCCTTATGCATCAGCAGTTGGGAGTCTTATGTATGCTATGATAGCTACTAGACCAGACATTGCATTTGCAGTGGGAGTTGTTAGCCGGTATATGGCTAATCCAGGAAAGAGGCATTGGGAGGCAGTTAAGTGCATCATGAGGTACATAAAGGGTACCAAGGAGATGTGCATCTGCTTTGGTAAAGGAGACATGCGTGTACTTGGGTACACAGATTCAGACTATGCAGGGCATGTGGATAGTAGGAGATCCACTTCTGGTTATGTGTTCACCTTTGCAGGTGGTGCAGTGTCGTGGATGTCTCGCGCACAAAAGTGCGTTGCTTTGTCTACCACAAAGACTGAGTATGTTGCAGCCACAGAGGGTTGCAAGGAGGCTATATGGCTTGATCGGCTAGTGGGAGATTTGGGGATTCATACAGGTGTACCGACATTGCATAGTGATTCCATGAGTGCTATTCAGCTAGCATGGAATCCGGTCTTTCATGCAAAGACCAAACACATTGAGGTCAGGTACCATTTCATCAGGGAGGTACTTGAGGACAAGCGCATAGAGCTTGTCAAGGTTTATACAGATGATAACCCTGCAGATATGCTGACGAAGAGTCTACCTAGTCAGCGGTTTGAGTATTGTCGTGTATTGATGGGCATTGGATAGTATGCTCACTGGTTGTTCTCCCTTAAAGGCACATTGTCCTTTAAGTGGGAGGTTGTGGGATTAAAGGTCACTGTGCCTTAACCCCAGTTATGTACAATACACTCAAATACATATATAAATGAATGAAAAAGAAGATTAAGGTGGTTCTGCACCCACCAAACTTGTGTGGCTCTCTGTCTCTCTCTCTCCTTCTTCTGTTCTTGCTTCCGTTGAGAGCACTCTCATCATTTGGATTAGGATCCTACACAATAAAAAACATGAAATATGTCAAATTGATATTATATTTCATTAATTAATAATTTCTATTCATAAAACAAAGAGAACATGAAGTACCTTTAATGAAACAACACCATTGGTCTCTTTAAACAATGCATAGTCAGATAGTATTCCTCTTCCTTGCATCCCATATCCTTTGGACGTATGAACTCCTAAAAACACCTCTCAATATGAAGGAGACCTTTAAAGTTTAGAGATCTACATGTTTAAAATATTTGTCATACATGTGGATTTATCAAAGAGTACTACCATAAAAACATGAATTATGAAAAGAAAGAAAACTATTAAACTTACAAGTTCTTGTTTCATTCCAACATAACCCTTTCGACCTAAATTTGTAACGTTTTCTTGGGCTTTCTATTTCTCTTATTTCTTTCACTAGATCTCTGAAAAACAATGTCAAAATGTAGTTAAGTTAACTAGAATAAAGAAAGAACATATGATACTTGCAATAAAGTGTGTGTGTCTGTGTGTGTGTGTACTTTGAATTCCTCTGAATTTGCCAGTGTCTTTATTCTTTCTTATACATCATCTAGTAGCCATGTTGGTTTTTGTGCATCATCTCCATCCCGTAAGTAACGACTATAAGCCTAGCATCAACTCATAAGAAACAACACATTAGTTAAAACCCAACAAAATCAATGTTAAAGTAAACAAGTTTTTAATAGAATACTTACAAAATTCACATACAGCCTGTTTGTTCACTCTAAATGCTTTTGAGACTTTAGTTTTCCAACATTTGTCACTTATATTACATTCATATTGACCCTACAAATACAATTAAATATACACAAAAGTATTCATCGATATAAAAGAAAATTTAAATACTAAACATTTAAAAATAAGACCATCAAAAGATATCAAGAAAAAGTCAAGCCTTACATCAACATATCTTCTCACTGCCTCCTTTTGAATAATTGGTATAACTTTAATTGATTGCAATGAGAGATCTGTACAAGGAACTTTTGTCCGTTCTGTATATAGCAAAAAAAAAGGATTTGCTAGATCATTTACTAGATAGAAATACACATGTATAGTAAAAGTCCATACTAGAGAAAAAGAGACTTTCTCTATATAGGTATCTAGAGAAAATTTCACTATATACAGAAAACAAATCACTATATAGAGAGTTTTTAAGAGAATGTTACTATATTTGACTGTATAGAGGAAACAAAACACTATATAGAGAGTCCTTAACAGAATTTTACTATATATAGAGAATTTCACTATATAGAGATAAAAAATTATCTATATAGAGAATTGGCCCATAGAAATTTTACTAGATAGAGAGAATTTCACTATGTAGATAGAAAATCTCTCTATATAGAAAATTGGCCCATAGGAATTTTACTATATAGGGAGAAAATTTCTCTATATAGAGAAATAGTCCATAAAATTTTACAATATAGGAAAAACATTTACTATATAATGAAAACATAGAATTAAAGTTTGAACTATAGAGATATTTAGCCTTAAAATTTGCCTAGATATAGAAAATAAGGTTTAAACTATACAGGAAAAACATTCAATTTTTAATTTTAATAGAATTTCATTATATATTAACACAACTAATACAATTTCACTAAATATTAACACAATTAATACAATTTCAATATATATTAATACAATATTTTTTATTTTTATACACCTTCACTATATAGTAACAACTCTAACAAGAAATAAGAGTGAGGAAAATAAAAGTTTATTCCATTGTTACATCCCAAAAGTGAATCATAATAAAACTTTATCAAAGTACAAGAGACCACCACAACGATGCTTTGTTGCCCCACCCAACCTGACGATTGGACACTGCAACCACACCATTACGAAAGCCTCAAACGAGATTGAGGACACTGGGTATTCACATCAAAGTGTAAGAGACCACCATGACGATGAGTTCCTACCCCACCCAACCTGAGGATTGGAGAGAGCAACCACCATGATGGAAGCCTCGAACTAAATTAATGACAATTACTATTGGACTTTCATATCAATTGTAAGAGACCGCCACAATAATGTTATCCTACCCCACCCAACCGAAGGATTCGATAGAGCAACCACACCATTACGGAAGTCTCGAGGACATTGGATTTAAACATGTAATCACGACACTTTTCTTACCCCACCAAAGATGTAATCATGACGATTTAGTTGTGTTACCTGTTCTAGAGTTTTGCAATCAAAGAATGCCTAAGGACATGAGAATGATGCACATCCATTGATCATGTATTCAATTATGCAAAATAGATTGTATTTAATTCTCAATTAAACAAATACGTTTTTTTTTTGCTTTTAGTCTTAAAAGAGATTTTAATTTTAAAACAAAAAGATGTGGGTGTGTATGAGAGATTAATTTTAAAAGTAGTATCGTATGTGAGAGATTTTAATTTAAAAAAAAGAGGGGTGTGTGTGTGTGTGTGTGTGTGTGTGTGAGAGAGAGAGAGAGAGAGAGAGAGAGAGAGATTAAAAAGTGTGTGTGAAGGCAAGCATCCTCTGAATGGATTTCTCTAGACACTACTTGACAGATTCTGGTATCCATTTGTTACAAGTCTCTGGAGAAAATTCCCTAAGCTAACTCTCCCACTGAAACACTACACAAATGGTACAACTTTTAAAGAAGAAGACAAGCAAGATCGGTAAAGTACCCAAAAGGAAACTATAATGTTCATTTTACCTTCACAGGGTAGAAGATAGGTGATGCTGGGCAGGCTAGATGACAAACCTGGTCCACCTCTACGAGCAGAGGGGTACTCACATCTGTGCATACATCAAAAGAGTAACAAATAATTCACTATCAGTAGTAGTACAACAATTATTACCTCTCTGGAAAAATAGTGCATATAACATAAGCCATGGCCATTTGCATATTCTGTAAATTTACGCATTCGGGCCCTATGTGTTTTATTGTAACAAGCTACATCAAAACATTCAGTCAGATATTCTTTTTTAACTTTGCAAAAAAATAGAACATGAGAGAGGAATAAAAGCATGTGTATGAGATCACGGAGACTTGTGAATAAAGCACATATCTACTTAAGTTTTCTGGGAGCTATAACACAGCCTAGGCATCGAATAGAGCCCTGCATAATAGATTTCTAAGGAAAAAGTGCATTGCTGTCAACTATGTTTGTACTCACTGAAACCACGGGCCTTGCTACTATAGTACTCACACCGACCTACAAAGCTCCAAAAACTCAATTCCAAATCATTAGGAAGCTTCACCTACTTTCACAAGGATTCCATGCAGTCACCTTTGGTCTACAAAGGCTCCTTATCCCTCTAGCTCATCAGACCATCTCTAAATGTCAGACATTATAGCAGTTCCATCTAGATCTGCATGCCTGATCTCAGCAACACACGGAGTCATCAACAAGAGAAGCTCTCATTTTTCACCATGTTTGCCGCTGGTTTTGATTCCTACTTACACTCCTTTTTTCTTTTGATCAGCTTTTTTCTTTCTGCAGTTCCTCGCATAACATCCAGGCTGGTTGCACTAGAAGCATTTCTTCTTTTTCTTGCTCCTCCTCCAGAAGAGTCCTCCTCCTCATCAAATATGTCTTCTTTCTTCTTGTCGGACTTATCGTTGCCAGGCTTGCCGTTTCCTGTGGCTTTACTCTTGCCTTGCGCAACAAAGGCTTTGTCCCTGCCCTAGCCGCCTCTTGGACCAACATAGCCCCCCACCTCCTCAAAAGTGACCAGCATTGACCTTTCCGAAGGGTAATGCCAGTTTGAAAGGTTCTGAAGCTCTTCGGCATAAGGTCCACCTTATGATTAACTACTCTGACTTGATCTCCCTGATAGAAAATAGAGATGGAGGTTGCTTGCTGTAGCCAACACTCCAACAGTGGAAGATGGTGAAAACGTTGCCCAGAAATCACACAATGCTAACTCAAATCTCAATCCTTTTCCTTATTGTGTACACAAGTGAATATAGACAGATGCAGGCATTAATGAAATAAAAACAATAAATATGTATTGCTCCAAAGATGGACAAAACCTTGTACAAAGGTGTGCACAGTCTGCCACCATCTAGCAGATACAGTACTACCCAGACGTGGACCCCTAGCACCACAAAACTGTTCTCCTACCTCCTCCTGGCACCTTCAAAACTATGTCAGCCTCCGTGCTCTCCAAGACCTTAAGTGGGCTGAGTAGATGCCCTTGAAACAGACCTTGCTCCTCTGGTGGACAGCCAAAGGCGAGGTACTGTTTGTAGGCACAAGGCTCCTTGGTTCTTTGCCTCCTTGCCACTAGAACTGCAGCAAATGTGTGACGCTCTGCATGTACTTCTGGACCTCCCTGCTGGTGGATTTGTAGCCTGGACTCAAGCACCCAATGCTGAGGCTCTATCAATGAGAGAGAGAGCCCGATGCTGGGGTTCTTTATATAGGGGCTGGATGACCCCAAAACATCCCAACACCAGACTGCCGACCTGTTGACCCAACCTGGTCTGGTACAACTCCGACCTGCTGTTGCACTGCTCCGACCTGCTGTTGCACTGTCCCAGATCTGTTGGCCAGTGCCAGGGCCTATACAACAGCCCTTACAGCCCATGTGACCTGCCCTTGCAGGGCCTTCTAGGCAGCCCTTCCCTGCAGAGATACTTGCTGCTCACATGGCAGAGAGCACACCTCTACTAGCAGCCGTGCTACCCCTGTCAGATCTGCCCCCATAGCAGCTTTCCTTGCTGCCCATGTGGCATTTCTCTGTCCCAACAGGTGCTGCTGGTTACCCCGCCCCCCCCTCCCCCCCAAATTTCTTCCTCATTGGAGGCTCACAGGTGGGGAGCTCACCATAATAATCCCAACACTCTCAGCACCTTCACTTTCATGAGGTAGTCTCGCATGGTATCTTCCTCCTCCATCCTCGTGGTAAACAGTTGATTCTACAGATTGATGATCCCCGTTGTTTTGTTCGTTTCAATACAGATCCTTCAGGAAGTCCCATGGTTCCTTCAAAGTATCCACCAACTGAATGTGTGGAATCACTCTGATTGTTGTCGTCCCAATGATCATTGACAGCACTTCGGCATCCTTTTCTTCCCACTCTTCCACCTCATATAGATCCACATCCACTACATCTTCAGGTTTCAGATTCTTCCCTGTCATTAGCTTCCACAACTTCCTTGCCACCAGGTGGCTTTGCAGCTTCACCTTCCAAATAAGCTATTTATCCCCATCTAGTTTGCCCACCCCTCGAATCAGCGCATGTGTTACCATTACTGAAGTTCTTTGGAATAGACTCAACATAAATGCAGCTGATACAAATACTAGCAATCCTCTACTGAGGCACACTTGTTTAAATCTTGATTACCTTCCTCCTCGCAAAGGTACCTGTCCTTTAGACATAGAGTTGGCTTCAATTTCAACAAGATTGAACTCAGGTCTCCTTTCAAAAATTCCCACCTCCAATCTCCACACACTTGTGAATCTTCCTCAAGGCTCTTATACCATGTTAGAAAATAGAGACAGAGGTTGCTTGCTGTATCCAACATTCCCGCAGGGGAAGAACACATAGAAAGTAGGCCAAAATTCACACAGTGCTTCATTTGTGCACACTAGTGTATATAGCGATAGATACAGACAGAGATCATGAACAATGCACAATACTACCTAGATGTGGACCCTTGGCACCTTCAGAGCTTTCTACCTCCTCTTGGTGCCTTCGATCTACTGTCAGCCTGCGTGCTCCAAGGAGCTTTAATGGGCTGCTTAGAGCAAGCATACAATATGCACATTGTATTAATCAATGAAGACAAGATTAAAGGTTTCTGATGAGGGCTACTTACACATCACTTTTCTTTCAACCACAAAAAAATATATAAGGAGAGAAAACCTGCAGAACTCGCTCAAAGGCCTAACGAGATTTTCTTGTCTGTCCTAATCGATAGCGATAGAAACCTAATCCAAGCCTTACAGCAGCTGGGCAATGTGGGTGAACCCACAATGCTTTCTGTGGAAACAATTCAAAATGTTCTCTCTTTAAGTTGGAGAACTAGACCACTACAAAAAGAAATAGTTTCCCAGTATACAACTGGCAGCAGAATACAAAACCTTGTATAGTTCCAAAGAGTCTTGAAAGCGCCCACGATTGAACTCAACACATATGCCTGTTGCAAGTGTATTGAATGAAAACACAGGAAAAGGATGGTTCAGAATCACTCGACCAATAAGCAAAGGCGTCCACACCTACAATTCAAGCTCCAAAAACCTTGTTATGACCCTCAGAAAGCAAAGAATAACAGCTACATACAACTTGGTGTCTAAAATGACAGCCGCATCCAGCAAAAACAAGGCAAAGAGAATTTAATGAGTGCTCAAACATGTTCACTGTCTCAAAAAAAAAACCTCACGGTGGTTGCCATCCACCTTTTTGCGATTAAGTTCATAGATCTCTTCATTTTGGGGCACGATACAATCATTCATTCTTATTCTTTCCTTAATTCATCGTAATTCATTGAAACATTGTTTCACCCAAAGAAACAAGCAACAAAAAGATCCAATAGACTGATGACTCAAGAAATTCAGCAGATTGGGTTTCAAACAGCAGCTCCTGCACTTTAAGCATTCTTGAAATTACAAAAGGAATTCTGACTGCAACTTCTATGTCTACTAACTCAAAAGATGGCAAGATTATAACATAAGAAAAGCTATTGATGTAGCTTATAAGGTATTACCAACATCCACGGCTAATCACACTTGGCCTAAGATTGCAGGGATGTTGTCTGGCCGTCCATCCAGTACAATCTTAAAAACCTCAGAAGTCTGGCCTTTTGCCAGTAGAAGCTGGCCTACAAAAGAAGATAAACAAAACCAACATTATGCATGATCCAAAAACACATCTTATATTCCTTATTTTAAGGATTGAGCTGTCCATCAAAGAGCTAGCCACGTGTCCTCCTTTTAGCTAGGATGATTCAAGAATCTTCCATTGTTGGATTAGAACAAAAAATATGGACCATTGAATGCGAGCGGGCTTCCATCCCAACTGTCTTCCCCTGCCACCACCTACATTTTGAGCCTACAGCCTAGGCGCAAGCTTTTTTTATTCAACACTCATCAAATGATTCAATGTGCCTATAATGCTGATGTACTGATTATTTCTGTGGACTTTGGTTCTCCCCTTTCATTAAGCAGGCTGGAAGAGACCGAAGAGATAGGATTTCTAGAATCCAATAGTGCAAGCGACTCTTCCCTTATCTGTGCCTTCCTGTACTGAGTCTCCTTCGAAGATAGAGAGCTCCGCTTACCCTTAGAAATTTAGGCACCATGAAATGCAACTCCACGATCCTGGAGTGATGCTTCTTCTGCGGCTGTGCCTGACGTCGCTTAATCAAATGCTGTGAACGTGGTTTGGCAGAAGTAATTGTACAGGATCTCGTACAGGTCGACGACCTCCACCCACTCCGATCAGAATTCTCAATAGGGAGAATTCCTCCCCGGGGGAGCTGATGCGCTAGGTTTGAACCGCCCCTTGCAGCTTTGCTAAAGACTTAGCCATTCGCAGAGCCTCTGATACGAAAGACTGAACCTGCTGCTACTTGGAATACAGGGGAAAGTAGTTCCATCTTTGCTTCCATTTTTCCCCAATGGTTCATTTTGGATCCAACAAACCTAAGAGAATATTAAGAACCTGGAAATTCTTGCACAAAGAATCAGTTGCAAGGTCACTTTGCAAACAACGGGTAAACATGTTGAAGTCGATGAAAGGTACCGCTCCAAGAGTTGCAGAATGATCTGTAATATAGTTGACAGAAAAATTTGTCCTTGAGAAGCCAAGGACTGTGGAAGGTCCATCAATTCTTCCGATTTAAAGGCTCAAAAGTGGCACTTCAAGGAAATTGCAAAGCCCAATACCAAGTCTAATGCAACGATCGTCGAGAGGCAGCCATTGGAAGAGATCTCTGCTGCTTACTGAACAATTCTCACACCTAAAGTGGAAGATCTGAAAGGTATAAATTCAAGAATATAGTCAAAGAGTACATGCACTAATTTGCAAAACCAACTATCATCATTTATGGAAGATGACTCTAATCAAGCATAAAATTGTGACTTTCATAACTTGCAAAAATGCCAATGTTATAGTGTTATGATGCATACAAATCCTTACAATGTTTACGGAAGAAGGATTGATCTATAAGGTTCAATTCAATATCAAAAGCCACATAACCCTCATATTGAGGCACCTTTTGTCCTTTAGAAAGGTAATAATATGAGCATTCCATTGCTTCTCCTTTTTTTCTCTATCTTTCAAGAAACCTTGTGAGAACCAATTTTAGATGTACTATAACCCAAGATATAAGACATTCGCATGTGGATGCTATGCATGTCAAGGAAAAATGCACAATGGACATCCGCATCCGTATATTTCACCGTCGGATCAGCACCAAACTTTTCAAGGGTCTTAGAAAAATTGGTATTAATGTCCTTCCAAAGTATCAAGTGGATCAGATGCCGTTTGTGCCATGGGGAGCAAGAATGCACATATTCACACGTGGATGCTACGCGATATGAAGGAAAAATGTGCAACGGACACCGACATCCATATACCACACCATCGGATCAGCACCAAACTTTGCAAGGGTCTTTAAAAAAGTTTTTTGAATATCCTTGCAAAGTGTAAAGTGCATTAGATGCCGGATGTGCCACCGGGGAGCAAGAATGCTCATATTCGCATGTGGATGCTATGTATATGAAGGAAACAAGTGCAATGGACACCGAGATCCGTATACCACACCATTGGATCAGCACCAAACTTTGCAAGGGTCTTAAAACAAGTTGTTCTAATGTCCTTGCAAAGTGTAAGGTGCATTGGATGCCGAATGTGATACCGTGGAATTTGAATGCCCATATTTGCATGTGGATGTTATGTATGTGAAGGAAAAATGCACAATGGACATTTGCATCCGTATATCTCACTATCCGGATGTGCCACCAGGGAACAAGAATGCTCATATTCACGTGTGGATGCTATGTATATGAAGGAAACAAGCGGAACAGACACCAACATCCTTATACCACACCGTCAGATCAGCACCAAACTTTGCCAGGGTCTTAAAACAAGGACACATGTGGATGATGTGTATGTGAAGGAAAAATGCACAATGGACATCTGCATTCGTATATCCCACCGTCGGATCAGCTCCAAAATTTTCAAGGGTCTTAAAAAAGTTGGTTTTAATTTTCTTCCAAAGTATCACGTGGATTGGATGCCGTATGTGCCACCAAGGAGCAAAAATGCACATATATCGCACGTGGATGCTACTTGATATGAAGCAAAAATGTGCAACGGACACCGAGATCCATATACCACACCGTCAGATCAGCATCAAAATTTGCAAGGGTCTTAAAACAAGAAGTTTTAATTTCCTTGCAAGTGTAAGGTGCATTGGATGCCGGATGTGACACCGAGGAACAAGAATGCCCATGTATGTGAAGGAAAAATGCACAATGGACATCCGCATCCGTATATCCCACGGTCGGATCAGCACCAAACTTTGCAAGGGTCTTGGAAAATTTGGTTTTAATGTCCTTCCAAAGTATCAGGTGGATCGGATGCCGTATGTGACACCGTTGAACAAGAATGCACATATTTGCACGTGGATGCTATGCGATATGAAGGACAAATGTGCAACGGACACTGACATCCGTGTATTCCACCATCAAATCAGCACCAAAATTTGAAAGGGTCTTAAAACAACTTGTTTTAATGTCCTTGCAAAGTGTAAGATGCATTGGATGCTGGATGTGCCAGCAGGGAGCAAGAATGCTCATATTCGCATGTGGATGCTATGTCTATGAAGGAAACAAGCGGAACGGACACTGACATCACACTGTCAGATCAGCACCAAACTTTTCCAGGGTCTTAAAACAAGTTGTTTTAATGTCCTTGCAAAGTGTAAGGTGCATTGGATGTCGGATGTGACACTGGGGAATTAGAATGCGCATATTTGCATGTGGATGCTATGTATGTGAAGGAAAAATGCACAATGGACATCTGCATCCGTATATCTCACCGTCGGATCAGCTCCAAACTTTTCAAGGGTCTTTTTTTTAAAAATAATTTTCATGGCTAGAAGCACACCGATGCATGTATTTCAATGCTCATGCATGATGCATGGTGAACAACTAGCAAATATCCATTCCAAGCCATGCAATTGACATTAGATGGGCATGATACTTTGCATAGGCATTGAAATTGCCTTGTTTAAGGCTTGTGCAAAGTATCACTCCCAAAAAATACCATTTTTATGGTTAGAAGCACACCAATGCATGTTTTTCAATGCTTATGCATGATGCATGGTGAAAAACAAGGAAATATCCATTTCAAGCCATGAAAATGACATGAGATGGTCATGATACTTTGCACAAGCCATGAAATCACCTATTTTAAGGCTTTTACAAAGTTTCATGTCCATAAAATACCATTTTCATGGCTGCTAGAAGCACATCAATGCATGTTTTTCAATACTCATGCATGATGCATGGTGCAAAACTAGGAAATATCCATTCCAAGCCATGCAAATGACATCAGATGGCTATGATACTTTGTGCAGACATTAAAATTACTAAGTTTAAGGCTTGATCAAATGTCATTTGCATGGCTAGAAGTTGATAGATGCATGTTTTTCAACGATCATGCATGATGCATGGTGTGAAACTAGGAAATATCCAATGAAAATGACATCGAATGGCCAAAATTATTTGCATAGGACTTGAAATCACCTGGTTTGAGGCTTTTGAAAAATATCATACACATCTAATACCATATGCATGGCTAGAAGTACAACGATGTATGCTTTAAAGGGTGCAAGGTGTGGTAAAAAAGGAGATATGATAAAAAAAAGTCAATACGCACCCTAAAACAGGGCCTCCCAAGCTAGACGATTTTGTAATCCAATACAAGTCATCATTTATTAAACCTAGTAAGAAACTAGAAGTGAGATAAGTACTACAAGTTTTAGGAAATGTAAAAATAAAGGAAAACTTTGTTTTCGTTGGTATAGGTGTCAGTATATACCGATGCCTATACCGACTCAGATAAACTTTCAAAAAGCAAACCCAAATGCCTCTTTTTTTGCCACACCTCTCTTGTTTGAGATCTTGCCAACTTTTTGCCTCTTCCTCATGACCTTTCCACCATCTCCCTACCCTCCCCTACCATCCCTACACCACCCACACCACTGTTGGCCCACTCCCCTCCACTCCAAGCTTGAAGAAGAAGATTTCTATTTTGGGAACTAAAGAAGTGGATGATATTTTGAGTGGTTTGTCTTCAAATTTCTTCATCTACATTAGAATAATCTTTGGAATCTGCATTGTGTGTTTACATGTTTCTTATGTCTTTGTGGTTGTACAAAAGTATGAGATTTTTCTACGGCCCAGGGGAGATGCTGGCAAAATTTTCCAATTACTTGCTTGCTTGATATGATTGCATCTTGTTGCTTGCTTGACTTAGTTGCTTTCTTGGTATCTTGTTGTCTTGATTGTGTTCTTTCATTTCTCTTGTTTGTTTTGATTACTTTGTTGCTTTTTAATCATTGCTTGATTTGTAGCATAATTTTTAGCACTCATGCACAATGCATGGTAAGAAATTTGAAAATACACATGCCCACCCATGAAATTGATGCTTGATCCCCATCAAACTTTAAAAGCACAAGGGTTTTTATCTTGTTGAAGCTATGTAAAGTATCATGCCTATCAGACACACGTAGATATGTTAGAAGCACTCATGCATGATGCATATTTAAGATTTGTGAAAATACGCTTGCCCAACCATGCAAACGATATCCTATCAACTCAAAAATTTGCAAGGATAAGGGTATTATTGGTATTAAGACTTGTATAAAGTATCATACCCATCAAACCCACACACATATGCTAGAAGCACACCGATGCATATTTTTAACACTCATCCACGTTGCATGGTAAGAATTGTGAAAATACACATTCCTGACCATGAAAAAGATACCTGATCCACATAAAACTTTTGCAAGAACAATTCTATTACTTTCATTAAGGCCTATACAAAGTATCATATGCATCAGGAGTGTTGATGATGCAATCATTAAGGATGCTTGTATATTTAAAGAAAATTATGAGATTCAGACATTGGGTCAAACCGTAGGCTTGAATGTTTCTTGGAAAACTCTTCATGTAATGTCTTTATAATTTTATATTTTATTTTTCTATGTAAAAATTGTAATATTTATTTCTCAATCAACTATTGAATAGTATTTGTTATCAAGTAAAATGCGTGTGTTATAAAAGGTAAAAGTTATTCCTTAGAATTTTAGATGACTTCTTCACACTGTGTACTATGAGTATTAATGCACTTAAGACTTTTGATTAATCTTTCACACTTAGACAATACAGAAAAAATGACAGTAATATCAATGTTGTGAATGGTAGTACTGAATCTTTGGCAACAATAAGATACTTTGTGGCAACTGAATGGTCAACCATTGTGTAATTTTACTCCACATATGCATTTTGTGCTGCCATTTCTTGGTAAGAATGGTAGTTAAAAAATGGTTGCCATTTCTTCGTAAGAAATGTTTCCATTTTGTGCTGCCATTTCTTCTTAGAAAATGGCAGTCAAGAAGTGCTTGCCATTTCTTTGAATGAAGTGGTAGTCAAGAAATGGCTGCCATTTCTTACCAAGAAATGGCAATCAAGAATTTGTTGCTAGTCAAGAATTTGTTACCATTTCCTCATAAGAAATGGCAATCAAGCATTTCCTGTCGTTTCTTCATAAGAAAGGGCAGTCAAGAATTGGCTACCATTTGGTGTTGCCAATTATTGCAAAGAAATGGCAGACAATAAAAGGTTGCCATTTTTTGTTGCCATTTCTTCCAAAGAAATGGCAATTCAAGGACTAGCTGCCATTTCTAACAGCCATTTTTGCAAAAAATATGGCAATTTGAGAAGCTATTGCTATTTCATACATAAGAAATGGCAAAATTGGAAATTGTGTGCCATTTGCTATTGCCATTTCTACCTAGTTTTGTAGTAGTGCTTGCCCATTCCGAGCAAGAAAATTCAGACAAAAGTCTAGGACCCTTTCTAGCACACGGCGACATCCCTTACTGATTGCGACATGCAATGCGTTATAATACAGTTGGAGATTTGCATTCGGTCCACGAGTCCCTTGTTCCTTTTGTTCCAATCATGTGATTTGAACAAAAGTAAAAGTACAAATTGAGAAAATAGACTCACCCGCTACCTTGCAGTGGAAAATGATTTGATGGCGTTGTCGACAGAGTCCAGAGTTAGGCATGGTGATTTTTCACCTTCGTCATAGAAAAACAGCTTAGCATACATATTTTGAGCAACTCTCTAGTCACCCTGCTTTCTTAATTGTGCAACAGTCTCTCTCACCTCTCTCAGCGCTTCTATTCTGGTTTAAAAGACATAAAACTCCAATCTTCATGGATCATGAAGAGTTGCCTCACTACCGGTAGGATTGCACGTCAGAATCCAGGATGGACGTCTGACGATCCACACCACAAAGTCTGTAAACAAATTAAGGTAGAATTGAACTCCAATTCCTCCATCGAATCTGCAAACGGCCTCGTTGCATGCATAGCATAAATAGTCACAAAACAACCAATGAGAGGCATCAACGTGGACAAACTAGATGTGGCATGCAAAAATGCCTAACTAATTCGATTACAATTCCTAAAAATTTAAAATTATGATTTTTGGCTTTGCCAAAACTCGAGGGTTGCTAAGGCTACCCAGAGGGCAGGCCAAAAAGCAAGTGAAGGTGAAGGAATATCGGGAAAGGTAGATGAGTGAAAGAGAGGAGAGAAAAGAGGTGGTGTATGCGTGTGCATTAAATAAAAGTGGGAACGTGCCTATTTTGGCAAGAGTAATATAAATGTGGTGTCATACAAGAGACAAAGGGAGCCTCCATCTTTAGAGAGAAATACCTAACAAAAGACAAAAGCTTTAGGATAAAAGACAAAAATATTTAGGACCTCCACAAGCAAACAAAAACCTTAAACCCTAACCACATTAGCTCTTAAACTTTTACTAACCCACATTTAAGCCTCGTACTAACCATAGTTTGCAAGGTCAAATTGACCAAATGAACTAACTTCAAAACTATGGCCTCACTAACCAAGTGATCCCTTAGGAACCTTGGAGGGCCAAAAAGAATAGTAGATTCATTAGATTAGGTGAAGACAACTAGAAGAGGGGAATGATTTTGGGAGAGAAACAAATCACATGATGCTTTGCCAACCTCTCTTATACATTTGAGTTAGTGCATGCACACCACATCAACTACTCCTGGATTTTAGAGGGAAACTTTAAGAACTTGGTAGTCTTGACTCTTCAAGATTTTAATCATCCCTATCCATGCGATGAACCCGATGGCTCCACATTTTTCAAATTGTATGGGACCAAATTCTCAAGAACACTCATGCTATTTTAAAATCGAGAGCAGTCATTCCTTAAAATAGCTTATTGGAAAAACGAACTGATATGTATTATCTGGAAGGACAGAGAGAGACTTGACACTGCCAGACAGGACTGTGAAGACTGACGAGGGGTGGGGCTGCTGCCGTGTGGTTTCGGGCAGTGGTGTGAATCGCGAGGACTGCTGTTGGACTCGGGGAGGAGGCTGCGGGGAAGCGGTCGTTTGGGGGGACCGCTTCTGGAAGCTACTACGTGACGTGGCGCGGGAAAGGGGGGCGGCGTGCGGGTGGGTCGCGAGTCACGAGGGCGAGGGCGGCGCGGAGGGCAGTCGCGTTTCCGTTCGTCAAGATTTGAATGGCCGCCCGCAGAGCTCGAGAGGCGGCGATGGCAGTTCACACGGACCCGTCATATTTCATACATTTAAATATCTTCGCGCATAGACGGCATGGACCCCGCGGATCCGCGGGCGACGTGGCGGTCACCATCAGACGCGGCAATTTCGGTCGGGTTTAACCGAGCCCTCCCGGCGCCGCCCTCCGCGAAGGAAGCCGCAGTCTGCAGGTACGTGGCGCGCAGGGCATGACGTGGCGAAAGCCAGGTGCCACGGCGCCGGGGGCAGGTGGCAGCCGGTGGGACCCCATGCGCGTGTGAAGCTTGTCGGCGGCGGCGGCGCTGGCAGTCAGCGTCGCCGGCGGGGAAGGAGCAAGACTAGAGTATGGATTTTCACTCGTGCCACGTGGGATGTCTTAGGCCAATCAAGGGCAAACCAGCCACCGCCCAGCCCACCGTTTAATTCAGCGGGCTGACGTCGCACAGCCTTCATCAAGCCGTGCCACCGCAATCAGCTGATTGATGATGAACCCACCCACCTCCTCAGTCCAGATATGTCCAATTTTGTATAATAATAGACGTCCCGTCAACCTCCCCCCGCCGTTCTTCGCTTTTCCCCACACTGCTTTCCGCGCCGTTACTTCGCCGTGTCACAAGCTGCCTCCTCCCTCCCGCTCCTGTGCTCTCACGCCATTCAAGCTTTTATATTCCGCTCCATTGCACTCCGCAACTCACAAACTCTTCGCTACGATAGCTCTCCTTCTCCCCCAATCGCCCGCCTCCTCGCTCCTTGTCCCTGCGTCTCCCTCTCTCTCTCTTTCCCCCCCTCCTTGCAGCTTGCCAATTCCCTTCGCCGCTCATTTATCCTTGCTTCTCTGCCAACTCTTTCTTCCCCTCAGTACTTCTGTAGCCCTTCATGGCTGTGGAGACCCAAACCATGTTCCGCGACGCCATGGCCAGTAGGTTCGACTGCCGCAGAGACGACGATTCCCCAGCAGCCAACGTACCCGCCAAAGAGACGCATTTTCGCGGCGTGAGAAAGCGGCCGTGGGGGAGGTTCGCAGCGGAGATTAGAGACCCTTGGAAGAAGACAAGGGTATGGCTCGGGACATTTGATACTGCGGAGGAGGCCGCTAGAGCTTACGACAATGCAGCGAGAACTTTCCGGGGCGCGAAGGCAAAGACGAATTTCAACTTCTCAGCCCAAGGGCAAGACGCAAATCAGACGAGCCCCGCTGCTACTGAAGATCCTTGGCGCAACCCGGCCAATTTGCCTTTGGTCCAATCCTGGGTGAAGAGCCTGCAGGAAAGCCCAAGTGTTGATCTCAACTTAGGCGTTCCTGAAAATCAAGGACTAGCTCCTTCCAACGGCTTCCTGGTTCAGAACTTTAGAGGTACAGGAAACCGTGTCGGATCTACGGCACTCGCGTCGGTCAAGCGCTACGTTAGGCGTCAGGGGGAAGCTGGACAGCCTGAGAAAAGACAGAGGCTGGATAGTGACGGTTCATTGGAAAAGGCTGCAGTAGGTGACGTCAAGGCGTCGGTTCCATTTAGAGTCGCGAAGCCGTTGCCTCGCACCATGCCGATCTTGGATCTCAACTTGCCTCCTTGCAGAGATCAGGATGAGGAAACCGAAGCTTCATGTCGAACGTGAGATTGCTATGGCGATTGAGACCGATCGCGCGAGCGTGCTAGCGATTCGCGTAAAAAAATTTCGCATTCGCTTGTTTGATGGTACGCCCATAGATGCATTCTCCACGATCAGGCAGGTTTCTAGAGTGATTTTGTCGCTCACCTTTCGGAAATTTGATGGACAGACATGTCTTTTTAGCGCTACCTTCTCCTCCAAGAGGTGGTCGAGAATTGGACAGTCCTTGGGCAAGTTTTGAAAAAAGTTCATTGCGTAGGGCATTGCATATAGAGATCATCGTTCTACAAAGCTCTAACCTTCAATCTAAAACTGCCCAACTTATTAAAAAATGCTCCCTATGCTTTGAAGGGGTCTTATTTTTTAATTAATGATGATATGCTAATGCCCTCATTCAAATTTTAAGGGTAATCTTTTATTTCTTGCCCTAAGAAAGTAATATGCATAGCCTTATACAAGGCAACCTTATGAGGAATTTTGACCACGTTACACTAGATCGAGTAAATGCCCTTGAAAATTGTAGGTTTGTTTGTTCATCCAATGTATTGATTTCCATCTTGATGTGCATATTAATGGGACTTCTTTAAAGTGCGAAATTCCTAGGTAATCATTTATCAAGTATTTCACGTTGTTGCTGTCCAATCTTAGTTTTACAATAGTCAACCGCCAATCTTGAAGCTTACAATAGCTAAATTGCATTGTACATCAATGGCCCAAATTCTTATTTTTTCTTTTGCGATAAATAAAAAATTGAAATAAATTAAGCTTACAATAGCTAACCATTCATCTAGTAAATTGCAACATCAATGGCCAAATTGCTTTTTTTTTTGTGCGAGAGAGAACAATTACATGGGAAAAGGGAAGGAAATACAATTCAACTATACTGCTAATGCAAGCAGACGTGCGACCACAAACTCACTATGATTCCCATAGTAAAGAAGCACATCTATACAATCCTGTTTCAACCCGTTGTAGAAAATCTATTGGAAGAGGAACCTCACAAAGTTCCTAAACTTCCATAACCCCTGCAGAATGGTAAGACGAAGTAAGTGCCATAAAATGAGCTGTACGTTAGTCATGCTAGCTTTGTCCCCCAAGAGAACCAACTTCCACCGCACTCGAATGCAAATGTGAACCTTGTCATGCCACTGAACCATACGCCAAACATCCTTGGCTAGAGCACAAGCCTAAAAGAGATGAAAGTGACTCTCACACTGAACTTTACAAAAAGGACATAATGGAGAGAGATTCCCATTCCACTAAGCCAATCCATCATGAGTTGGTAGCTTGCACACCAGAATTCTCCAGGTGAAAAAATTTATAGAAGCAAAGTTAAAGACTATATCCACTTCAATCTTAATCCCCACACACAGAGCAAATCTTGAGGTAGAAACCGGACCCAAGCCAGTTTGATAGCATGAGGAATATCAACAGGAAGAGGCTTACGTGAGAGCCAGGATAAATCCTTCCCCGCTTGATTGCCTGAACCTCAAAGGTCAACAACTCATAAACAAATAGGTATAGTACACCAATAATCCAAGCAGTTTCCCAACGGTAAAAGATAGAAACTTTTGTTCAAAAGCTGATAGCCAATATCAACGCACAATTTTCAACAATGGTAAGAACTTCGCAGTAGAAGAATTCCAAATAGAGCTCCAAGTAGTGATACCTTTGAAATGCATCCACAAGGAGAGCCTGGGTTTAATTTGTACAAATAGAGCTCCAAGTCATGATACCTTTGAAATGCATCCGCAAGGACAGCCTAGCTTTTTATCTTCAGATATGAATCGTGGGGTGATTAAGCTGAACGATTCCCAAATCAATTAATTGGGTACAACCTGGCGATTGGAGGCCGCTTACTATGCTTAATGCTTTGTATAAATTTATGGCCAAAGCTCTTGCATTGAGGGTTAAGTTTTGCTAGCCAGGCTTTTGCATTCACGTCAATATGGCTTCTTACATGGCCGTAACATCCATGACGCTCTTCTCAACATGCTCACTGCTATTGATTATGCTGTCACAAGAGATGCTAGGTTTATGATGCTCAATCTTGATTTAGAGAAGGCTTATGACCGAGTTTGATGGGATTTTGTGTTGCGGGCAATGCATTCACTTGGTTTTGGTCTAGGGTTTTGTTTCATGGTCAATACAATTTTCACCAATGCTTCTGCGGTTATCTCCATCAATGGATATATTTATGATTGCTTTCCACTTCGACGTTGTGTCCGTCGGGGTTGTCTACTGGCCCCATTGCTTTTTGCTAGAGTGACACCTTTGTTGCGTCAGATTGATGTGCATATCAGTAGGGGATCACTGGTTGGTTTACCGTTGCCTGATGGATCAGTTTTTGCTACACAATTTTTTGTTGATTACAACTCTAACATAATGCTAGCTTCTCAGGTTAATCTAGATTAGTTGGTGCAGCTCTATGATGAGTTTGCTTATGTTTGTGGTTCGAAGATAAACTCTCGCAAAACAAAAGTTGCATTTCTAGATGGGCTCCCTCCTCCTCATTGGGTTCAACACTATGGATTTTCCATTGTCAAGCCAAGAGAAGTTCTCAGGTATTTATGTTGTCCTATTGGTGTGGGGATTTCCATGAAGTAGAGAATACCAAGCGCAAGCTCAAGTACTAAGGTATGGGTCCCTACCATGTGGTTGAGATCACTCCACAAGGGGCATGCCGATTAGCCATCCTTGATGGAATAGAAATGGATGGCTACCTTAACGGGAGCAAATTAAAAAGATACTACGGACCACTCACACTGTCTACCCTTCAAGCCATCCATAGAGAAAAAGAACTCAAAGCCGAGGTAGCCAGGATGAAATGCCATGCCATCAAAGAAGCCAGAGCACATAACGCTAAGCTCAGACAGTGTAGGCAAATGACACTACTTAAGGCAACGCTTGAACAACAAAAGCTAGCGGATGAGCTAACAATAGAACCAGCTAGGTTTCTTGTTCAACTGCAAACCATGCGCATGTGCATCAGAGCACTCGTGGATCTGGGAGCGAGCCATAACATCATCTCCAGGTCTTCCAACAATTTCATAAATGGCATGATAAACATATCTCTCTTTTGGGCCATCTTACTGTGCTCAAGCATGTTCTTGCTTCGTGTATGGTGTTTCTTTCTATAGTTCTTCCCTATTCGCAGCAGGGTTTTTCTCAGTTGCAGCGATGGGCTACTGAGTTCTTTAGTAGGATGACCAGTGGCATGCATTTTCCATGGTAGTATGTGCAGACACCTAAGGAGGCTTGCGGGTTAGGACTTGAAGCTTTCAAAGCTAAGTGCCATAATTTATGTGTCAAATGGGTGTTCAAGATGCATTCTAGGCAACCATGGGCAATCATTTCTTGCTTTTGGCTTGAAGAAGTTGGGAGGCTAGGCTTCTCACGGGGCCAGTTGCATTGGCAGGAGGTCTCGCTTTCACCGTTTCGAGTCCATGTTCCCCAGTCTACCCTTTTTCAAAAACTCTTACTGATTTGGAGGGGTGCAGTGGGCGATACGGAGTGGCTGCCTACTCCATGATGCCTTGGAGATTGTGCCCAAATTGCATATTTAGCTAGTCCCTAGTATTCCTAAACCTCTATATAGTGGGTTCTTTAGATTTTTCATTTATCTAGTATTTTGCATTGGATGACAATGACCCATAACAGTTAGTCGCTAGTATTCCTTTACATGGTCTCATAGGTCATAATATTGACTCCTAAGCCTCCTCAATGAGCACTCCTCAAATATGATTTTTTTCCTCAGTAGTAGAAGCCCCTATATACATTGCATGAGGTAATTTGGGATTATATCTTCTTCTCTCTTAACTAGAGGATAAGGCTAATACTCGTCAACATTCGGGGGAGGGAGTTAATAGCTATAACTTATTAATGTTTGGATTCATATTCTCTAAATTATCATAAACTTAAGTCTAGTTCTTCGACCCTAATCCTCTTCAACTTTCTGATGTGGGCATTATGTCTTAGCCAATGACTAGTCTTCCACTCTCTCCTTTTTCTTGCATTGCAATTGCTCAATGAGGGTTGAAGAATTGCTTTACTACCTCACCCTCATCCAATTCTTGAGACATAGGAGTTTAAGGTTCCTCTGAAGGCTTAGTTAGTCTAGACACCTTAGTTATTCAATGAGTAACTAGCCTTACTAAGGAAGGTTTCACATCCATCTTGTTAGCCCATTCTAGTTTGATTATATGAACCTCTTTTGAAATTGAAGCCTCCCCAACCCATGCCTTTTTCTTTAAAACTAGAATCCTCTTCAACTTGTGACCTTTGCATTTTCCTTTGAAGGAAATCTTTTGTGACATGACCTTATCCATTGCATTCCCCACATAGTGGTATATACTCTATTGCCTTCTTAGCATTAGGACATGCCTTGCTTGTATGGCTGAGTTCTCTTGTTAGCAATAACAAATGATAGGCTTACTTGAACTTATAACTGGCTATGGGCTTTGCACTTGGCTTGCTTGATGGGTTAACCTTATGGATTTGATACTCATTGGGTTGCTTATAGGCCATCACTTGCAATATGGGCACAGTCTACATGGTCTTTCCAATAAATTAGGTGGAAATTCAAGAGCATCAAGCCTACAATCCTTAGTGTCATGATTAGTCATATGGAAAATGGTACATATACTTTGATTGCTTGCCTCTTCCTTAGGGTTAGATGATATAACATTAGGAAGTGCACTACCTTGCATCACAACCTGGCCACTCAAAGATGATATAACTTCCATAGAAGGGTGACTTGTTCATTGAGATTCTATAGGCATAAAGAAAAGTCTATTGGTGGCATAGGATTTGGTAAATTGGGTTGAGGCATTGGGAATTGAGCGACTTGAGGCCCTACACTTGTCCCCACTTAATTTAGATTACTCCCCACACGCATGTTACCATTTCACATATTAGAAAATTGAGTTACTTCTATTGATCCATATGGTTTTGCAATTGAATTGGCAGTAACTATGGACTATACCTAGGATTTTGGGTGTAGCACCCGTCTGTGGCATATTGATACTCTCATATTGAACTCCTTTTTGGCGATCTTTGAATTTCTTGGTATAGCAATTGGCAACATGATTGTTGCATATTAACATGGAAACCCACATCCATTCGTAATCCTTTCATGAGCCAACTTTCTTCCTCATCCTAAGCAAGTGGTACAGTTTCCTATCAATAAGTCTAGTTACCCTACTGCATAGGTCTGTATTGTTCCACAGGGCATCATGGTAACACAATTTACTCCTTAGTTCTCTCAGTGGTATAAAATCTTCTAAGAAATCCACCCTATTGCAAAGTGACCTTCCCAAAGCTGGGCATACCAATCACTCCGCAAACCCATTCAAGGAAGCAAGGAAGATTCTAAGCATGTCGACCCTGATTATTGGTGAGAACCAATTAATATTATAATGTCCTCAATACCTAAAAGCATGCTGCCATGGTAGTCGTTAAATGTGTCATGATTTCTTAATTTTGAGCCCGTTTGTGCAGTTCTTTTCTTCTCATAATACTTTCCTATATCTTCCACCATATTGAAGGAAACTTTCTTAATAGGTAAATTTGATTTCAAGAAAGCTAACCCCCATTTGACAATGTTATGAACCTGAAGATGAGATGTAGTATTACGGACCTCTATATGTGACATATTATCGACTATTGCATTTTGAATGAACCCTTGACTAGTTAGCTTAATTATCTCCACCATACAAAGAAGATTCTGAGCACAGCCCTTAAATATGCCAAGTGCTAAAACTTCTCCTGAGTAAGACAACATGCCAACTTTTCCCCCCTCAATAAAAGTTCTCTTGATATCTTGAAAGTATATCTTAGGAACGATTTCATCTCAGTCCCAAAGAGTTCTATGTGCTTGCATATAAAAAATGTCACCTTCTAAGATATCACCCAATGTTTCAAAGTCTCTATGTGGATATTTAAATGCACCGTAGGCTTAGCATGTTGGTGATTATCACTACACATCTTTTCTCACCACAACGTTGAAAATGACACACATTCATAGGATTAAGACTATGTAAAGTCTACAACTTCATTTTTCTTGTATAACACCACCTCCTTGTTAGGGTAAATATCTGTAACAATTTAAAAAAAAGCATAAGTAACTGTAAAAAAGCCCAACAAATCTCACACTTTAAATCAAAATACAAAATATATTGATGTGCACCCCAACCTGAATCCTGGACCCCAAATCCTAAACCCTAAATGTGCACCCCAACCTAAACCTTGAACCCTAATTCTTAAACCCTAAACCCTAACCCTAAACCCTAAACCTAACCTCCAAACCCAAAATCATAAATGTACCTCCAACTTGTTGCATGTGCAAAAGGTTGGTGGGTGCACCCACCAACCTTTTGCACATGCAACAAGTGGGGGGGAACACCCCCCCAACCTATTGCACAAATCACAAAAAATGTGCAAAAGGTTGGGGGGGACCACCCCCCCAACATGTTGCATATACAACAGGTTCGAGGTACACCCCAAACCTGGTGCACAAATCACCAAAAATTGTAAATTATTGCTTGTACTTCAGGGTTCAACTAGGGTTTATAATATAGACTCTAGGGTTTAGAGATTATGCTTTAGGGTCTAAGATACAGGTTCTAAGGTTTAGGATCTAGGTTTTAGGGTTTAGTGTTTATGATTTAGGGTTTAGGGTTTGGGGTTTAGGATTTATAGCTTTGTATCTATGTTAAGAGTTTATAATATAGAAAGTAAGTTGTATGGTTTACCGTTTATGATCTAGGGTTTATGGTTTAGGGTTTAGGGTTTATAGCTTCGTATCTAAGGTTAAGAGTTTAGAATATAGAAAGTAAGTTGTATGGTTTATGATTTATGATTTAGGGTTTAGGGTTTAGGGTTCAGCATCTAACATAAAGAGTTTAGAAGGGCTGAAAGATTTAGGGTCTAGGTTCAAGGGTTTAGGGTTTAGAATTTAGGATGTAGGATTTAGGGTTAAGGATACTTTCATAGAGTAAAAGAAAAGTAAAATTTGCATTCTAAATCATGTCAAAGAATGGTTTGATACTTTGCACAAGCCTTAAGTTTAACATTTGTACAAAGTATCATACCCATTGAAAATAAGTACATAGGCTAAGAAGCACATCGATATATTTCTTGTCACTCTTGCATGATGCATTTCAAACCATATACTAAATGATATCATTTGGGTATGATAATTTATAGGGGTCCTACACTAATGCAGTGTCAACCTTATGGAAAGTATCATATCCATTGGAGATGGGCACATGTCTAAAAGCAAAGTGAATGTGCAATGCTTTTGAACACTCATGCATGATGCTTAGTACAAAATAAAAAAATACGCATTACAAACAACTCAAATGATATCCGATGTGTATGAAACTCTGCACAAGCCTTAAACTAAGAAAACCTAAGGCCTCTATACATACCCCTTAATTTATAATGTACTTGTATTTTCAATTATTTAAAAGAATATTGTTTTATTCGTAAATTAATTTTTAAATATGTTAAATCTTTTTTAATAAAAATATATTAGACTGTCACTCTTATTTTATATCAATCATATAAAATTTAAATTAGTTAGTTTAATATATCTCTAATGTATATCTTAATTATTTTTTATTTAATTACCAGTTATATTTAATTTTTTTATTTTATATAAATAATAATAATAAAATTTAGAAATAATATCTTATAAATATATCATATTTATATAATTGTATAGACTATACTATGTTTTAATATATTTTTATATAGTTTTTAATATATTATTGTATTATATTATCGATAATATATTTTTATATAATTATATATATATTATATTATGATAAATAATATTATTGGTAAAGAGTTTTTAAAATCTAAATAAAAAAAGTCTTTTTATGTTCTTGAGGATGTAATAGGTAAGGGAACTTTTTAAAAAATATTGTGAAATTTGGAAAATCCCAAAGGATTAGAGTTTATACCCACACAAACAATAGCTTAGGAGAGTTTTTTGGGAAATCCTTTAGAAGAGAAAAGTTGTTGCGTACCCAATAGGTTAATAGAATTCTTTTAAGTTTGGAAAGTCTTTAAAAATCCTGAAAAGTTTAAAAACTAAAAGCAAAGAAACTTTTAGAAGGTGTTGCTGATGCAATAGGTTGAAAGAGAAACAAAAGCTTTAAAAATTTTTCAAATTTCAAAAAAATTGATAGGTGGAAGATGTGGTGTACGCAATAGGTTAGAAAGCTCTTCACCTGTTGCATGATTTGGAAAATATGGTTGATTCGTGCAACAGGATGAGATGGAGGAGAGAATCAAGAAAAATGAAGAATGAGCTTGGAATGAAAGAGTGGCTTATACTTATGTTAAAAAGCCTAAAAAAGATGCCCTGACCCTAATTATAACAGAGTTCCCCATAAAATCTCAACCTCCCTCCTTTTTTCAAATCCTCCTCCCTCCATCAGACTCCTCCTCTCCTCTTGAGGTATTCCCTCCATTGGACTCCTCCTCTCCTCTTGAGGTATTCCCTCTCCTCCCTCCCTCCTCTCCTCCTCCCTCTCCTCTTCTCCTCCACTCCTCTCTTCCTTTCCCCTCCCTCTCCCTCCACTTGGCTCTCCTCTCCCTCTCTCCCTCTCTCGTTCCTCCCTCCGCTCGGACTATCCCTCTCTCCCTCTACCTTCACTCCGCTCTCCCTCTCCCTCTCTCACCCCTCCCTTCGGTCGGTCTCTCCCTCTCTCCCTCCCCTCCCTTCGCTCCCTCTACCCTGATTATTGGTGAGAACTAATGGACGTTTGAACCTTTTAATATTCACATCAAGGTGTTCTCCTATCTCCTTAAAGATACTATGGTGAATCATATAAGGATTATTAGGCATGGATAAGGGCAAATATGGTACTAGTAATGGTACCATCTAGGTCTTATTCAAGAGCTTTACCTAATTATGTATGGCTTCTTTGGGTAGGGAATTAAGACTTTCTCCTTCTTTAGCTCTTTCTAAATAACATCTTCTTACTCTCTCTTCTCTAGACCTCACTTGATCTACACTACTGTATCCATGGGACATGAACTTTATGGCTCTACGAGGTAACTTCTCTGGTACCCTATATTGACTATTCATTCCTTACACATGTACGGAATAAAGTGTCCTAGCTCCTTTTTAAAATCCCATACATAGCCTCTAGCATCTCAAAACACTTATAAAATCCCAAAAGAAAATATGATCCCTAGCAATGGTGCGAGAAAATAATGTGATGGGCCATTCTTTGCTTGGGTGTAGCCATTTTTGGTGAGGTTCAAGGAATGTTTTTAATATCTTGCCTGACCCATAACTTTCACATTTCTCAATACAATTCAACAAAATTGGTCTTCAAGTTGTAGTACACATTCTAATCTTGAACATGAGACCAAAAAAATATGGAATAAAGATTTGGAACAACACCGTTAATGCATTACAAGTGCTATGTTGCATGCGAAGTATGCATCCTAATGAGTATAGGGTATAATAATTTATTTCAAAACATCAAAATTTGTTTCTACACATATATGCAACCAAGTAATCATTCAAAAGTACACTATGTGAGATTCTCTCAACCCATGGACACATCTAATTGAGAACCTTATGTATGGTTTAAGGCCCCTCCAATGTTGTATGTGCACCCATTCAAGCTTAAATTATGTATGGGTTAAGGGGCCTCCAATTTGCAATATCACCCTTATGTATGGTTTAAGGGGCCTCCAATGTTGTATGTGCCCATTTTTGTTTGGAAGCAATTTAGGCCACATTGTACTTGTTTGGGATATCCAATCATCTAACGTGTATTTCTAGAGGGAGGAAATGCCGATGGTTGAAAATTTAACATCGCCCACTGCACCCCTCCAAATCAGCAAGAGTTTTTGAAAAATGGCAAAATGGGGAACGTGGATTCAAGACAGTGAAAGCAAGACCTCTTGCCAATGCAATTGGCCTTGCGAGAAGCCTAGCACCCTAGCTTCTTCAAGCTAAAAGCAAGAAATGATTGCCCACGATTGCCTAGGATGCATCTTGAACAACCATTTGAAACACAAATTGTGGCACTTAGCTTTGAAAGCTTCAAGTCCTAACCCGCAAGCCTCCTTAGGACTAACACTATAGAGATGACTCTATATCATTTCTTTGACTATTATGACTGACACTGTAGAGATGAGTGACACTATAGAAATGACTCCGTATCATTTCAAATTGGGATGATTGTGCATTGCTTCTGCCTTGTGTCCAACAGCTAGAGGCACATTGGTCCTTAAATGATTGACATCTTCCATATTGTGCACCCTATCCATTTCTCATGTGTTTCAGAGGACACCAACATAGCAATGTCACCCTCTTTCTAGCTAGTTGATTTAAGCTCATGTTATTTGCTCCGATGGAGTGCAGCTAGAACCCTTTTTAGTTTTACTATGAAAGAAGTCTTCTTTCTTCTTTTTGTTTTTCCCCCCACATTCCGTTAACATTTCAATACTGTGCCATTGCTTTCTCTGACCTACAATCTGTTTCTTGTGTGTTGACCAAGCTTTTCAACTTTCCTGTCTCACAACCTATATTCTCTTGCAAGCCATGACGAGGTGCATCTTGACATTCATGCCATGGCAATGATTAGTAAACATCCATAATAGAACCTCTAGAATAGAGACCAGCTAGCTTGTGAGATGATAAAAGAATAGAAGACAACTTACCAGATTCATCCAACCTCAATTTTTTATGCACCACACCTACTGCTACACGTCCTTTGGGCTACAAAGGCCATCTCAGCATTTGGCATCTGAATGCCAATGCTCCTTAGGGGGAAGGAGGCTTTGGGTGCATGTTCAAGGTCAGGATTGATGAGCAGGGATTACAGTGTAGGTTGCCAGGGGTGCAAGTTACCATATTCAAAGACTTGCAGGCAGGATATGATATGGAGTCATCTCTATAGTGTTAGTCAAAATAGTGGAAGATGAGACAAGGATTAAGCGTCATATAAGGTAATTTCATCTTTTCATGAAATTTACTTTTTTTTCTATAATCAAGAGATCTATAATTGAAATTTTAAAAATATTGTGAGATTAGTCTTGATAATCTCTTTATGTAGATGGAATGCAAAATATGACACCCTTATTGGGTTTTGTGGAAGGAAAAGAGAACATCATGAGTGCTCATCAAATGACTTGATTGTTGTTGGTGATGCCTCCCAAGGATACTTCAAAATTATAGATGCCTTTTTGTAGACTTTTGATTGTTAATCGTCTTCATCATCTTCTCCCACGATTAGCTTTGGTTGTGCATTGCATATGCAATTGCTTAGATAGTGATTTTGTAAGAAACCAATGGAGTCTTGTGGAGACATTCTATAATGCAAACCTAAAGGATAAAGTTGGACCCATAATTAAGGATGCTTTAGATGGCAATAATAGGTGACACAAGCTGATGGAGATAGTAGGCAACATTGTGGAATGCAAACCAAGAAATTGACCCATCTTTTTTTATCAATTGGTATTGATGGAATTTGAGAGAAAAACTTGTAGGAGGGAATGTGTATGGACTTCATGATCAAGACTTTGTACATGGTGGAAAGAAACTTACAAGATCACTTGATAGTCCTACTTGACATCTAGCAATTGGACATGTTTGGATCACACTAAATCATGTCTCTATTGCTTATAATTCTTTTTCAATTGAGGAGCACAGGCTACGAGATGGAGATATTCAAAGGAATGACCAAAAAATATGGTTGTTTCAATCTGTTCATGTTCCAATTCAAGTTATTTCATGCATAAATGTTACTAAGGATAAGTGTGGGAGTGAAAAAAGGAAAATAGAGGAGAAAATGCATGCGAGTTTGGGAATTGGCTAGTTACATAGCTGGAAATAGGCTCTATTAGGCAAGTGTGTGTGTGTGTGTGTGTGTGCACACACTTGCGTGCGCATGCCTAATGATATTAAAAATAAAGTTCTTTATTTGATTACACAGCAGAACTTCTCATAGGTGGTGTCACTTCTTCAACTTACACTAAAATATACAAGAGGATGGGAAAAAATAAATGCTCTCCAAATTTCTCATTTATAGAAGGGATAGTGTTATATACCCAAAACATCACAGTAGGGGTATATAAAATAGGGAGAAAGGGCTTACAGAGGGGTTTTAAAAATACCTTTTGCTGCTGATGCAACAAAGGCAGCACAACTTGAGAAAATTCTCAAGGAGGGTGCAGAAGACAAGGTAGAGTAGGCAGAAGCGAGGGCCTTTCAGGCACGAGAGCAAGCTGAGGCCATTGCAAAAATGGTCGACATGGAAAGGCATAGAAGAGAAGATGTAGAGAAGTGCATCAAGGAGCTCCAAGATAGGCTTGAATAAGTCAGAAGTGATGGGGACATCGCGAACAAGGAGCTAGCAATGATGCAAAAGGAGCTTGAAGATCAGAGAGTCAACAAGGAGGCTCTTTACAAACGGCTTTGCAACGTGCAGAACGCATTGGACATTGAAAAAGACCACATGATGGAGGTCTTGAAAACAAGCATGTGATTTATTGTTTGGTATTTACAAAAACAAGTGCGGTGGTTAGTTTGGGATTTACTAAAAGAAGTGTAGTCTCAAATACATTTTCCATTTTTCAAGATAAGTGGAATATTATTTCCTTACAATGAGACTACATTTTCTTAGTACTATCTTAGTCATCCTCATCCACTACTCCAAGATACCTCAAGATGTGCTCATACATGTCTAAATCCAATTTGAAGACACTCTTGCCCTTCTTTTATTGTGGCACAGGTTGCATTTGGAACTTAGTAGCTCTTACTAGGTGAGGGTACACAAATGCTTGTGGACGCTTATGTAGCAGTTTGTAATTGTGGCCTCTCTTGGATGTTTTTAAAAAAATCTCTGACTACTACATCCCATTTCTCATAGGTTGTTCCCAATTATCCTTAAATGCTTCCTCAACCTTGAGCTTAGGTTTTTTGCACTGCAACAGAAAGTATGGGTCATCTTCCTCATTCTCCCCAGAGGCAACAAAAATTGCAAAGTTATCCCCCTCTTCCAGATAGTCAGTGAGGTCATTGAAACTCTCCCCAAACTATGACGAGTCATTGTTTGTCTCTCCATTTTTTGTTACTCCATTTGAATGTAGAGGGAAAACTTGAACTCGCTCGCATGTCTTCACAGTTGCAATGTTCTCACAACCCCTAGGGCGCCAACTCAATATGTAATACGTTACTACCCTTGTCCAAAATCTAGGGTATGGGGGGACAAGGCTCATATATAATATGTATGGATTTACTTTTAAAAATTCAAATATGCAAGGGAAAAATATGAAAATTTCATGGCCCCCCTCCCACAAGATATAGGGTATGTACCTTGAAAAATATTCAAAATTTTAAGATTTGTATATATTTTTCATAATATGTGAGGCCCAAGGGGGGGGGGGTATTTTGGATGGGGGGGTCAAACAAAATATGCTAAAGTATGAAAACCCATCCCCTTTCAAATTAATGTAAAATTTTCATGTGTTACCCAAACTTTAAGGTGAAACGACATATTTGAAGCTCTTTTAGAGTAAAGCACAACCATATTAATTTGAATAATTTTTACTCATGTCATATTGCTAAATTCATCTCATACTCAAGATTTTGATAGGTTTTCTTACTAAAGGGAGTTGGCACCCTAGATCACAACCGTCATGATCCAGAAACAAGAAAGTTTTCTTGTTTTAATCACTTGGTTGTTTGAAAAGACATGTATGCTGTGCAGACCAAGAACTTCTTTAATTTTATCACAATTGTGCCAGCTTCTCCTTTGCACTTCATCCACTTTCACTTCATGGAACACTTTGCATACTACACTATTCGTAAGGCTTTGTTTATTGTATGTTGAATGTGTGCCTTTGGAGAGGTTGGTTGTAAGCCATGTTATAGCATCATGGGCATCATTTAGTTTTTTGTGAGGGCACATTAATTGGTGTTTAAATAGAGCTTTAATTAATAATGTAACCACATCCATCATGTTCACCCTTGCCGTGGCTAGACCCAAAGAAATTCCACATCATGTCTAGACCAGCAGTAAAGGATTTGAACTTTGAGATAAAGTAGAATCCACAGGCTGATTTAAATTGAGAGGCAACACCATCTCACCACACCCAATGTTGTTTCATATTTTATGCATGGGGATTTTCCCTTTTTAGCCATTCCCAATGTAGTAGAAAAGCATGCTACACAAACAAGGTGTCATGTTCCCTATCATCTAAAATGTAGAAATGATATGTGCATTGCACTGACCTAAAATCTTGTGAGTCAACAAGCAGATTGGCATCATTTATAGAAGAATCAAGCAAATGACTGTATGTGATATGCATGAGAATTGTTATCTACATAAAAATTGTTATCTACTTGTTGTACCAGTGAACACTTCATCTTGTTCTTGAAATAAATAATTTTTAGCAAAATTTATGAGAGAGACAATAGTGTAATGGGGAAAATTGGCAAGGCACGTCTTGAACTATTGATCCTACCAGCTCATCAAATTGTGAAGCACATATTTTGGGATGGGTTGAACCACGTGACCTATAAGTTCCCTTGGCTGAGTGCTCTTATGCCATAGTAGCCATCTCTTTTTACCAGATCCTTCAACATTGATATTTTTAAATCTCCTCCATTTTAGAACAACATGGTTGTCATCCCTCATTTCATTTGGACAGACATGAAATGTCTTCTTCTTTAGGCAAACCACTGGCTCCCACAAGGCCTTAGGCTACAAATCCTGCTCTCCTTTACAACACATGATGAGGATCTAGGTGGCCTATAGGTTGCACATTCATTGAGGAGACATGGGCATTGATCCCCATGGAGCAATGCTCTAACACAACCTGACCTCAAGTCATTCATAGCTTGCCTGGACAGGTCAAAGTCTATGTGTGTTTTTGAACAAAAAAGATTTCTGTCTTTGAGTTTCCTAATGTACCAGGGCTTACAATGCTCAAAGCTCCTCTTCCCAATTGAAATGTGAGGATTGTGATCCATAAAATTGAGATACAACCCCATCTACTGACCCCTCATGTGGGGATAATAGAACAATGACCCCTATTTTAAGTGGAACAATAGTACAGTGAGCCCCCTTCTTGTAGTACTAAAATAAGATAAAACACAGTACACGAAAAAATGCGGTCTAATCAAAGTATGTAATGAAGTAAAAAAAATTTCAACCACCGTACTGGTTTAGGACAGTCACAATTTCAACTACCGGGCTGGTTTAGGATAGTCACAATGTCAATCACCGAGCTGGTTTAGGACATGTTTAGAAAAGTCAATCATCGGGCTAGTTTAGGACACATTTAGGATAGTCACAATTTCAACTACTGGGTTGGTTTAGGATAGTCACAATTTTGACCCTTGGGCTGGTTTAGCCTAATGGTCTCAACTTCACATATTAGACAATAACAAGTATATTGCTTTTCATTTCTAAATTTCATAATTAGAGAATAGCATTTCACAATTAGAATTTAGAAAAATAACAAGATATTGCTTTTCATTTTTGAATTTCACAATTTCAATCAGTAAGCTGATGTCTCTATCTTGAACCAACAATCTTGAACCAACACTGGATTGTTTAGGATGATCACATTAAGTCCAAGCCATCTTGGTGTAGAAATTAAGTGGTATATGACCCAAGTAGAAGGAAATTAAATTTAACTAATTTAAGTATTAAGAAACACAATAATTTCAACCATTGGGACCATCAACAACCAATGTATATTCAACCAACGATGGTTCATGACAATCACATAATTGGTGATTGAGTTGAAGCAGCCACGGTTGCATGATGTTCCAGCCACCGGGGTGGTTTAGTAAAATAACAATATATTGATTTTTTGATGTAAAATATATTGTTGTTAAGTTCTTCTCAGGCCTCCATGCCTAATGTTCTCATTTAGGTGTGTCCTTGGGTTTAGGAGAAGCTCATGTAGTATAAATTTGAATGATTACTTCATTGCAAGTATGTATAGAATAAAATTTTGATGTTTTTGAATAAATTGCTATATCCTATAGTCTTCAAGATGCATGCTTCACATGCAACATAAGACTTGTAATGCTTTCAAGATCTCTTTCCAAGTTCTTATTCCATAATTTTTTGGTCTCATGTTCAAGTTTGGAATTTGTACTACAACTTAAAGCCAAAGTTTGGTGAATTTCATTGAGCAATGCATAAGCTATGGGTCATGCAAGATAACCATATACAAAAAATTCCTTGAACCTCACCAAAAATGACTACACCCAAGCAAATGATGACCCAAATGGAATGGTCGAGTTTGTAGGCTCATATATTCAAGATTCAATTTGTAGCTTGAAACATCCTTGAAATGGACTGATGTCTATTCTTGGATAGCTTCGTGACATCTCTAAAATTGTGAAGGGTTGACGTTCATTTAGACAATTATAGCTATCGGGTAAAACACTGGCTCTACATGGGAGCAGTCATGACAATACAACTTCTCTGCCTCACATTAGCTTGCATTAAACTATTGTAAGAATGTCAGGACCATAGGCTCAGATAAGCATTGAGCCAAAATCAAACTATAAGAACAATAGGAAATTATACTATTAGAATAGTATGATTTCTTTTTATAATGCCATTAAAAATGGTTGTTTCCTTGCCATTAAAATATTATGATCTTGGCTCAGATGACCGAGAAATTCTTTTATGGCAACTAGCTAACCATATGTCATGGGTGGCTAGATGATGATGTATATGACCACCTATGCTCGGCTAGGCTACCTACCAACAAGGTGGGTACCAAGATGGAATAGTTAATTGGGACTCTGGCTATGCCACCATGCCCCTCCCTCTCATCACAACAAGGTGTCAGTTAAGGGGGTGTGAGTATTGCAATTTTTTGGTCATAGAAAAATCTAGCGGTGGATTTTGTAATCATAGCAGCTATAAACACCTAGAGTCACACAATATGATATAAGAAATGAAGGAAACAAAGTGGAAGGGTAACAAGTCCTTCAAAACAATTATATGAAGGCCTTGAGGGGAGAGAAACAATTTGCTGGCAAAGAGGAAAAGCCCTCTTGTATTCCCTCCCATGCTCTCAAAGCCCCCTTCTACCCTTGTAATGAATCTTCTACTGCAACCACGGTCCACGATGCCCCTTCTGCTTAATGTTGCCCAAGTCATGGGATCCATTGTTTACCTTGGCTTTCCATGCTATAACACTCCACCAGCCATAGCCATGACTAGGGGAGTTGTAAAATGGGAAGCCAAGGGAAATGGTCTCCCTAGAAAGTTTGAAAAGAATTGGTGCCTTGCAGAGGCGGAGAACCAACTCCTAGCAAATCACATAAGGCATGCACTTCTTTTGGTTCTCCTGCAGACCTCCCATTGGGCTCAACCATTCCAAAAGGGAAAGGTCTAGTGACCTTCTAGATAAGCTGGGTCTTTGTTGTTGAATCGTAGTTGTCAATCTCTCGGTGATCAACAACTATGATTCAACAACAAAAATCCAACCTATTTGGAAGAGGGGCTTGGCATTCTGCAAGTAAAGCTTCATGCGAGATTGTGAGTTTGTGGGCTTTGACATGTTTTGTCTATGTGAAAGTTATAGCTAGTGGCTAGCTATAAACCTTGAAATTAGTTAAGCAAAAATGAATGATACTCATAGTGTTATTGGTAGACAAATCGTAATTCATATGATTATTGACTAAGACCCCGACATTAGGAAAAAAGGGAGCTCATTTTGGGGCCTTTTAGGGTTTAGAAAAATAGGCTCTTGACCAATCAGAAGAGGGCCAATGTAACGTTGGAAAAATACCAAAAACCATGTAAAAATATAAAATAAGTCATATTCAAAATCTTTTTGTTTTATTATGTCTAACATACGTGATCTTTAAAAGATAAATTTATGCACATAATTTGGTGATTCTAAAATCACCAATGCATCCAAAACCCTCGAATCGACCTTGATGCTCGGAGGCTCAAAAAAGGGCAAAAATGCTCGGAATAGGGGATTTGCTCAAAAACGCGGTTTGGCCAACTGGAAAACTCCCAAATCGACCCTGGAGACACCGAAAATCAACGCTCAGAGGCCAAAAAAAGGGAAAAAATGCTCGGAATAGGGGATTTGCTCAAAAACACAATTTCGCCAGTTTTCGGTGTCTCCAAGTTCAATTTAGGGGTTTTGGCCTGTGCTCCAAACATGCTCAGGATGTCAGAATCACCAAATTATGCGTAGAAAATTAAGGATCTTATATATGTATTTAATGTGAAGCCTGCATACTAGACTGACATTTTTGCAGTAAGTATCTGTATTTTATGGCATTTTCCATATTTTGAGTGCAACAAAAATAGGTAAATAGTGAATTTCTTAGAGGGCCCCAAAATGAGTTCCCTTCTATCCTAATGCATAAAATCCTTTCTTACCTTAAAATGAAAAACCTCCACCAAAATTTAACAAGAGAGTAATACAAAGTAAACTCACACTTAGCAATGCTACATGGAGAATAATGGACAATGACCATGTGTTTCTCAAGTGGCTAGCTATAAACCTTTCATATAAAAGATTCAATACAACTAGCATAACACGAAATTAAACCTACAATACTACCAAAGGACAAGCTATAATCACAAAAGCCTATGAAAAGATTAATAGTTCAATAGAATACTATGAGGAAAACAATACGATTTCAATTTGTTTCCCTAGTGGCCTACGAAAACATTAAAACTTTGAAACTGATATAAAATTCTTTCTTACTTCAAACTTAATAGTTCAAGAGAAACAAAGTAGACTCACTCTTTCCAACTCTACATGGGAAATAATGGATAATGTCCATGTGTGTCCCAATTGGCTAGCTACAAGCCTTTCATATAAAAGAATCAATGAAACTAGCAAAACATGAAACTTAACCATAATGTTATTAGATGACAAATTATAATCCATATGATCATTGCATGCCCACAATTTGTAAGTCCACTCAAATTAAAATTGTGTAATTGATGAAAAATCACTCTTAGTTTGAAATGAAAAACCCCCGATAAATTTAACTGTTTAAGAGAAACAAAGTATATGAGTGCACATAGCAATACTACATGAAAAACATTGGGCAATGTCCATGTGTATCCCTATGGTTCATCTCCTAAATCATCATCCTCCAATGCAATGTCATCTACAAACACACAATAATTTCTCTTCTTTCTCTTCATGGGAAGTGCATCATAGATTTCCTCATGCCTTTTCATGCAAGTTTCCTGTGCCTCTGCATAACATAGCAAAGTATTAGAAATTATCAAAAGCTTGAAGGTTTCAATGCCATGAGAATGATTGCTAATTAAACCTCTAGAATGGGTCGTTGTTTGCTTGGGTGTAGCCATTTTTTGTGAGGTTCATGGACTTTTCTATATATGGGTATCTTGCATGACCCATAACTTATGCATTGCTCAACAAAATTCGACAAACTTTATCTTCAAGTTGTAGTACACATTCCAAATTGAACGTGAGAGAAAAAAATTATGGAATAAGGATTTGGAATGAGACCATTAAAGCATTATAAGTGCTATGACACATCCATCCTGAAGACTATAGGATATAGCAATTTATTCAAAAACATCAAGATTTTGTTCTATATGTACATGCAACCAAGTAATCATTCTAAAGTACACTATGTGAGCTTCTCCTCAACCCAAGGACGCACCTAAATGAGATCATTATGCATGGGTTAATGGGCCTCCAATGTTGTGCTAAAGTGATGCATACCCATTTGAGGGCACGCTCCATAAATTTCTTTTGATTTGTTGAAAACCAAAATGGATTGAAAATTTGGAATCCAAACTATTGGGACTAGTGCATGGTGGTCTTAAAACATTGATAGTTGTTGGTATTGGTATCTAGACTCACCCTAAAATGGAAGAAGTTGGAAAGGTGCAATTTGTGCATGTGCAAATATATTTTAATAAATCCAACACTATTTACAATTTTGAATTGTTTCTTTTTCCATGCCCTTGCTTGCTATATGGCTCATAAGCATGCCAAAGGTCATTACATTGAATAATACACAGCATTAAACCCGATAGCATGCCCTTTGTGTCTTGAAGCATTTTAGGCCACATTGCACTTGTTTGGGATATCCAATTCTGCTGACGTGTATCATCGGAGAGGAAAAAACTAGCGGCTGAAATTTTGCTATTCCCGCGAATTTTGAATTTTCATACCTCCCGCCCATCAAATCTTGGAGGATTTAAGTACCTACAACCTGCCCTTGCCCTACAAATGCCTTGCAACCCACAGGCACCTCGATGTGACCTTGTGTAGACTTTGGTTTGCCATTGTCTTCTTTCAGGGAAGTTGTCTTCTATTCTTTGCTTTCCATGACTAGCTAGCTTCTCTGGGTGGGAGAAACAATGAGAATAAAGAAGACTCCTTGCAGAGAAACAACAGAAGTGGTTTCAGATGCACACATTTGATCATTGCCATCGGAGTGAAGAACACGAGCTATGGTGTCATGATTGGTGGGAGCATTTGAGGCAGCAACATTATGCCATTTAGGTGATTACCACTCTCGAGTCTTCACAAGCTTTAGCCTACACCTTAAAGTTTGTAGAGTAACAACCCTACCAACACCTCAGGAGATGCACGCCTAAGAGGTGATGCTCTCTAACCTGAGAAATGACCTACAGAAAGTGAAAGGGGTGCACAGCTGAGATCAACTAGCTATAAAGTGGGCAACATTAGCTATGTTGGTGTCTCCTGAAACAAAGGAGAAACAACTTGGGCACACAATGTCAAAGATGTTGTCAATAAGAAGGACCAACGTGGCTCCAGCGGTTGAATGTAAAGCAGAAGCACTGCACGATCATCTCGATCTGAGAAGTCAGTGGGCTTCAACAGAACTCAAGAAAAGGAGAGACAGCCTAAGTGCGGAAGTCATTGCTACAGTGGTGACGTTTGGGCACAAAAATACGAGAGTTTCTCCAAATAGAAAGGACATCTCTAAGTAGTGGACGGGATGAAAGGTATTTGAGGAGCACATCATACACATACTATAGATACAACGCAGGTCAATGGTGCCTAAACCAGCCCAGCGGTTGTTTGTGATTGAGCTTTGGGTTAGTTTAGTTATTTCTTTTCTTAAACTAGGCTTGGACTTAATGTGATTGTCCTAAACCAGCATGGTGGTTAGAACATCATGCAACCGTAGGCTAGTTTAGCTCAATCGCCAGTGATGTGATTGTCCTAAACTAGCGTGGTTGAACAGACATTAGTTGTTGTCCAGCCCGGTGGCATGGTTGAGCAAAAATTAATAGCAACATATTTCGCAATATATTATTATTTTACTAAACCAGCCCGGTGGTTGGAACATCATGCAACCGTGGCTGCTTTAGCTCAATCACCAGTTATGTGATTGTCTTGAACCAACGTGGTTGAATAGGCATTAGTTATTGACGAGCCCGATGGTTTATTGTGTTTCTTAGTACTTAAATTTGTTAAATTTAATTTTCTGCTAAATTGTGGAATTCAGAAATGAAAAGCAATATATTGTTATTTTCTAATGGTGAAATTTAGAAATGAAAAGAAATATACTTGTTATTGTCTAATATGTGAAGTTGAGACTGTTAGGCTAAACCATTCTGGTGGTTGAAATTGTGACACTGTCCTAAAGCGTCCTGGTGGTTGAAATTGTGACTGCTATCCTAAACGTGTCCTAAACCAGCCTGATGATTAAAATTGTGACTGTCCTAAACTAGTGTGGTGATTGAAAATTGTTTTGCTTCATTATCTACTTTGATTAGACTATGTTTTGTATTCTTTTAGTATTAGCAAAAAGGGGGCTCATTGTTTTGTTGTTCCCCCATGTTGGGTCAACAGACGGAGTTGATCTCAAGTTTGTGGATCAGAATCTGGACATTTCAATTGGGCAGAGAAGCTTTGAGCATTGTAAGCCCTGGTACGTCAAGAAACTCAAAGATAGGAATGTTTGTTGTTGCAAAACACACATAGGCTTTGACCTGGCCTCTGGCAAGATATGAATGACTTGAGATGTGGTCATGTTGGAGCATTGCTCCATGGAGATCGATGCCCATGCCTCCCCAATGAATGTACAGTCTATAGGCCACTTTGGATCCTCATCATGTGTTGCAAGGGAGGGCAAGTTTTGTAGCCTGAGGTCTATGTGGGAGCCAGTGGTTTTGTCCAAAGGGAGATTGTGAGCGGCACACGATTGAATGCATTCACGGCACATGCAAGCATTGCAGTTTGAAGTTGAAAAAGAAGACATTCAATGTCTATCCAAATGAAATGAGGCAATACAACCGTGTTGCTCTAAAATGGAGGAGATTTGAAAATGTCAATGTTGAAGGATTTGATAAAAAGAGATGGCTACTATCATATAAGAGCACCCAGCCAAGGAAGCTTATAGGTCATGTGGTTCAATCCATCCCAAAATATCTACTTCACAATTTCATGGCCACCTGGCAAGATAAGCAATTCAAGACATGCCTTGCAATATTCCTCATGACACTATTGTATTTGTCATAGATTTTGCAGAAAATTATTCTTTTCAAGAACAAGATGAGATACAAAGTGCTCACTGGTACAACAAGTAGATAACAATTCTTGTGCATATCACGTATAGTCATTTGCTTGATTCTTCCATGCCTGATGCCAATCTTCTTGATGACTCACAAAGGTCCAGGTTAGTGCAACGCACTTACCATTTCTACATTTTAAATGATAGGGAACATGACACCCTATTTGTGCAGCATGCTTTTCTACTGCATTGGGAATGGTAGTACACAGAGTGTTCTATGAAGTGAAAGTGGATGAACTGCAAAGGAGAAGCTAGCACGATTGTGAGAAAATTAAAGGAGTTCATGGTCTGCACAACATATGGGGCTTTTCAAACAACCAACTGATTAAAATGAGAAAACTTTCTTGTTTCTGTAGTGCGTGCATCATAGGGGATCATGACGATTGTGAGAACATTGCACTTGCGAAGACATGGGATCGAGTTCAAGTTTTTTCTCTATGTTCAGAATGAATCACAAACAATGAAGAGAAAAATGACTCACCACAATTTGGGGAGAGTTTTGATGACCTCATTGTTGAGATATTGAGCTGCACTCATGATATGCCAGGGTGACCATTGTGCATTTATGTCACTGACTTGTTAGATGTACATGCGGTTGGTACACTGCCCATGAATAATAGGTGAATGACAGCTATCTTTATGTACTCTAGTTAGTGGCTTAGTTAGTATGCCACCTTAGTTAGCTGAGTTTGGTTTGAGACCTACATATAGGGTTCATCTACTCCTTTTGTACTTAGAGAGAGTTCTTTTGGCTTTCACAACTAAGAAGAGGAAAACTATTTTCTCAATCGAAATCTTTCAGTCTCACATTAGTGATCTAATCAAAATCTTTCATCTCACATTACGTGTCAAATTAAAATATTTCGTCTCATTATTATCACCATGCTGGCATGGATTAAAGGATATTATCTAGTCACTTAGCTGAGAAAACATTGCCCAAGTAAACTCTAGAGAAGATTAACAATTGAATAGATTACACAGATTACATAGATTATAATATCAAAGACTCCTTCCCTTCATGCCGCTTCCTCTTTCCTTGATTTGAGCTTCTTAGTTGTAGGCTCGGCCATTTTTGCTCCTTTTCGGAAGGGGGCTGGTTACTCCCTTCAAGCTCCTTTTCCTCGCAGTCAGGTTTGGTCTTGGCCTTCTTTAATTTGTGCTCCTTGTCTTTAAGATCTTTTGCCCAAATGGCATATGAGAGTGCTCTCAATGGAAGCAAGAATGGAAGAGGGAGAGAGAGAAACAGAGAGCCACATAAGTTTTGGTGGGTGCAAAACACCCTAATCTTCTTTTTCATTCATTTATATATGTATTTGAGTATTTACCTAACTGGGGTAAAGGCACAATGACCTTTAACCCCCACAACCTCCCACTTAAAGGACAATGTGGCTTTAAGGGAGAACAACTAGTGAGCATACTATCCAATGCCCATCAATACATGACAATACTCAAACCGTTCACTAGGTAGACTCTTCGTCAGCATATCTGTAGGGTTATCATCTATATGAACCTTGACAAGCTCTATGCGCTTGTCCTCAAGTACCTCCCTGATGAAATGGTACCTGACCTCAATGTGTTTGGTCTTTGCATGAAAGACCAGATTCCATGCTAGCTGAATAGCACTCATGGAATCACTATGCAATGTCGGTACACCTGTATGAATCCCCAAATCTCCTACTAGCCGATCAAGCCATATAGCCTCCTTGCAACCCTATGTGGCTGCAAAACATACTCAGCCTCTGTGGTAGACAAAGCAATGCACTTCCGTGTGCGAGACATCCACAACACTGCACCACCTACAAAGGTGAACACATAACTAGAAGTGGATCTCCTATTATCCACATGCCTTCTTGCATAGTCTGAATCTATGTACCCAAGTACGCGCATGTCTCCTTTACTAAAGCATATGCACATCTCCTTGGTACCCTTCATGTACCTCATGATGCACTTAACTGCCTCCCAATGTCTCTTTCCTAGATTAGCCATATACCGGCTAACAACTCCCACTGCAAATGCAATGTTTGGTCTAGTAGCTATCATAGCATACATAAGTCTTCCAACCGTTGATGCATAAGGAACCTTGGCCATCATGGCCCTCTCCTCATCTGATTTGGGACTATCTGTATGACTCAGTTTCACATATGGAGGCAAGGGAGTACTCACTTACTTCCCCCCTCCATATTGAAATGCTGCAATACTTTTGTAACATACTCCTTCTGTGAAAGCCAAAGGAGTTTCCTACTCCGAGCACGCATGATGCGCATACCAAGAATATGACCTGCAAGTCCCAAATCCTTCATATCAAAGGCCTCATGCAACTTGGCCTTTAATGCATCTAGCTCATAAGTATTCTTGCTAGCCAATAGCATATCATCCACATATAGTGCCAGGATTATCAGGCTATTATCCTTAGCCCTTTTAGTGGACAGGCAGTGATCAATTTCACTCGTTGTAAAGCCCTTGGACCGAATGAAAGCATCAAACTTCTGATACCATTCTCTAGGCACTTGATTAAGACCATAGAGACTCTTCTTCAGCTTGCAAACCAAATGTTTCTTGCCCTTTTCTTCAAAGTCTTCCGGTTGCACCATGTAAATTTCCTCATGCAAATCCCCATGCAAGAAAGCTGTCTCAACATCCATCTGCATAAGCTCCATATCCTCTGATGCCACTAGTCCAAGCATGCATCTAAGTGTGGTCATCTTCACAACCAGAGAGAATATCTCATCAAAGTCCACACCCTTCTCTTGCTTGAACCTTTAGCGACCAAATGGGCCTTGTAGCTAGGCACATCATCACTTGTGACCTTCATCTTGTGACCCATTTATATGGCAATGCTTTCTTTCCATGTGGCAAAGAAACCAAGTCCCAAGTATTATTCTTCATAAGTGAACTCATCTCGGATTGCATAGCATACTCCCACTTGCATTGATCCTCGCACATCATAGCCTCTCTGTAGCAAGAAGGCTCCCCGCAATCAGTAAGCATCACATAGTCTACCCCTGGAACAAACCTATTAAGCGGTCTAGACACTCTAAATGATCTTCTCAATGGCATTTCAGCTTGCTGTCCCACCTACATATCAGCCACATTTGGCTCATCATTTCCACTGATAGATGATCCATCATCTACCCTTGATTGTATACGTGTGGGATTACTTGGTGGTACTATTTTTGCACATTTGGTGCATGGACAGCTTGCTATCTATCAACACATGTAGGTGGATTCACATCCTGGAAAGTGATTCTCCTCATTTCCACATCCCTCATGGGTGCCTTATGCATCTTCTTCCCATTGAAGATTACATCATGGCTGCATATGATCTTCTTTGCTTCTGGATCCCAGAGATGATAGCCCATCTCTCCACTTTCACCATAACCCAGAAAGATGCATTTCCTAGATTTAGGATCTAGCTTCTTTCAAAGCTCTTTCGGCACATGTGCATATGCCTCACACCCAAATATACACAAATGAGAGCAAGAGGGCTTCTTGCCACTCCATGCCTCTTCAAGAATACCACCATCCAAACTCTTACTAGGTGATCTATTGATCACATGCACTGTAGTCTTCATTGCCTCAGCCCAGAAACCACCAGCATTGGAAAGCATGCATTGCAACCTTTCTTGAATGGTACGGTTCATCTTTTGTGCAACTGGATTTTTCTTTGGAGTACGAGGGGATGTGAGCTACCTCTTAATCCCATGTGTATCACAGAAATGCTAAAAGTCATGAGAGATATACTCTCCATCATTGTTAGTCCATAGGCATTTAAGCATTCTACCTAACTGATTCTCAATCAAGGCCAGCCATTTCTGAAATACCTGGAACACATCACTCTTCTGAGCTATAGCATAAGCCCACACTTTCCTAGTTGCACCATCAATGAATGTCACATAGTATTCAGCCCCGCCTAATGACCGTGTAGGCATGGGATCACATACGTCTCAATGCACCAAATCAAGCTATTCAAACTCTTTCTTTCCCCTTCTTTTATGGGCTGATTTAGTTTGCTTCCCATAGAGACAGTGCTCACAAAATTCAAAATCAAAGAAACTCAAATGCGGTACAAAACCCAAATGGCATAAGAGTTTCATTCCATTTTGGCTCATGTGCCCCAACCTGCAATGCCACAAAGAAGTGCTTGGCTGCTTGGTTATTGCAACAACATGATCAAATACCCCTGATACATGTAAGGGATACAAAGTCCCACACTTGGCACCCCTGGCCAAAAGCATAGAGCCCTTCTGAATTTTCCAACTCTGAAAGCCAAAAGTGGTGTGAAAACCAGCATCATCTAGCTGACCCACTGAAATAAGACTCTTTGTCAACTTAGGAACATGTCTCACATGTTTCAAAATAAATGCAGACCCATTTGCAAAAGAAAACTTTATGTCACCTACTCCCACTATGTCACATGCATAGTCATTTCCAAGATGCACACAACCTATCTTTCCACTATCATAAGTGGAGAGCCATTCCCTATGGGGAGTAACATGGAATGAAGCACCATAATCCAAAATCCAATCCTAGGAATATGCATCATATGAAAGCAACTCTTGAGATAAACTAGACATGAAGAGAACATCATTGTCACTATCATGTGTGAATGCATTGATCTCCTCGATCTTCACTTTTCCTTTGTCCTCCCTTGGACTCTCCTCCTTCTGATTTGCACCCCAATTTGCATTCTTTTTCTTATCCTTTTTCTCTCTTTTCAGCTTGTAGCAATCCTTTTTCATATGGCCCTTCTTGCCACAGCGGTAACACTCAATGTTTCGTGCCCTAGATTTGCTATGAGACTTCGCTCTTTCTTGGGACTTCCCCCTGAATTCTGATCTACCCCTTTGCACATTTAAGGCTGCATCCAACTTGTTGCCATCCATAGACTTCTGTCTAATCTCCTCGGCCAATAAGCTACCCACAACATCATGAAATTTTATTACTCCACCAGGTGCAGAGTTACTGACAAGTGTTCGGAAGGTATCCCATGAGGATGGCAATGAACATAATGTGAAGATAGTGGGAGAGAGGGAAGGAGTCTCACTTGCAGCTTTCTCACATGCACAATGGGGGAATACACACAAAAGGTGGAGGCTGAAAACAGTTTTCCTCTTCTTAGTTGTGAAAGACAAAAGAACTCTAGTACAAAGACAATAGAAGAACCCTATATGTGGGTCTCAAACCAAACTCAACTAACTAAGGTGGCATACTAACTGAGCCACAAACTAGAGTAGATAAGGATAGCTATCATCCAGCTATTATTCGTGGGCGGTGTACCAACCGCATCTCCAGCTAACAAGTCGGTGACATAAATGCACAACAGTCACCCTGGCATATCGCGAGTGGAGCTCGATATCTCAACACTCCCCCTCGAGCTCAATCCCAATTCTTGCACACCAAGCAGGTTTCTGAACTTGCGTAGCTTCTCTGTGCCCAATGCTTTCGTGAATATGTCAGCTACCTGATCCTCTGTGCTGACATAAACTAGATCAATAAGACCTAGTAAAACCTTCTCCCGCACATAGTGGTAATGCACCTCAATGTGCTTTGTTCTGGCATGAAAGACTGGGTTCTTTGCCAAATGTATACTACTCATGTTGTCACAATAAATGACAACCAGCCCATCTGTAGACTGATGCATATCATAGAGTAGCTTATGCAACCAAGCTACCTCACATGCAGCCATTGCTACACCTCTGTACTCACGCTCTGTGCTCGACAAGGCAACTGTAGGCTGTTTCTTGCTGCTCCAAGTGACTGCAGCACTCCCAAAAGAGAACACATATCCACTGGTAGATCGTCTATCAGAAATACTACTAGCCCAATCAGCATCAGTGTATCCATGCAACTGTATCTGGACCCCAGCCTCATAAAATAGTCCATACTGCAATGTGGACTTCACATACCTGAGTATGCGTCTAGCCGCATCCAAATGTGGTTTCCTTGGAGCCTGCATAAACTGACTTACCAACCCAATAGCATAGCTCAAATCTGGCCTGGTAATAGTCATGTAAATCAAACTTCCTACTATGCATCTGTACATATTAGGGTCTTCCAGAAGCTCACCTGCATCTGCGCTCAGCTTCACATTCTGCTCCAAAGGAACTGAAATAGGCTTACAGCCTGTCATCCCATATTTCGACAGCATGTCCAATCCATACTGTCTTTGCAAGAGCTATATCCCACTTGGTGATCTAATCACCTCAATGCCCAAGAAATAACGCAGCTCTCCCAAATCCTTCATCTCAAACTTCTGCCTCAATAGCATTTTCATATGAAGGATATCTTCATCACTATCACCTGTGATGATCAAATCATCAACATAAATGACCAGCAGCATAATCCCTTTCTCTGTTTTTCTCACATAGAGTGAGAAATCTGCCTTGGAAATCTGAAAGCCAATAGTGACAAGATACTGTCCTATCTTGTCAGACCATGCTCTAGGTGCTTGCTTCAAGCCATACAAGGCTTTCTTCAACCTGCAAACAAACTCAGGATGAATAGCATGAACATAACCTGCTGGCTGCTCCATAAAGACCTCTTCTTGCAAATCACCATGCAAGAAGGCATTCTTTACATCCATCTGATGTAAAGACCATCCCTTTGATGTAGCCATAGCAATGGCTGCTCTTACGGTTGCCATCCTTGCAACCGGGCTGAAAGTTTCTTCATAATCAATGCCATATGTCTGTGCATATCCCTTGACAACTAATCTTGCCTTGTATCTATTTACAGAACCATCTGCATTGTGCTTGATCTTATAAACCCACTTACAACCAATTGCATTCTTTCCTTTAGGCAAAGGCACCAATTCTCATGTAGCATTAGCATCCAAGGCATCCATTTCTTCATCCATGGCTTTCTCCCATTTTTCATTTCCCATGGCTTGCTCAAAAGAAGTGGGTTCTGGTTCTTGTATCACTTTGACCATATAGGCATAGTGAATGGCTGTAAATCCATCATATTTCAGCCTATCCACAGGATACCTAACCCTGGTAGACCTGTGCAAAATAGGCTCACTTCCAGGTGCTCTCAAAACATCCCTGGTCTTCCTTACTCCAGGTGTAACAACAGAAGGAATACCCAACTCATCATCAATGCTCTGTTCTGAGCCACTGGATTCACCATCCACACAAGAGTGACCTGCATTCACATCAAACATGGGCTGATCTACCTTCTCTTTTCCTTTTCGTGATACCTGCGTACCACTCTCTGCATTGCTTTGAGGGGATTCTCCTGATCTCAATCTGCCTGTCCATGGCGAAGCATGTGAACCACTGGTAGAGGACACTCCAGGTCCACTGATATTTTGTGATTGCTGCTGTGCATTCTGTGCAGCATTACCATTTTGTGCATCTACATCAATCATCACATTTATGGTTTATACCAGCTGCTCATCTCATCAAAAACAACATCTCTGCTCACTGTGAACTTACGTGTAGAAGGGTTATAGCATCTATACCCTTTCTGCTGTAGAGAATAACCAATAAAGATGCACTTCTCAGCTTTTGGATCCAACTTGGACCTCAACTCATCTAGCACATGGACATAGGTAATGCAACCAAAAATCTTCAAATGAGAAATATCTGGTTTCCTACCATTCTACATCTCCTCTAGCGTCATGCCATGTATTGCTGCAGTGGGAGTCCTGTTCATTATATAGACTGCTGTAGCAACTGCTTCAGCCCAATAATAATCTGGTAGATCTTTTTCATTTAGCATAGCCCGAGATACCTCTCCAATATGCCTGTTTTTTCTTTCTGCAATTCCATTTTGCTGTGGGGTATGACTGCATGAATATTGCTGCTTTATACCATGCTCCTGCAAGAACCTTGCAAACTCATTTGAGAGGTACTCTCCCCCTCCATCTGACCTTAGGCATTTTATTTGCAGGCCTGTTTCTTTTTCAACCATAGCTTTGAAAGCTTTGAAGTGCCCAAACAGTTCACTTTTCTTTTTCATAAAATACACCCACAGTTTTCTACTGAAGTCAGCAATAAATGTGACAAAATAGTGACAGCCTCCAATAGATGTAGCTTTTGTAGTCCACACATCAGAGTGGATTAATTCCAATGGCTTTTTACTCTCTTGAACATGCCTAGGAAAAGGTTTCCTTACCTGTTTCCCAAATTGACAGGCTTCACAAACCTTGTGCATTTCTACAACCTTGAATTTTGGCAATCCTGCAACAATATTTTGGGCTTGCATTGATTTAAGTCGCTGTATATTAACATGACCAATGCGTTTGTGCCAGATATCAATATCTGCAACTACACCGGTCCCATGTGCAAACATTGCTGCACTCAATTCAGGCATGTCTGCATCCAACGTAAACATCCTGCCCTTCTTCTTTCCTTTTGCTCTCAAGCGACCGTTATTTTTCATATCCTCAACAAAGCATCCGTGAGGATTAAATCTAACCTACAAGCCCTGCTCAACCATCTGACCAACAGAAACCAGGTTCTTGGTGATGTTCGGGACATGAAATACATCAGACAAGTATTTCTTTTTCCCATCCTGCATAGACAAAGGAATTTTTCCAATCTGCACAATAGGATGTGCAGTATCATCACCAGTCTCCACAAATCCTGGCTTTTCCATTTTCCTTGCATCTTGCATCCATTCTGCATGACCTGTCATGTGGTTTGATGCACCTGAGTCAACATACCACACATCATTTTGTTGTTCTACACTTGTCACAGAATTGGTCATATGCTGCACCATAAATAGATGCTCATTTCTGTCATCACCCTGTATGCTAGAAGATGCATAATTGCCTTGCTGCAATTTCCCATTCATAATGTCATTCTGCTTTTTGTAGCAGTCCTTAGCCATATGACCCATTTTGCCACAATAGTAGCATTCAACATTGCTATTTGCATTTTGGCTTCTCTGCCATCCACCACGGCCTCTTTGGCTCCCCCTGCCTATAGAGTTACCACGTCCTCCTGCATAGGACTCGTTTTCTTGCGTTTGCTGCATATTTTGATTTCTACCACGGCCTGCAGATCGGCCTCCTCTACCTCTGCCTCTACCTCTGCCAGCATTTGAGTAGAAGATAGTTTCTTTTAAAGTTCTTGCTGAAGAAGATGCACCCCCATTTCTCTACTCTTCAGAAATTAGAAGAGCAATCAACTCCTCAAAATCAGGAAATTTTTCACGGACGGCAATGGATGTCCGGAACTATGCATAATCCTTTCCTAGACCATTCAAGGTCACAGAAACCAAATCATCATCATCCACTGGCGACCCAATGGAAGCAAGTGCATCTGCAATTTTCTTCACTTTCATGTGGTAGTCATTTATGCTCAAATTTTCTCTCTGCACATTGTGCAACTCCTATTTGAGTTGCATTTTCTTGGCTTGCATATTTGTGCTATACATTTTTGCCAAAGTATCCCATGCCTCCTTTGGCGTATTTGCATCTTGAATATGCACAATCATGGAGTCCGAAATACTGATAGACAGCCAGTACATAACTTTCCTGGCTCTCTCATGCCATCCTTTGAATGCCTGCATTTCCTGTTGACTGGGAACATTAGGAAGAACAGGTTCTTCTTCATTTCCTGTAATGAATTCCCAATAGCCTTTTCCCATCAAGAAATTCATCATTCTAAACTTCCATGCCTGGAAGTTGTTCTTGTCAAGCTTTTCAGTGACAATCTGTGAAAGAGAATCAGATGCCATTACAAAACACTGCAAAATATTCTGTCACTGCAAAAAACACAGCTTTTGCCTCACACGGGCAAATCTGCAAAACTGACGAAAGTGGTATTTCACCACATAGTCACTTCCTAGTGACGATTTTGCATCAACAGGCAACAGGCATGAATCTGCAACTCCCAATATCTCTGCACAGAGGCATACGATGCAATTTCTGCGGCACCTTTCCACCGACTAGCCGCACCAGTGGTCGCACAGCAAAAAACAGGGCCTTTTTTTGAGTGCTTGCGAAGAACTTCCGCCTTCAAAACGGGCCCCGAAACGGCCTCAAATCAGAAAAATAAAGTCACCAAGGGCTTCGCTCTATCCCGCAGCATATATTGCGCTCTCGCCACACCGCGAAGGGCGTCTCAATCTGCAACAGTGCACTCCTGCACTTCTGGCTGTGCTACCTGCAGAGATTTGCTCCCAAACTCGAAATAGGAAAGCAACACTGGTCCTCTTACCAGGACACCACAAACTTGGCTTTCTTTCTTGAGCTCCTTACCACGAACAAGGCTCTGATACCATGTGAAGATAGTGGGAGAGAGGGAAGGAGTCTCACTTGCGGCTTTCTCACATGCACAATGGGGGAATTGTTGAGATATCAAGCTCTACCCCCGATATATCTCCTAGATGACTATCATTTATGTCACCGCCTATGTTAGTTGTACTCGTGGTGTAGTTAGACTACCACGTATGTTTTTGGTTTGGGTTCACATATGAACCACGTATTCTAGGGTTTGACATATAGGGTATTTCCCTCTTCTATTGTATTATTGTTGTTGTGTGCAAAAGTGAAGAAAGGCTTCACCCTCCAACCTTGTGTCCTCTCTCTTTTGTGTGTTGTGAAGAAAGCTGCACTTGAGTCTCCTATCTCTCTCCCTTATTCTTTACATGGTATCAGAGCCTTGTTCGTGGTAAGGAGCTCAAGAAAGTAAGCCAAGTTTGTGGTGTCCTGGTAAGAGGACTAGTGTTGCTTTCCTATTTCGAGTTTGGGAGTAATTCTCTGCAGGTACCACAGCCAGAAGTGCAGGAGTGCACTGTTTCAGATTGAGAGGCCCTTCGCGGTGTGGCGAGAGCGCAGTATATGCTGCGGGAGAGGGCGAGGCCTTTGGTGACTTTATTTTTTTGATTTGAGGGCGTTTCGGGGCCTGTTTTAAAGGCAAAAGTTCTTCGCAAGCACTCAAAAAAAAGGCCCTGTTTTTCGCTGTGCGACCACTTTGCGCGGCTAGTCGGTGGAAAGGTGCCCCAGAAATTGCATCGTATGCCTGTGTGCAGAGATATTGGGAGTTGCAGATTTATGCCTGTTGCCTGTTGATGCAAAATCGTCACTAGGAAGTGACTGTGTGGTGAAATACCACTTTCGTCAGTGTTGCAGATCTACCCCTGTGAGGCTTTTTACAGAAGTTTTGCTATTTGCCCTTGTGAGGCATTTGCTGTGTTTACAGGTTGCTGTTGCAATTCGTGATTTGTAAAATGTCTGAGAATCTGTCTACCATTGTCAGTGAGAAGCTTGACAAGAACAACTTCCAAGCATGGAAGTTCAGGATGACAAACTTCCTTATGGGAAAGGGAGTTTGGGATTACATCAGTGGTGAAACTGCAGAACCAGTTTTGGGTACTGCTCCCACTCCTGCTGAATTGAAGGCCTTTAAAGAATGGCATGAAAAAGCCAGAAAATGCCTGTATTGGCTGTCTGTTAGCATTTCAGATTCTATGATTGTGCATATACAGGATGTAGAGATGCCTAAGGAGGCATGGGATACATTGGTGAAGCTGTATAGCACAAATACCAAAGCACGAAAGATGCAGCTAAAGCAGGAGTTGCACAATGTGCAAAGGAAAAATCTGAATATAAATGAGTATTCCTTGAAGGTGAAAGGCCTTGTAGATTCTCTTGCCTCCATTGGAGCACCTGTTGATGATGAGGACTTAGTGTCTGTGACCTTGAATGGTCTTGGGAAAGATTATGCACAGTTTCGAACATCCATTGGAGTCCGTGAAACATTTCCTGATTTTCAGGAACTTATTGCTCTCTTGCTGAGTGAAGAGCAAAGGAATGGTGGTTCAGCCACCTCAACTTCTCAAGAGACTGCTTTCTACTCGAATACAGGTAGAGGCAGGGGTAGAGGAAGAGGCCGTTTTGGTGGCCGTGCAGGAAATCAGAACCAACAGCAACAACAGGAAAACCAGTCCTATGGAGGAGGACGTGGTAGTTCTAGAGGCAGGGGGAGCCAAAGAGGCCGTGGTTCATGGCAAAGGAACCAGCAAGTAAATAGCAGCACAGAATGCTATTATTGTGGAAAGCCTGGACACAAGGAGAATACATGCTATAAAAAGCAGAATGACATCAAAAGTGGGAAGTTGCAGCAAAGCAACTATGCACCATCAAGTAGGCATGGTGACGACAGAAATGAGCACCTTTTTGTGATGCAGCATATGGTTAACTCCATGTCAGGAGATGCTGCAGCTTGCAATGATGTTTGGTATGTTGATTCAGGTGCCTCTAACCACATGACCAGTCATGGTGAGTGGTTTCATGATGTTAGAAATTTGGATAAGCCAGGTTATGTTGAAATGGGTGATGATACTGCGCACCCAATTACGCAGGTTGGTAAAGTGCCATTGGCTATGCAGGATGGCAAAACGAAGTACTTGGCAGATGTACTTCATGTTCCAAAAATCACTAAGAACCTGGTTTCAGTTGGCCAGATGGTTGAGCAAGGTCTGCAGGTTAGATTTAATCCTGATGGATGCTTTGTTGAGGACTTGAAAAATAAGTGCCGCTTGGTTGCAAAAGGCAACAAAAATGGCAGAATGTTCACCTTGGATGTTGATATGCCTGAGGTGAAAGCTGCTATGTTTGCGCATGGGGGAGGTGTCATTGCAGATATTGAGATATGGCACAAGCGCATTGGGCACGTGAATATACAAAGGCTAAAATCTATGCAAACGAAAAACATTGTTGCAGGTTTGCCTAAATTCAGAGTTGAGGGAATGCAAAAGGTATGTGAAGCATGCCAAATGGGTAAGCAGGCCAGACATGCATTTCCCAAAAATGCTAAGGTGAGCAGAAGACCTTTGGAAGTGATCCATTCAGATGTTTGGACAACCAAAACTGCTTCTATTGGTGGATGCCATTATTATGTGACGTTTATTGATGACTACACTAGGAAGGTGTGGATTTATTTTATGAAGCACAAAAGTGAAGTGTTCAGCCATTTCAAGGCTTTTAAGGCCATGGTTGAAAAAGAGAAAGGTGTGCATATTAAAGTGCTAAGATCTGATGGAGGGGGAGAGTACTTTTCAGAAGAATTTTGTGAATATCTGAAAGAACAGGGAATTCAAAGGAAGTACTCATGCAGGTCTACCCCTCAGCAGAATGGGGTTGTAGAAAGGAAGAACAGGCATATTGCAGAAGTAGGACGGGCGATCCTAAATGAGAAAAACATGCCTGATTATTTTTGGGCTGAAGCAGTAGCAACTGCTGTGTATATTATGAACAGAACCCCCACTGCAGCTGTCCATGGCATGACGCCTGAAGAAATGTATACAGGCCAAAAACCAAATATTTCTCACTTGAAGGTATTTGGTTGCATAGCTTATGTTCATGTTCCTGATGAGAAGAGAACAAAGCTGGATCCAAAGGCAGAAAAATGCATCTTTATTGGATATGCTCTGCACTAGACAGGGTATCGCTGTTATAACCCTTCCACCCGCAAAATGCAAGTGAGCAGAGATGTTGTTTTTGATGAAATGAGTAGCTGGTATGCACCAACTGTTATGGTAGGAGATGCAGATGCAGGAAATGGGAATGCTGCAATAAATGCAGAGCAGCAATCTCAAGCCTTGAGTGGACCCAGAGAGTCCTCTACTACTGGATCTAATGCATGGACAGGGAGATTGAGATCTAGTGAATCGTCCACATGGCAGCCCTGATAGTGTTGTGCAGGTATCACATAAGGGAAAAGAAAAAGTAGACCATGCTCCAGTGTTTGATGTGTCTGCTGGTAGCTCTCATGTTGATGGAGAGTTAAGCGGCTCTGAAATGAGCCTTGATGAGGAACTTGGGATTCCTTCTGTTGTTACACCTGGTGCAAGGAAAAGCAGGCATGATTTAAAGACTCCTACAACTGATCCAGTTGTACGGAGGTCCACTCGTATTAAGTATCCAGTTGACAGGCTGAGATATGATGGGTATACAGCACATCACTATGCTTATATGGTCAAGGTTCTAGAGGAGCCAGAGCCCACATGTTTTGAGGATGCAGCAGGGCATAAAAATTGGGAAGCAGCTATGGATGAAGAGATGGCTGCCTTGGATGCAAACCACACTTGGGATTTGATGCCTTTGCCTCATGATAAGAAGGCTATTGGCTGCAAGTGGGTTTACAAAGTAAAGCACAATGCTGATGGGTCTGTTAGCAGGTACAAGGCAAGATTGGTTGCCAAAGGTTTTGCGCAGACATATGGAATTGACTATGAGGAAACTTTCAGCCCAGTTGCAAGGATGGCAACCGTGAGAGCAGTAATCGCTATGGCTGCTGCAAAGGGATGGTCTTTGCATCAGATGGATGTGAAAAATGCCTTCTTGCATGGTGATTTGCAGGAAGAGGTTTATATGATGCAGCCAGAAGGTTATGAGGATAATTCACACCCCGATTTTGTATGCAGGTTGCGCAAAGCCTTGTATGGCTTAAAACAGGCGCCGAGGGCATGGTCAGACAAGATAGGGCAATATCTTGTCACTGTTGGATTTCAGATTTCCAATTCAGATTTTTCACTTTATGTGAAAAGGACAAACAGAGGGATTGTGCTTATAGTCATCTATGTTGATGACTTGATTATTACAGGTGATAGTGATGCAGACATTAATGAAGTGAAGCTGCTGTTGAAGCAGAAATTTGAGATGAAGGATTTGGGAGAGCTGCGTTACTTCTTGGGCATTGAGGTTATTAGATCCCCGAGTGGGATATGGCTATTGCAAAGGCAATACAGTTTGGACATGCTATCCAAATATGGGATGACAGGCTGTAAGCCTATTTTTGTTCCATTGGAGCAGAATGTGAAGCTCAATGCAGAGACAGGTGAGCTTCTTGAAGATATTACTATGTATAGGTGCATAGTAGGTAGCTTGATTTACATGACTATAACCAGACCAGATTTGAGCTATGCTGTGGGGCTGGTGAGTCAGTTTATGCAGGCACCGAGGAAGCCACATTTGGATGCGGCTAGGCACATACTGCGGTATGTGAAGTCCACATTACATTATGGACTGTTTTATGAAGCTGGGTGTGCATTACAGGTACATGGATACACAGATGCTGACTGGGCTGGTAGTGTCTCAGACAGGAGATCTACTAGTGGTTTTATGTTTTCCCTTGGGAGTGGTGCCATCAGTTGGAGCAGCAAGAAGCAGCCAACAGTTGCCTTGTCGAGCACAGAGGCTGAGTACAGGGGTGCAGCAATGGCTGCATATGAGGTAGCTTGGTTACGAAAGCTACTTGCAGATATGGGACAGTCAGTTCATGCAGCAGTTGTCATTCATTGTGACAACATTAGCAGCATCATGCTTGCTAATAACCCAGTTTATCATGCTAGAACGAAGCACATTGAGGTGCATTATCACTTTGTGAGAGAGAAGGTTCTAGCTGGTGAGATTGATCTTGTCTATGTCAGCACTGAGGAGCAGGTGGCTGATATTTTTACGAAGGCATTGGGTACCGAGAAGCTTCGCAGATTTAGGAGCTTGCTTGGTGTACGTGAGATGGATTTGAGCTTGAGGGGGAGTGTTGAGATATCAAGCTCTACCCCCGATATATCTCCTGGATGACTATCATTTATGTCACTGCCTATGTTAGTTGTACTCGTGGTGTAGTTAGACTACCACGTATGTTTTTGGTTGTTGAGAGTTGTGGTGCCATAAGCACATGTAGAGCAAAGGTATGAGCAAAGGGTAAGCTGCCACATGGCATGGAGGAGATATCCCACATGTGAGCAAGCAAATGGATGTAAGTACCCTCACCTATAAAAGGGAGGTTCATTTGAAGTAATATCAATCAAGCATTTTGCACTATCTCAAGATTCTCTTTATGAGTCCAAGCTAATCTATCTTGGAACCTAATTGACTTGAGATACATGTCATGAGCACTCTCTTCATCATGTTTCCACATAGGCTCCATCCACCTTAGAGTGCTCCACAGATCTTGAGGCACACATGTTTTGTCATGGTATCAGAGCATAGGTTTAGCTCTCCTAGTTTAGCTCATTAGTAGTTCACTAGGATTGCTTCCATTCCTAGATTAGTTGTAGGCATGTCTTAGGAGCTCATGTTTTTCTCATAGGTTAGTTTTAGTTTTTAGATTGAATGAAAATTCCGTTCATTGCTATGAGATATTTCCGTCATTCTTGATGAGAGAGAGAGAGAGTTCATTCCTTTTGAGAGATCTATTTTGTGAGATAGATCTGTGAGATAGATCTGTGAGATTTGTTCTTCTCTTCCAAAGAGAGAAATTTGGTTGGGAGAGCTTTCTTTCATGCTGTTTGAGAACGAAAGGTTATCTTTGAGATTTGAAAGAGAAAGAGAGATCTGCAAACAAGCTCCATCAACATCATAGCTTCACACAGCCAGCGGCTATAAAGCATGTCCAGTACACGGCTTCATCGACCTATGCAACTACAGTAGCCAGTGAAGAAAGGACTCCACGAAAAGTTTGGGCAGCTCCACGAATCCAATGAAGGTGATTGAGTGGCTGAAAACATAAGGCGACGTTCACACAGGGCTCTTGCGCCTCCTACGTAGCCTGCGACCTTCAAGCTCCTCCCAGGCTCCAGCTCCGGCTCCAACTCCATTTTGCAACCAGCGTCAACAACGAGTAGCGACGACCTCTGAAGTGTAGCCTATCCAACATCAACTAAGGCAACAAACTCCAATCGGCTTCACCAAGCCCTCGTGGCTGCCTTGCAGGGAAGCTGTTGTAGAAGGCGCTGGAGTACAAGCTACAATAGAATGGCTGAGCATGGGATGCCCTCCAACGTCAAAGTTCGACCAAGACGAGTGACGCTTCAGCCACCCGCAGGTAATCGCGATGGACTCCAAGACGAGAAGTTCCATTTGCAAGTCTCCAAGTGCTTCGATGCCTCAATGTCTCTCTCAAACAACCTCAAGAGCTTCCACAGCCCCGTGCACTCAGACGGCTCCTCCTAAAGTAGCCAAAGCAGCGCTCCTCGATGCCACCAATAGCCAGCCATGCAGGCGGCTTCAACGTACGTGGAGGATCCACTCATAGTATAGCTCTATGCAACCAGCAACGAAACAGATGTAAACGACCTTGCAGCTACAAGCCCTGTCCACCAGCGCCATACTGAAATAAGCTTCTGCCTCCCAAATCAATTCATCGTCGTCGCCTCCACCATGAAGAACTAGCCAGCTTCTCTCTCTAAACCTCCTTCTGCCATGTGGCAGATAAGGTTGGGTCAAATTGACCAAGGTAAGGTTACCTTTTTGGATAGGGTTACTTAACTGATGTGACACGTGGCAGATAAGACTCTGGTCTGGTTAACTTAACCCACCATGGTTAGAGTTAGGGTTGGTTAACTGCCACATAAGCATGCACAGTCACCATATTGTCACCTAAGCACACAGCCCCTGCCAAGCACAGTTCTGCAAGCAGCATGTGAATAGCCAAGCCAAATCATCAAAGGCCCCTCTTCTTCACAAAAGCTTCAACAAGCCATAACTTGCAATCCAAGAAGAATTTGGACACGCTCCAAAAAGGAAAAGTGATCGTCTTTCCAAGCTCTACGCGCCTGTCAGATCAGAATCATTGTATGCAATTAGACACTGCCAATATTGAAAGAATTCAATTGGTAAGACCTTTGCAACCATTGGAAAAAGCAAAGCATGAATGCAAACATTGATGTAAAAAGAATGCCAAAAGCACAAGTGCATGAGATGACCATAGCAGGAAGTATGGCATCCACACAAAGCATCAAGGCACATGGAAGAACAAAGCATCATGCAGGTAGCTACACCAAACAAAGAAGCAAACGAGTCATCATCAAGCCATGAGCCAAAAGGTGACATCAATGGAATGTATTGAAAAGCAAAAAACCTTGCCAACCTTGCCTATTATGTTTTGTAATCAAGCCTGACCACCTGAGAGTAGCTATGAAAGCACCCAGGGGAGGTATTGACATGTAAAAACCACACTTGACCACCTTAAGTAGCAATGTATGCACTAAGGGGAGGTGATGGAATGTAACTCACATCTGACCACCTTGCAGTAGCCAAAGGATTATGGCACCAAGGGGAGGTGTTGAGAGTTGTGGTGCCATAAGCACATGTAGAGCAAAGGTATGAGCAAAGGGTAAGCTGCCACATGGCATGGAGGAGATATCCCACATGTGAGCAAGCAAATGGATGTAAGTACCCTCACCTATAAAAGGGAGGTTCATTTGAAGTAATATCAATCAAGCACTTTGCACTATCTCAAGATTCTCTTTATGAGTCCAAGCTAATCTATCTTGGAACCTAATTGACTTGAGATACATGTCATGAGCACTCTCTTCATCATGTTTCCACATAGGCTCCATCCACCTTAGAGTGCTCCACAGATCCTGAGGCACACATGTTTTGTCATTGGTTTGGGTTCACATATGAACCACGTATTCTAGGGTTTGACATATAGGGTATTTCCCTCTTCTATTGTATTATTGTTGTTGTGTGCAAAAGTGAAGAAAGGCTTCACCCTCCAACCTTGTGTCCTCTCTCTTTTGTGTGTTGTGAAGAAAGCTGCACTTGAGTCTCCTATCTCTCTCCCTTATTCTTTACAGGAATACACACAAAAGGTGGAGGCTGAAAACAGTTTTCCTCTTCTTAGTTGTGAAAGCCAAAAGAACTCTAGTACAAAGACAATAGAAGAACCCTATATGTGGGTCTCAAACCAAACTCAACTAACTAAGGTGGCATACTAACTGAACCACAAACTAGAGTAGATAAGGATAGCTGTCATCCAGCTATTATTCGTGGGCGGTGTACCAACCGCATCTCCAGCTAACAAGTCGGTGACATAAATGCACAACAGTCACCCTGGCATATCGCGAGTGGAGCTCGATATCTCAACACATAAGAGAAATATTGCCTTAGTCTCCGCATCAAAATTCATCTTCTGAGCCTGAAGCTGGCTGAAAATAATATTGAATTCATTCAAGTGAGAAGCAATGGAGACCCCTTCCTTCATCTGCAGCTCAAGCAACCTATTCATGAGGTAAACTTTATTAAAGGCAGTTTCCTTCTCATAAGTGGCACACAGTTTCTTCCACAAATCTTTCGTAGTCTGCTCATTTACTACTATGAAATAAACTAACTCTGCAAGATGAAGTCTAATAGTAGACTTTGCTAATGCATCCAACTCATTCCAATCATCCTCAGACATATTTGTAGGCTTAGCTTCAATCCCTGCCAAGGGTTTAATTTGCTTCTTTTGAATAAGCACATCCCTTATCTATTCTTTCCACAAAGAAAAGTTTGTCCCATCAAACTTTTTAATGTTGAAAAACTCCTTTTCAGACATGGAAGAGGATGCCATGATGCAAATAAAGCAAAATCCCAAATGCTAGTGCTTGCAAGAGAAAATCACACCAAATACTAGGTGCACCCAAATGTGTATGCCACAATAGACTAAAATATCACCAAAACTCAAAGCTCAAAGCATCAAAAGATGTAGCTGACTCATGTGGATGTACTATGCATCCATATGAGCAAATCTGGCCCAAAGAAAATGCCAACTACAATGGCAATCCAAAATGCCAATAGGTGCCAAATGGCTCAAGCGTAAACAGCGTCCATGGGCATATGCATCAATAATATCTCATCCAAGAGATCATCAGTAATATCAGTGCATCACCTACAATGTGTCAAAGCTGTCCCTCAGCATTAATAATATCTCATCAATAATATCAATGCATCACCTACAATGTGTCAAAGGTGTCCCTCAGCATAAAATAGCATCCATGTGCAAAGCGTCCATAAAAAATAGCATACCACAAGGCAATTTGGTCCTATCAGTGCATCCAATAAGGATCACAATGCATCCAAATGGCCTATAAATCATCCACTGCAACCCAATGCACACCACAAATGAGCGCACATGGCTCAAACTACAACTAGAGTGATCTGCATAAGGTATGCTCAAGAAATCATGGTCCCACGAAAAAGACCACTACTGAAAATAGAACCTAAGATGCCTCAAAACATGGGCACCATTGCATAATTGACTCAGCAAGAAAATCTACAAATATCTCTCTTCTACCGGAACTCCAAAATCCCAACCAATGAGTGAGAAATGGGAGTATCCACTGCCATGTGGCATAAATCTAAGGTTTCAAAACCTTCGAATGAAAAATGCATAACAGAGAGACAAAATCGAATACACAGAGATCTATAACTCAAAAAATACTGCAACAAATCATGTAAGAACTGACAGGTGGGGGTTTTTGGGCATGTGGAACGTAAGGGGATAGACGGTTTTGGAAACCATGGTCTCAATCACTGGGTCCAACACACGGACTGAAAAACGTTTTTGGAAATAGAACTGTTTCTAAACTCCACCGGACTGCGAATGATGAGCAACATAGAAGTTTTAGGACCTCCTGAGTCCACCGAAATTGATAGATCTGCAAATGGTTGCTCCAAACTTGAGTTCCAACACTTGGGTAGGAAAACGTAGGAACTGACACTATGAGTCAGAAATCCAATGAAATGATCCCAGATTCAAGAATGAAGGTGTTTCTAAGCTTAGGCTCTCAAAACCACTTTGCAAAGCCAAAGTGACTTTTCCAAAGGTTCCTCCAAGGTCTCTGCACACTCGGATGCAAGTCACCCACAAAGCTTCCCATAGAGCTTCTCCTTCCTCCCATAGAGCTGCTGAGCTTCCAAGCTTTCACACACACTCAGCTAGATCACCCGGGCTCTGATACTAGTTGAGAGTGCTCTCAGTGGAAGCAAGAATGGAAGAGGGAGAGAGAGAAACAAAGAGCCACACAAGTTTTGGTGGGTGCAGAACACCCTAATCTTCTTTTTCATTCATTTATATATGCATTTGAGAATTTTACATAACCAGGGTAAAGGCACAGCGACCTTTAACCCCCATAGCAAATTGAACTACAGCATCTATTGTCTCATCGTAGATAGCTGTAGTAGGCAGGCACATTTGATCTCTGGGCAATGGTAAATGGCATTCTCTACATAGCTATTTTGTATGCACCCACACTCCAAAGCAAAAAATGTGCACAGGGTGGTCGCATGTAGGCCATTGGACACAACATCTATCTATGATGGGGGTATGGTAGACCATGCATTTCGAACCTTGCTGCATAGTAGGATAGGCATTCGATTTAACTATTGTGGCCGTCAATACCACAATCTTGCTCTGTACATGATGAAGTTGCTTCTGTGAAGATTGTGGGAGAGAGGGAAGGAGTCTCACTTGAGGCTTTCTCACAATCACAATGGGGGAATACACACAAAGGTGGAGGCTGAAAATAGTTTTCCTCTTCTTAGTTGTGAAAGCCAAAAGAACTCAAATACAAAGAAATAGAAGAACCCTATATGTGGGTCTCAAACCAAACTCAACTAACTAAGGTGGCATACTAACTGAGCCACGAACTAGTGTAGATAAGGATAGCTGTCATCCAGCTATTATTCGTGGGCGGTGTACCAACCGCATCTCCAGCTAACAAGTCGGTGACATAAATGCACAACAGTCACCCTGGCATATCGCGACTGGAGCTCGATATCTCAACACTCCCCCTCGAGCTCAATCCCAATTCCTGCACACCAAGCAGGTCTCTGAACTTACGCAGCTTCTCTGCGCCCAATGCTTTCGTGAATATGTCAGCTACCTGATCCTCTGTGCTGACATAAACTAGATCAATAAGACCTAGTAAAACCTTCTGCCGCACATAGTGATAATGCACCTCAATGTGCTTTGTTCTGGCATGAAAGACTGGGTTCTTTGCCAAGTGTATACTGCTCATGTTGTCACAATAAATGACAACTGGCCCATCTGTAGACTGATGCATATCATAGAGTAGCTTATGCAACCAAGCTACCTCACATGCAGCCATTGTTGCACCCCTGTACTCAGCCTCTGTGCTCGACAAGGCAACTGTAGGCTGTTTCTTGCTGCTCCAAGTGACTGCAGCACTCCCAAAAGAGAACATATATCCACTGGTAGATCGTCTATCAGAAACACTACCAGCCCAATCAACATCAGTGTATCCATGCAACTGTATCTGAACCCCAGCCTCATAAAATAGTCCATACTGCAATGTGGACTTCACATACCTGAGTATGCGTCTAGCCGCATCCAAATGCGGTTTCCTTGGAGCCTGCATAAACTGACTTACCAACCCAACAGCATAGCTCAAATCTGGCCTGGTAATAGTCATGTAAATCAAACTTCCTACTATGTGTTTGTACATAGTAGGGTCTTCTAGAAGCTCACCTGCATCTGCGCTCAGCTTCACATTCTGCTCCAAAGGAACTGAAATAGGCTTACAGCCTGTCATCCCATATTTGGACAGCATGTCCAATCCATACTGCCTCTGCAAGAGCTGTATCCCACTTGGTGATCTAATCACCTCAATGCCTAAGAAATAACGCAGCTCTCCCAAATCCTTCATCTCAGACTTCTGCTTCAATAGCATTTTCACATGAAGGATATCTTCATCACTATCACCTGTGATGATCAAATCATCAACATAAATGAGAAGCAGCATAATCCCTTTCTCTGTTTTTCTCACATAGAGTGAGAAATCTGCCTTGGAAATCTGAAAGCCAATAGTGACAAGATACTGTCCTATCTTGTCCGACCATGCTCTAGGTGCTTGCTTCAAGCCATACAAGGCTTTCTTCAACCTGCAAACAAACTCAGGATGAATAGCATGAACGTAACCTGCTGGCTGCTCCATAAAGACCTCTTCTTGCAAATCACCATGCAAGAAGGCATTCTTTACATCCATCTGATGTAAAGACCATCCCTTTGATGCAGCCATAGCAATGACTGCTCTTACGGTTGCCATCCTTGCAACCGGGCTGAAAGTTTCTTCATAATCAATGCCATATGTCTGTGCATACCCCTTGACAACTAATCTTGCCTTGTATCTATTCACAGAACCATCTGCATTGTGCTTGATCTTATAAACCCACTTACAGCCAATTGCATTCTTGCCTTTAGGCAAAGGCACCAATTCCCATGTAGCATTAGCATCCAAGGCATCCATTTCTTCATCCATGGCTTTCTCCCATTTTTCATTTCCCATGGCTTGCTCAAAAGAAGTGGGTTCTGGTTCCTGTATCACTTTGACCATATAGGCATAGTGAATGGCTGTAAATCCATCATATTTCAGCCTATCCACAGGATACCTAACCTTGGTAGACCTACACAAAATAGGCTCACTTCCAGGTGCTCTCAAAACATCCCTGGTCTTCCTTACTCCAGGTGTAACAACAGAAGGAATACCCAACTCATCATCAATGCTCTGCTCTGAGCCACTGGATTCACCATCCACATAAGAGTGACCTGCATTCACATCAAACATGGGCTGATCTACCTTCTCTTTTCCTTTTCGTGATACCTGCATACCACTCTCTGCATTGCTTTGAGGGGATTCTCCTGATCTCAATCTGCATGTCCATGGCGAAGTATGTGAACCACTGGTAGAGGACACTCCAGGTCCACTGATATTTTGTGATTGCTACTGTGCATTCTGTGCAGCATTACCATTTTGTGCATCTACATCAATCATCACATTTACTGGTTTATACCAGCTGCTCATCTCATCAAAAACAACATCTCTGCTCACTGTGAACTTGCGTGTAGAAGGGTTATAGCATCTATACCCTTTCTGCTGCAGAGAATAACCAATAAAGATGCACTTCTCAGCTTTTGGATCCAACTTGGACCTCAACTCATCTGGCACATGGACATAGGCAATGCAACCAAAAATCTTCAAATGAGAAATATCTGGTTTCCTACCAGTATACATCTCCTCTGGCGTCATGCCATGTATTGCTGCAGTGGGAGTCCTGTTCATTATATAGACTGCTGTAGCAACTGCTTCAGCCCAATAATAATCTGGTAGATCTTTTTCATTTAGCATAGCCCAAGATACCTCTCCAATATGCCTGTTTTTCCTTTCTGCAATTCCATTTTGCTGTGGGGTATGACTGCATGAATATTGCTGCTTTATACCATGCTCCTGCAAGAACCTTGCAAACTCATTTGAGAGGTACTCTCCCCCTCCATCTGACCTTAGGCATTTTATTTGCAGGCCTGTTTCTTTTTCCACCATAGCTTTGAAAACTTTGAAGTGCCCAAACACTTCACTTTTCTTTTTCATAAAATACACCCATAGTTTTCTACTGAAGTCATCAATAAATGTGACAAAATAGTGACAGCCTCCAATAGATGCAGCTTTTGTAGTCCACACATCAGAGTGGATTAACTCCAATGGCTTTTTACTCTCTTGAACATGCCTAGGAAAAGGTTTCCTTGCCTGTTTCCCGAATTGATAGGCTTCACAAACCTTGTGCATTTCTGCAACCTTGAATTTGGGCAATCCTGCAATAATATTTTGGGCTTGCATTGATTTAAGTTGCTGTATAATATTAACATGACCAATGCGTTTGTGCTAGATATCAATATCTGCAACTACACCGGTCCCATGTGCAAACATTGCTGCACTCAATTCAGGCATGTCTGCATCCAACGTAAACATCCTGCCCTTCTTCTTTCCTTTTGCTATCAAGTGACCATTATTTTTCATATCCTCAACAAAGCATCCATGAGGATTAAATCTGACCTGCAAGCCCTGCTCAACCATCTGACCAATAGAAACCAGGTTCTTGGTGATGTTCGGGACATGAAATACATCAGACAAGTATTTCTTTTTCCCATCCTGCATAGACAAAGGAATTTTGTCAATCTGCACAATAGGATGTGCAGTATCATCACCAGTCTCCACAAATCCTGGCTTTTCCATCTTCCTTGCATCTTGCATCCATTCTGCATGACCTGTCATGTGGTTTGACGCACCTGAGTCAACATACCACACATCATTTTGTTCTTCTGCACTTGTCACAGAATTGGTCATATGCTGCACCATAAATAGATGCTCATTTCTGTCATCACCCTGCCTGCTAGAAGATGCATAATTGCCTTGCTGCAATTTTCCACTCATAATGTCATTCTGCTTTTTATAGAAGTCCTTAACCATATGACCCATTTTGCCACAATAGTAGCATTCAACATTGCTGTTTGCATTTTGGCTTCTCTGCCATCCACCACGGCCTCTTTGGCTCCCCCTGCCTCTAGAGTTACCACGTCCTCCTGCATAGGACTGGTTTTCTTGCATTTGCTGCATATTTTGATTTCTACCACGGCCTGCAGATCGGCCTCCTCTACCTCTGCCTCTACCTCTGCCAGCATTTGAGTAGAAGACAGTTTCTTTTGAAGTTCCTGCTGAAGAAGATGCAGCACCATTTCTCTGCTCTTCAGAAATTAGAAGAGCAATCAACTCCTCAAAATCAGGAAATTTTTCACGGACGGCAATGGATGTCCGGAACTGTGCATATAATCTTTTCCTAGACCATTCAAGGTCACAGAAACTAAATCGTCATCATCCACTGGCGACCCAATGGAAGCAAGTGCATCCGCAATTTTCTTCACCTTCATGTGGTAGTCATTGATGCTCATATTTTCTCTCTGCACATTGTGTAGCTCCTGCTTGAGCTGCATTTTCCTGGCCTGCGTATTTGTGCTGTACATTTTAGCCAAAGTATCCCATGCCACCTTTGGCGTACTTGCATCCTGAATATGCACAATCATGGAGTTCGAAATACTGATAGATAGCCAGTACATAACTTTCCTGGCTCTCTCATGCCATCCTTTGAATGCCTACATTTCCTGTTGACTGGGAACATTAGGAAGAACAGGTTCTTCTTCATTTCCTGTAATGAACTCCCAATAGCCTTTTCCCATCAAGAAACTCGTCATTCTAAACTTCCATGCCTGGAAGTTGTTCTTGTCAAGCTTTTCAGTGACAATCTGTGAAAGAGAATCAGATGCCATTACAGAACACTGCAAAATATTCTGTCACTGCAAAAACACAGCTTTTGCCTCACACGGGCAGATCTGCAAAACTGACGAAAGTGGTATTTTACCACACAGTCACTTCCTAGTGACGATTTTGCATGAACAGGCAACAAGCATGAATCTGCAACTCCCAAAATCTCTGCACACAGGCATACGATGCAATTTCTGCGGCAACTTTTCACCGACTAGCCGAGTAGTTCTCGCACAGCAAAAAAAGGGCCTTTTTCTGAGTGCCTGCGGAGAACTTCCGCCTCCAAAACGGGCCTCGAAACGGCCTCAAATCAGAAAAATAAAGTCACCAAAACGGGCCTGCGGAGAACTTCTGCCTCCAAAACGGGCCCGTAGCATATACTGCGCTCTCGCCACACCGCGAAGGGCGTCTCAATCTGAAACAGTGCACTCCTGCACTTCTGGCTGTGCTACCTGTAGAGATTTGCTCCCAAACTCGAAATAGGAAAGCAACACTGGTCCTCTTACCAGGACACCACGAACTTGGCTTGCTTTCTTGAGCTCCTTACCACGAACAAGGCTCTGATACCATGTGAAGATTGTGGGAGAGAGGGAAGGAGTCTCACTTGAGGCTTTCTCACAATCACAATGGGGGAATACACACAAAGGTGGAGGCTGAAAACAGTTTTCCTCTTCTTAGTTGTGAAAGCCAAAAGAACTCAAATACAAAGAAATAGAAGAACCCTATATGTGGGTCTCAAACCAAACTCAACTAACTAAGGTGGCATACTAACTGAGCCACGAACTAGTGTAGATAAGGATAGCTGTCATCCAGCTATTATTCGTGGGCGGTGTACCAACCGCATCTCCAGCTAACAAGTCGGTGACATAAATGCACAACAGTCACCCTGGCATATCGCGAGTGGAGCTCGATATCTCAACAGCTTCTAGATTCCTTCTTCCCTCATCCTAAGGTTGTGGATGTTCTCCTTCATCTCCTCCACTTTTTGCTCAGTCTGTGCAATAGCTGCATTAGAATCCCTCAGCATCAGTTGAATTTTTGTAAATTCCTAAAAAACTTCTTCATGGGCAGTTTCCAAGACTTCCACTCTAGTTTGGAAATCTCTTAGTGCGACGGACTGCTTTTCATAAGTGTTGAAAGCCACGGCAAGCTTGTGCAAATATCTATCATGATCTTCTTACAAGGTATTGTAGCTTGCTCTTTGGACTTCCAATAGTGTTTCATAAAAACAACCCTCACTGTGGCTGCTGCAAATTTCTCCACCACGGTGGCTGGAACTTGCTCCACTGTGGTGGTTGCTCTTTGCATCCTTCCTAGCCTAGGAGCTACCTCGTTGTCTTCTCCACCTCGGTTGCTTTCTGTCCCATCCTTCCTAGCCTCGAAGCTCTCTCACAGTTCCTGCATCACTTTTTTGGTTTCTACATTCTCCCTTTTGAGCTCCTCCATCATCTGGTCTTTTTCAATGTTCAATGAGTTCTGCATGTTGCCTCCATGTTGCAGAGCCATTTTGTAAACCTTTTTGGCTCTCTGATCTTCAAGGTCCTTTTACATCTTTTCTAGCTCCTTGTCTGCCATGTCCCCATCATTTCTCACTTCTTCGAGCCTATCACAGAGCTCCTTCATGCACTTCTTTGCTTCTTCTCTTCTATGCCTTTCCATGTTGACCAATTTTGTGGTGACCTCACCTTGCTCTTCTTCCTACTTGTTCCTCCTCTACCTTGGTTTCTACACCTTCCCTAAGACTTTTCTCAAGTTGCGCGACCTTTGGTGCATCGGTGGCTTTCTCTTGTAGAAAACTCACCTTCTGAGACATCTGCTTCTCGTAGTGATCAAAAATCCCTTTGAGGGTGGATGCCATCAGGTGCATTGCAACTCCAGCAAACTGAGATGACAATTGGGATTTGCCATCCATGCAATTCTTTAGGTTGGTTAACACGCTCTTGGAGATCGCCATTGAGAAAGATACATCACATTCTTTTAGTTGCTCTACTGCTGCTTGAACCTGCTAGAACTTGCAAGTTCCTCTCATATCAAGAAAGAAGTGAATTGTCTTCTTTAGTACATCTTGGAGGTTTGTTGGCAAGCTCGAAATCTTGACTCCACCATTTTTACTAATTTGAGTGTTGGGGTATACGTTTAGAATATCTTACCTCTTCCATTGCTTCTCAAAAAAGTGTGCTTGCTACTGCCTCCAAAAATTCCTAGAGCCTTTTCAATCATGTTTTCATTGATAGTAATCTTGTGACCTTAACAGACTAGTTGCCCCTCCTTCACGTCCACCTCTTGCACTATCCTAGTGAAGTGTTGGAGAGCATCCAAATTGGGCTTTTGAATAGCGAGAGAGGAGCTCCCATATGTCATGATTTCAAGATGAGGGGAGGAGGGGCTCTGGAACTATGCTACAGAGGGGGAGGAAAGATTGTGTGAGGAGCTCCCAGACTATGCAAGGTCCATTACAAGAGGGGATAGAAGTTGCAGGAAGAGTACAACGAAGAAAGAAATGGTTAAGAGGGAGGCTTGAGATTGCAAGGGAGTACGAAACGTTCAAGAGGGATATACAAGGAAATGTTTAAGGGAATGGAATAACAGACTACACTAGCAAGGTGAGAGCCACCACGGTGGTTGTAGCCCGACTACTATCAAGGTGAGAGCCACTGCAGTGGCTGGCCAAAATTTTGAATAATTTAAGGCGACAGTACTATCTTGCATGGTAATGAATGATTACAGGTGGTGGCATCTAATATTCCCAGCCACATCTATGGTGGCGGCTAAGATCCACTAGGTTGTCAGTTAATTACCAGCCACCACAGTGGCCTGCAATTACTCAGCTTCTAGTTACCACCATTGAGCTTGCATGCATGATTACTACGAGTGCAATAAATTATGGTAATGAGGGATTAGAGGTGATTAGGCTTCATGATTTACTTTTGTGGGAATTACTTCTCGATGGTGGTAGTTGTCATCAGTCAGGTCTGTCGTGGCTACTATGATTCGATCGTGCCACTGCTCACCCACCACCGCGCTTTAGCATGCATATTCACTACGAGTGTAGTAAAAATTACTAGTCACCAAGATGGCATGCTTAGTAGAGAACTAGAGTGTTGAGATATCGAGCTCCACTCGTGATATGCCAGGGTGACCGTTGTGTATTTATGTCACTGACTTAATAGCTGTAGATGCGGTTGGTACACCGCCCACGAATAATAGCTATCCTTATCTACTCTAGTTCGTGGCTCAGTTAGTATGCCACCTTAGTTAGTTGAGTTTGGTTTAAGACCCACATATAGGGTTCTTCTATTTCTTTGTACTAGAGTTCTTTTGGCTTTCACAACTAAGGAGAGGAAAACTGTTTTCAGCCTCCACCTTTGTGTGTATTCCCCCACTGTGTATGTGAGAAAGCCGTAAGTGAGACTCCTTCCCTCTCTCCCACTATCTTCACATGGTATCAGAGCCTTGTTCATGGTAAGGAGCTCAAGAAAGCAAACCAAGTTCGTGGTGTCCTAGTAAGAGGACCAATGTTGCTTTCCTATTTCGAGTTTGGGAGCAAATCTCTATAGGTAGCATAGCCAGAAGTGCAAGAGTGCACTGTCTCAGATTGAGATGCCCTTCGCGGTGTAGCGAGAGCACAGTATATGCTGTGGGGCCATTTCGGGGCCTGTTTTGAAGGCAGAAGTTCCTCGCAGGCACTCAGAAAAAGGCCCTGTTTTTGCTGTGCGACCACTACTCGACTAGTCGGTGAAAAGTTGCCACAGAAATTCATCCTATGCCTGTGTGCAGAGATATTGGGAGTTGCAGAATCATGCTTGTTTCCTGTTGATGCAAAATCATCACCAGGAAGTGACTGTGTGGTCAAATACCACTTTCGTCAGTTTTGCAGATCTGCCCGTGTGAGGCAAAAACTGTGTTTTTTGCAGTGACAAAATATTTTGCAGTGTTCTATAATGGCATCTGATTCTCTTTCACAGATTGTCATTGAAAAGTTTGACAAGAACAACTTCCAGGCATGGAAGTTTAGAATGACGAGTTTCCTTATGGGAAAAGGCTATTGTTATAGGAAATGAAGAAGAACCTGTTCTTCCTAATGTTCCCAATCAACAGGAAATGCAGGCATTTAAAGGATGGCATGAGAGAGCTAGAAAAGTTATGTACTGGCTGTCTATCAGTATTTTGGACTCTATGATTGTGCATATTCAGGATGCAAGTACGCCAAAGGAGGCATGGGATACATTGGCAAAAATGTACAGTACAAATATGCAAGCCAGGAAAATGCAGCTCAAACAAGAGTTGCACAATGTGCAGAGAGAAAATTTGAGCATAAATGACTACCACATGAAGGTGAAGAAAATTGCAGATGCACTTGCTTCCATTGGGTCGCCAGTGGAAGATGATGATCTAGTTTCTGTAACCTTGAATGGTCTAGGAAAGGATTATGCACAGTTCCAAACATCCATTGCTGTCCGTGAAAAATTTCCTGATTTTGAAGAGTTGTTTGCTCTTCTAATTTCTGAAGAGTAGAGAAATGGGGGTGCATCTTCTTCAAGAGGAACTTCAAAAGAAACTGTCTTCTACTCAAACTTCTACTCAAATGCTGGAAGAAGTAGAGGTAGAGGTAGAGGAGGCCGATCTGCAAGCCATGGTAGAAATTAAAATATGCAGCAAACTCAAGAAAACCAGTCCTATGGAGGAGGACGTGGTAACTCTAGAGGCAGGGGGAGCCAAAGAGGCTGTGGTGGATGGCAGAGAGGCCAAAATGCAAACAGCAATGTTGAATGCTACTACTGTGGTAAAATGGGTCATATGGCTAAGGACTGCTACAAAAAGCAGAATGACATTATGAATGGAAAATTGCAGCAAGGCAATTATGCATCTTCCAGTAGAGAGGGTGATGACAGAAATGAGCATCTATTTATGGTGCAGCATATGACCAATTCTGTGACAAGTGTAGAAGAACGAAATGATGTGTGGTATGTTGACTCAAGTGCATCAAACCACATGACAGGTCATGCAGAATGGATGCAGGATGCAAGGAAAATGGAAAAACTAGGATTTGTGGAGACTGGTGATGATACTACACATCCTATTGTGCAGATTGGTAAAATTCCTTTGTCTATGCAGGATGGGAAAAATAAATACCTATCAGATGTATTTCATGTCCCGAACATCACCAAGAACCTGGTTTCTGTCGGTCAAATGGTTGAGCAAGGTTTGCAGAGGTCAGATTTAATCCTCATGGATGCTTTGTTGAGGATATGAAAAATAACGGTCGCTTGATAGCAAAAGGAAAGAAGAAGGGAAGGATGTTTATGTTGGATGCGGACATGCCTGAATTGAGTGCAACAATTTTTGCACATGGGATCAGTGTAGTTGCAGATATTGATATCTGGCATAAACGCATTGGTCATGTTAATATACAGTGACTTAAATCAATGCAAGCCCAAAATATTGTTGTAGGATTGCCTAAATTCAAGGTTGCAGAAATGCATAAGGTTTGTGAAGCCTGTCAATTTGGAAAACAGGCAAGGAAACCATTTCCTAGGCATGTTCAAGAGAGTAAAAAGCCATTGGAATTAATCCACTCTGATGTGTGGACTACTAAAGCTGCATCTATTGGAGGCTGTCACTATTTTGTCACATTTATTGATGACTTCAGCAGAAAACTTTGGGTGTATTTTATGAAAAAGAAAAGTGAAGTGTTTGGGCACTTCAAAGCTTATAAAGCTATGGTTGAAAAAGAAACAGGCCTGCAAATAAAATGCCTAAGGTCGGATGGAGGGGGAGAGTACCTCTTAAGTGAGTTTGCAAGGTTCCTGCAGGAGCATGGCATAAAGCAGCAATATTCATGCAGTCATACCCCACAGCAAAATGGACTTGCAGAAAGGAAAAATAGGCATATTGGAGAGGTATCTCGGGCCATGCTAAATGAAAAAGATCTACCAGATTATTATTGGGCTGAAGCAGTTGCTACAGGAGTTTACATATTGAATAGGACTCCCACTGCAACAATACATGGCATGACGCTAGAGGAGATGTATACTGGTAAAAAACCAAACATTTCTCATTTGAAGATTTTTGGTTGCATTGCCTATGTCCATGTGCCAGATGAGTTGAGGTCCAAGTTGGATCCAAAAGCTGAGAAGTGTGTCTTTATTGGTTATTCTCTGCAGCAGAAAGGGTATAGATGCTATAACCATTCTACTCGTAAGTTTACAGTGAGCAGAGATGTTGTTTTTGATGAGATGAGCAGCTGGTATAAACTAGTAAATGTGATGATTGATGTAGATGCACAAAATGGTAATGCTGCACAGAATTCACAGTAGCAATCACAAAATATCAGTGGACCTACAGTGTCCTCTAGCAGTGGTTCACATACTTCGCCATGGATGCAGGAAAATTGAGATCAGGAGAATCTCCTCAAAGCAGATAGTGGTACGCAGGTATCACGAAAAGGAAAAGAGAAGGTAGATCAGCCCATGTTTGATGTGAATGCAGGACACTCTTATGTGGATGGTGAATCCAGTGGCTTAGAACAGAGCATTGATGATCAGTTGGGTATTCCTTCTATTGTTACACCTAGAGTAAGGAAGACCAGGGATGTTTTGAGAGCACCTAGAAGTGAGCCTATTTTGCGTAGGTCTACCAGGGTTAGGTATCCTATGGATAGGCTGAAATATGATGGATTTACAGCCATTCACTATGCCTATATGGTCAAAGTGATACAAGAACCAGAACCCACTTCTTTTGAGCAAGCCATGGGAAATGAAAAATGGGAGAAAGCCATGGATGAAGAAATGGATGCCTTGGAAGCCAATGCTACATGGGAATTGGTGTCTTTGCCTAAAAACAAGAATGCAATTGGCTGTAAGTGGGTTTATAAGATCAAGCACAATGCAGATGGTTCTGTGAATAGATACAAGGCAAGATTAGTTATCAAGGGGTATGCACAGACATACGTCATTGATTATGAAGAAACATTCAGTCCGATTGCAAGGATGGCAACTGTAAGAGCAGTCATTGCTATGGCTGCATCAAAGGGATGGTCTTTACATCAGATGGATGTAAAGAATGCCTTCTTGCATGGTGATTTGCAAGAAGAGGTCTTTATGGAGCAGCCAGTAGGTTATGTTCATGCTATTCATCTTGAGTTTGTTTGCAGGTTGAAGAAAGCCTTGTATGGCTTGAAGCAAGCACCTAGATCATGGTCTGACAAGATAGGACAATATCTTGTTACTATTGGCTTTCAGATTTCCAAGGCAGATTTCTCACTCTATGTGAGAAAAATAGAGAATGGGATTATGTTGCTTGTCATTTATGTTGATGATTTGATCATCATAGGTGATAGTGATGAAGATATCCTTCATGTGAAAATGCTATTGAAGCAGAAGTTTGAGATGAAGGATTTGGGAGAGCTGCATTATTTCTTGGGCATTGAGGTGATTAGATCACCAAGTGGGATACAGCTCTTGCAGAGGCAGTATGGATTGGACATGCTGTCCAAATATGGGATGACAGGCTGTAAGCCTATTTCAGTTCCTTTGGAGTAGAATGTGAAGCTGAGCATAGATGTAGGTGAGCTTTTGGAAGACCCTACTATGTACAGACGCATAGTAGGAAGTTTGATTTATATAACTATTACCAGGCCAGATCTAAGCTATGCTGTTGGATTGGTAAGTCAGTTTATGCAGGCTCCAAGGAAACCGCATTTGGATGTGGCTAGACACATACTCAGGTATGTGAAGTCCACATTGCAGTATGGACTATTTTATGAGGCTAAGGTTCAGATACAGTTGCATGGATACACTGATGCTGATTGGGCTGGTGGTATTTCTGATAGACGATCTACCGGTGGATATGTGTTCTCTTTTGGGAGTGCTGCAGTCACTTGGAGTAGTAAGAAACAGCCTACAGTTGCCTTTTGTTGAGCATAGAGGCTGAGTACAGGGGCGCAACAATGGTTGCATGCGAGGTAGCTTGGTTGCATAAGCTACTCTATGATATGCATCAGTCTACAGATGGGCCAGTTGTCATTTATTGTGACAACATGAGCAGTATACACTTGACAAATAACCCAGTCTTTCATGCTAGAACAAAGCACATTGAGGTGCATTATCACTATGTGCAGGAGAAGATTCTACTAGGTCTTATTGATCTAGCTTATGTCAGCACAGAGTATCAAGTAGCTGACATATTCACGAAGGCATTGGGTGCAGAGAAGCTGCACAAGTTCAGAGACTTGCTTGGTGTGCAAGAATTGGGATTGATCTCGAGGGGGAGTGTTGAGATATCGAGCTCCACTCGTGATATGCCAGGGTGACCGTTGTGTATTTATGTCATCGACTTGTTAGCTGCAGATGCGGTTGGTACACCGCCCACGAATAATAGCTATCCTTATCTACTCTAGTTCGTGGCTCAGTTAGTATGCCACCTTAGTTAGTTGAGTTTGGTTTGAGACCCAAATATAGCGTTCTTCTATTTCTTTGTACTAGAGTTCTTTTGGCTTTCACAATTAAGGAGAGGAAAACTGTTTTCAGCCTCCACCTTTGTGTGTATTCCCCCACTGTGTATGTGAGAAAGCCGTAAGTGAGACTCCTTCCATCTCTCCCACTATCTTCACATAGAGTGCATGGTAATGAAGTGATTAGACATGGTAATGAGAATTACTTCCTAGTGGTGGCTCTCATTAGCCATATCTGTTGTGGCTAAGTTAATTACCAGCCATCGGAGTGGCACCACATGGTGTCTTCTTCATGATTACCAGCCCCCATCTGGGGGATTCCATTGCGATGGCTTGCAATCAATATGGATGAAACCCCAGGCTCTAGCCACCACGGTGGCTTGAACTTTATAATATATATAAGATCCGTGGCATTTGGCATTTTACTACGTTGCTCTGATCCACCCATGGATCCACCCATGGTCTGCTACTTTGATCCACACCCCTCCTCTATCCTCTATCTCTTTTCTACCCCTGCTCTACTTTGCTTCACACTCCCTCCTCCAAATCTCATCACACTGCATATGCTCCCCTGCTCATCTTCTGCTCACCAACTCATCTTCAGCATGCCTAGTTGGTCCCCCCCTTGATGCTCTATGATCCCAATAATATCTGCCTTCTCATATAAGGTGATTGCATTGCACTCACATTGTGGAATAGAAATGCATGCAGTAGTGGAGACCCTTCATTCCCACAGGAAACTCCCCACACATCTGAATGTCATCACCTTGGTAACATGCTCACAGAGGGCCTCTTTATGGCTGTGATATATGGGTTCCCCCTAGATGTCGATGAAGCTCTCAATATTTTCAAAGCAGAGTACTCTCGACTTGCTGGGGGGGTAATTAACTAAGTCCTGGCAATGTGCCTGGTCTTTAGCCTCTCCATCGTATGCTCCTTTGGCTCTCTAAAATTTTTTAATGCAACAAGCTAGAATGGATGAGAACTGAGTTGTACAAATTCCCTCTTGCTCAGACCAGGCTCTCAGCAATGGTTGGATGTAATCTTTTGGGCGAGCTCAACGATCTTTTGGCTCACTGGATGTAATGTTTTGGTTTCAAAGGCATTTATGTAATCTCTTTTTGTTCAATTTGAGGCTCTCAGTATGCACTATTTTTAAGTTTAATATTTGTATTTGAATGGTTATGGCCGCTACCTATAATCTTTTGTTAAAGGCTCTCAGCGATTACCAAGTTTTTATAAATGTAAGATCCTCTGTTCAATTTTTGCTGAGTATAAGTTGATAATTTTTATATAACCTATTATTGGACGTAAATATACATTGTAATCTCTTTTGCTCAATTTTCACTCGATAAATTGTACTTTTTCCATCATTTATATTTATTGCAATAAGGAGTAAAATACCAGGAAAGGACTATAATTTCCTTGGATTATGACCAAAATAGCACTAAAATTACTCCAATGACCCCACCATTGTGGTTGCATGGAGATACATTTAGAAAAATACAATTAAACTTTCAAAAAATGCAATTGATGATATGGCCCTTGAGGGGTCCCCTTTAGGGGCAAGGGCCATATCAACATGTCATTTCTATCTAGTGGCATCCTAGATATTGTATAATGCATGTAGATATGACTTGTCCCTAAAGGGGACCCCTCAAGAGCCATACCATTAATTGCATTTTGCTTGGTTGCACAATGGAATACATTTTCCTTGGTATACAAATATATAACTCCAAGAAGTAGCATAGTGCCTTTCATAGATCTCCTCACGTAAATATGTAAAAGTAGGTAATGGAGCTATAACTCTAAGAACTAGGGCAGTGGTCTCTCCGAGACAACCTTAAATTCTGGGCGATGATAGGTGGTCATGCCAGAGACTACGCTGAGGTGATGCTCAAAATGATAGATTGCATCTCATTATTACACCAAAAACCAATGGGGTGGTCTCTCTAAGCCAACTATGATTTGTAGGGCTATGGGTAAAGAAGCAGCAAAAGGCTGCATGATGATAAGTGGTCAACAGGCCAGAGACTACACTGTGATAGTGTTCAGAATGATAGATTGCGTCTAATTATTATGGCAAGAACTAGCGCGATGGTCTCTCCAAGCCAACCTTCAATTTTAATGATATGCATGGGTGCGTGCCCAGCGATAGCTGCAGCAAAAGGCTACACGATAATAAGTGATTAGGCGGCACAGGCCAGAGACTGAACTACGTGAAGCGATACAGAGATGCCATGTGTTGAGCTATGCAGTGTTTTGAAAAAATAGATTGTGTCTCATTATTACACTAGTGCGCCTTCATGACGTTGAGAAAATTTCCAGCAAGAGCACGGGCCCGCACAAAATTCAAATATTCACCCAAATGCACATTGTGTCATGGCCCCAAAAATAGTTTCGCGATTGGCTACACCCAAGCTAACGTTGACCTGAATGCCATAGTTTTTACATATTGTAAGTCTAGTATTATTGGTTCTTTACCATACTCTAGCAAGCACTCTTCATTACTTGATGTAGATGGAATCCACTCCCCCCTAAAAACTACACATGAGCATGTTAAACCATAGTTTATGAAATCTATGAAGCAATGTTGAATTCATATCACCACCATTAAAAATGAGCAAAGTCTTAAGTATGTGTTGTACCCACCCTTGTGATCTTTAACCCATTCTATAACATCTTTGTCAAAATCAATGATAACAACAACATGAACGCCAACATTTTGAGCTGCCTCTAGGCTACCACCACAACCAGGAAAGACATCAAACAACATTCCTCGCTCTTTGTAGAATGCAACTATTAGGAATTGCATTAGCAAGCCATTTTTTTCCAACCCTCCATGCCAAGATGTCTTTTGACTTGCAATAGACCACTCTAAATGTGGAAGGTAGTGTGCCCAAACATAAGATTTCAAGCTAAACATCTTGTCATCCACAAGAATTGCTCTAGCAACATGCACAATAAGAGAGCAACTAGCTCTACATAGAATGTATAACTCGAGTGCAAAAACCTACAAGCCATACCAACACAACTCATGTTTTGAAAAGAATTTACAAGTACCTAAGATATTTACATGCTGAGATCTAAAAAAATAAATGGAACCAAAGAATAATGAGCCAAAATGATTGGATTGAAAATTACCTTTACTCCATTGGCCATACTTCTAAAAGGCTCTATGCCTCTCAAGTGCACACGATAATGAACATCAAATTCGAACCTTCCAATCTGTATCTCTATTTCTCTTCTATATTGTGTGAAAGAGAACAATACAACCCATCCCCTATCGTCAACTAGTGCCATACCCAAACCAAGAGTAGCCTCCAACAATTTCAAAGACCATTCATTCCATAATGGGATTTCTTTAAAACCCTCAACCAAAAAGCCAGTAGGCAAGTATAGAAAAATCATATCTAGAGCCACTGTGGTGGACAAACCCTTTTCCAGTCTACAATTACCACCAATATTTGAGACAATAAAATCCCTTATTGTGTCATACTCTTTGCATGTTTTTTTCTTAGATAGTTGAAAGAGACATCTTTTGTCTCACATAGGCCAAATATTGAGTACAAAAAGATTCAAAGGAAGGTAAGATCGGATAATGGTACTACTCATAAACAACTTCATTGACAAGGCATTCACAATTGGCAAGCATGATTGTTGAATTCAATGTTCATAAAACAATATGGGCAATACGACACATTTCTACAGGAAGTAAAATCATTTGCATGGGAATGATTGATGGGAATCATTTGCATGGGAATGATTGATGGAAGGAAGAGGTGTGGTAAATTGATATCTAGGGGAATTATCTCAAAGAGTGTTGTGACTGCAAGCTTTTTTTCTAAAAGGGATCATAGTCCAAGCCAAAGCATGCAATTTATGTGGTTTTGTCTAGATGACATCACTCACACATGGCATTTGAACAAATCTATTGTCAATTCACCATCTTTGCCTCTTTAACATTGGTGTGTTGCACATGGCACTAATTTGAGTCAAGTTGAGGTTGACAATCTCAATAAAGGTGGCTACCTATTGGAGTTAGATTGCACATAATTTGATGCATCGACAAAGCCATTAGTGGGCCAACCTAGCTATACTCTTGAGGACAAGCAAGAAGGGGGGAATTCAAATGGCGAAACAAGGCATTGAAGACCTGTATCCAAGGAAGCGAATGAAAGGATTAAGCAAGCTTTGGATCTTAAGGTAGTTTTGCTATGGGAGGAGATTAAAATACCAGAAAGATATGTAATCTTCCATTTTAGGAGCTTGGATGCAAACTTAGAGGGTGAGGAGTACTAGCTTCATATCTCTAACAACCCATATTGTTCATGTCAATACTTCACAAAAAGAGCTAACAAGAGAAAATTTACGCCATACAAACACATGTACTTCTGTTACATGGTTGTATTGGGTCTTGATATGGATAAAAACATGTGTATTCACTAGCCACAAATTGCAGTGATTGATTTGTTTCAGATCGTTTGCATTTGATGTATTGAGATACCATATTGGATTACTGTTGCTCCATGGAAACTCCTTGCTTAGCCAAGATTTTTTGTTTTAATTTTTGAATATATATAGATTTATTAAAGGGTTTTTGATTCCACTTAAAAGTACAGAGATTGTAGGGCTTCATTTGGATTAGCATGAAATTTTTTTTGAAGAAAAAACATATGCATTATTGAGGAAAATTTGATTCTAGCAACTTGAAATACATCTAATTAGTTCTTCAAATTTTGAAAGGAAAAAAAATGTAATGCTTATTCATAGTAGCTTGAGATGAATGTGTGTTTTGTAGTGGTGTTTTTGGTCTATCACTCCGTGAAACTTAGTATATGACCATTATTAAAATATACACTAAAATTTTTAAGAAGTTTCTTAATTATGAAGCTCATGATTACAGCACAAGGAAGACATGGCATGCCGTGAGCTATAAAGAACATTCATTAAATACTCACAAAACTCGTAGAAAATTACTTGTAGCATGTCAAAACCCTCTGGAAGATAACCAAACCTTTTCATGCCTATCATTTCCCTTTCCTAAAGGTATTGGAAATGGAGGTCAGAACATGTTGGACATCTCTCATGCCTGTAAGAAAATAATACAGCGTCTGTGCTCAATAGATAATAGGATCTCATATGCAAGAGAGAAAACTATATAGTATGGAGAATCAAAAATTTGATTACTGTAGAACTGATACAAAAGATGGCACTACCTCCCAACCGTGCACTCTTGTGAAAGAAGCTTCAATGGTAAGCTAGAAACAGTAGAGGATGGAGGCTGGATGCTAAGGAATTAGGGTTGCTGTAGCCACTAATGAAATGGGCTTCACGGGCTTGCTCTTATATAGCCACCAATTGTACTCGGTTAGGCTCAATTGGGAGATCGACCTAGGCTGCCCAAAATAGTCAACTGAGGGTCGGTGTGAAGATAGTGGGAGAGAAGGAAGGAGTCGCACTTGTGGCTTTCTCACATACACAATGGGGGAATACACACAAAGGTGGAGGCTGAAAACAGTTTTCCTCTTCTTAGTTGTGAAAGCCAAAAGAACTCTTGTACAAAGAAATAGAAGAACCCTATATGTGGGTCTCAAACCAAACTCAACTAACTAACGTGGCATACTAACTGAGCCATGAACTAGAGTACATAAGGATAGCTGTCATCCAACTATTATTCATGGGCGGTGTACCAACTACATCTGTGGCTAACAAGTCGATGACATAAATGCACAATGGTCACCTTGGCATATCACAAGTGGAGCTCGATATCTCAACACTCCCCCTCGAGCTCAATCCCAATTCCTGTACACCAAGCAGGTCTCTGAACTTGCGTAGCTTCTCTATGCCCTATGCCTTCGTGAATATGTCAGCTACTTGATCCTCTATCCTGACATAAACTAGATCAATAAGACCTAGTAAAACCTTCTCCCATACATAGTGATAATGTACCTCAATGTGCTTTGTTCTAGCATGATAGACTGGGTTATTTGCCAAGTGTATACTACTCATGTTGTCACAATAAATGACAAATGGCCCATCTGTAGACTGCTGATGCATATCATAAAGTAGCTTATGCAACCAAGCTACCTCACATGCAGCCATTGCTACACCCTTGTACTCAGCCTCTGTGCTTGACAAGGCAATTTTAGGCTATTTTTTGCTATTCCAAGTGACTGCAGCACTCCCAAAAGAGAACACATATCCACTGGTAGATTGTCTATCTGAAATACTACTAGCCCAATCAGCATCAGTGTATCCATGCAACTATATCTGAACCCCAGTCTCATAAAATAGTCCATACTACAATGTGGACTTCACATACCTGAGTATGCATCTAGCCACATCCAAATGCGATTTCGTTGGAGCCTACATAAACTGAATTACCAATCCAACAGCATAGCTCAAATCTGGCCTGGTAATAGTCATAAAAATCAAACTTCCTACTATGTGCTTGTACATTGTAGGGTCTTCTAGAAGCTCACCTGCATCTGCGCTCAGCTTCACATTCTGCTCCAAAGGAACTGAAATAGGCTTACAGCCTGTCATCCCATATTTGGACAGCATGTCCAATCCATATTGCCTCTGCAAGAGCTGTATCCCACTTGGTGATCTAATCACCTCAATGCCCAAGAAATAACGCAGCTCTCCCAAATCCTTCATCTCAAACTTCTACTTCAATAGCATTTTCACATGAAGGATATCTTCATCACTATCACCTGTGATGATCAAATCATCAACATAAATGACAAGCAGCATAATCCCATTCTCTATTTTTCTCACATAGAGTGAGAAATTTGTCTTGGAAATCTGAAAGCCAATAGTGAGAAGATACTGTCCTATCTTGTCAGACCATGCTTGAGGTGCTTGCTTCAAGCCATACAAGGCTTTCTTCAACCTGCAAACAAACCCAGGATGAACAGCATGAACGTAACCTGGTGGCTGCTCTATAAACACCTCTTCTTGCAAGTCACCATGCAAGAAGGCATTCTTTACATCCATCTGATGTAAAGACCATCCGTTTGATGCAGCCATAGCAATGACTGCTCTTACGGTTGCCATCCTTGCAACCGGATTGAATGTTTCTTCATAATCAATGCCATATGTCTTTGCATACCCCTTGACAACTAATCTTGGCTTGTATCTATTCACAGAACCATCTGCATTGTGCTTCACCTTATAAACCCACTTGCAGCCAATTGCATTCTTGAATTTAGGCAAAGGCACCAATTCCCATGTAGCATTTGGTTCCAAGGCATCCATTTCTTCATCCATGGCTTTCTCCCATTTTTCATTTCCCATGGCTTGCTCAAAAGAAGTGGGTTCTGGTTCTTGTATCACTTTGACCATACAGGCAAAGTGAATGGCTATGAATCCATCATATTTTAGCCTATCAAAGGATTCCTAGCTCTGGTAGACCTGTGAAAAATAGGCTCACTTCCAGGTGCTCTCAAAACATCCTTGGTCTTCCTTACTCCAGGTGTAACAACAGAAGGAATACCCAACTCATGATCAATGCTCTATTTTGAGCCATTGGATTCACCATCCACATAAGAGTGACCTGCATTCACATCAAACATGGGCTGATCTACCTTCTCTTTTCCTTTTTGTGATACCTACGAACCACTATCTACATTGCTTTGACGAGATTCTCCTGATCTGAATCTGCCTATCCATGGAAAAGTATGTGAACCACTGCTAGAGGACACTATAGGTCTAACTTGCTCACTGAATCTTTGCTCACTATAAACTTACGAGTAGAAGGGTTATAGCATCTATACCCTTTCTACTCTAGAGAATAACCAATAAAGATGCACTTCTTAGCTTTTGGATCCAACTTGGACCTCAACTCATCTGGCACATGAACATAGGCAATGCAACAAAAAATTTTCAAATGAGAAATATCTAGTTTCCTACCAGTATACATCTCCTCTGGCATCATGCCATGTATTGCTACAGTGGGAGTTCTATTCATTATGTAAACTGTTGTAGCAACTGCTTCAGCCCAATAATAATCTGGAAGGTATTTTTCATTTAGCATGGCCAGAGATACCTCTCCAATATGCCTGTTTTTCCTTTCTACAAGTCCATCTTGCTGTGGGGTATGACTGCATGAATATTGCTTCTTTATGCCATGCTCCTTCAGGAACCTTGCAAACTCATTTGAGAGGTACTCTCCCCCTCCATCTGACCTTAGGCATTTTATTTGCAGGCCTGTTTCTTTTTCAACCATAGCTTTAAAAGCTTTCAAGTGCCCAAACACTTCACTTTTCTTTTTCATAATATACACCCAAAATTTTCTACTGTAGTCATCAATAAAAGTGACAAAATAATGACAGCCTCCAATAGATGCAGCTTTAGTAGTCCACACATCAAAGTGGATTAATTCCAATGGCTTCTTACTCTCTTGAACATGCCTAGGAAATGGTTTCCTTGCCTGTTTTCCAAATTGACAGGCTTCACATACCTTATGCATTTCTGCAACCTTGAATTTAGGTAATCTTGTAACAATATTTTGGACCTACATTGATTTAAGTCACTGTACATTAACATGACCAATGCATTTATGCCAGATATCAATACTGCAACTACACCGGTCCCATGTTAAAACATTGCTGCACTCAATTTAGGCATGTCCGCATCCAATGTAAACATCCTGCCCTTCTTCTTTCCTTTTGCTATCAAGCGACCGTTATTTTTCATATCCTCAACAAAGCATCCATGAGGATTGAAATCTGAGCTGCAAGGCCTGCTCAACCATTTGACCAACAAAAACCAGGTTCTTGGTGATATTCGGGACATGAAATACATCAGACAAGTATTTCTTTTTCCCATCCTGCATAGACAAAGGAATTTTACCAATCTGCACAATAGGATGTGTAGTATCATCACAAGTCTCCACAAATCCTGGTCTTTCCATTTTCCTTGCATCTTGCATCCATTCTGCATGACCTGTCATGTGGTTTAATGCACCTGAGTCAATATACCACACATCATTACTTTCTTTTGCACTTGTCACAGAATTGGTCATGTGCTGCCCCATAAACAAATGCTTATTTCGGTCATCACCGTGTCTACTAGAGGATGCATAATTGCCTTGCTGCAACTTTCCATTCATAATGTCATTCTGCTTTTTGTAGCAGTATTTAGCCATGTGACCCATTTTACCACATTAGTAGCATTCAACATTGTTGTTTGCATTTTGGCTTCTCTGCCATCCACCAGGACCTCTTTGGCTCCCCCTGCCTCTAGAGTTACCACGTCCTCCTCCAAAGGACTGGTTTTCTTGAGTTTGCTGCATATTTTGATTTCTACCATGGCCTCTAGATCGGCCTCCGCTACCTCTGCCTCTACCTCTTCCAGCATTTGAGTAGAAGACAGTTTTTTTTGGAGTTCCTCCTGAAGAAGATGCACCACCATTTCTCTGCTCTTCAGAAATTAGAAGAGCAAACAACTCCTCAAAATCAAGAAAATTTTCACAGATGGCAATGGATGTATGAAATTGTGCATAATCCTTTCCTAGACCATTCAAGGTCACAGAAACTAGATCATCATCTTCTACTGGCGACCCAATGGAAGCAAGTGCATCTGCAATTTTCTTCACCTGCATATGGTAGTCATTGATTCTCATATTTTCTCTCTGCACATTGTGCAACTCCTACTTGAGCTGCATTTTCCTGGCTTGCGTCTTTGTGCTGTACATTTTTGCCAAAGTATCCCATGCCTCCTTTGGCATACTTGCATCCTAAATATGCACAATCATAGAATCTGAAATACTGAGACATCTAGTACATAACTTTTTTGGCTCTCTCATGCCATTCTTTAAATGTCTGCATTTTCTGTTGATTGGGAACATTAGGAAGAACTGGTTCTTCTTAATTGCCTGTAATGAATCCCAATAGCCTTTTCCCATAAGGAAATTTGTCATTCTAAACTTCCATGCTTGGAAGTTGTTCTTGTCAAGTTTTTCGGTGACAATTTGTGAAAGAGAATCAGACGCCATTATAGAACACTGCAAAATATTCTGTCACTGCAAAAAACACACCTTCTGCCTCACAAGGGCAAATCTGCAAAACTGATGAAAGTGGTATTTGACCACACAGTCACTTCCTAGTGATGATTTTGCATCAACAGGCAATAAGGATGATTCTATAACTCCCAGTGTCTCTGCGCACAGGGATACGATGCAATTTCTAAGGCAACTTTTCACCGACCTGCAGAGCAGTGGTCGCATAGCAAAAATAGGGCCTTTTTCTCAGTGCTTGCGGAGAACTTCCGCCTCCAAAACGGGCCCCAATATGGCCTCTCATATATTGCCCTCTTGCCACACCACAAAGGGCATCTCAATCTGAGACAATGCACTCTTGCACTTTCTAGCTGTACTACCTGTAGTGATTTGCTCCCAAACTCGAAAAAGGAAAGCAACAATGGTCCTCTTACTAGGACACCATGAACTTGGTTTGCTTTCTTGCGCTCCTTACCACGAACTAGGCTCTAATACCATGTGAAGATATTGGGAGAGAAGGAAGGAGTCTCACTTGTGGCTTTCTCACATACACAATGGGGGAATACACACAAAGCTGGAGGCTGAAAATAGTTTTCTTCTTCTTAGTTGTGAAAGCCAAAAGAACTCTTGTACAAAGAAATAGAAGAACCCTATATGTGGGTCTCAAAACAAACTTAGATAACTAAGGTGGCATACTAACTGAGCCATGAACTAGAATACATAAGGATAGCTGTCATCCAGCTATTATTCATGGGCGGTGTACCAACCACATCTGCAGCTAAACAAGTCGATGACATAAATGCACAATGGTCACCCCGGCAGCTCGATATCTCAATAGTCAGTCCCAAAATAGGCCACTGACCATACGACTAGGGGTTCAACCTAGAGCCATCTGAGATCATCTGAGGCTCCAAACGGGCCCTACAACCTGAGAGTGGGCTGCCTCGGGAAACGCTCCATGTACCCTCAGTGTGGTTAATCATGGGATGCCTTCCCGCACTTGCATGTAGCCTAGTTGGTGGTGTGCCAACTCTATCTGAAGCCGTCTAGCCATCAAGGCACACATGGCCCCCATCTGGTGTCCAAACTAGGACCTACCGGATTACCGAGCTACTCAAATGCCTTCTCCTTGTATGGGGGGCTTACAAGTAGATTTAGCTGGTTCCTGCGTAGTTACATGAGAGTGGAGCATTGATATTTAACACCCCCCCTCAATGTCCACCCAAAAGTGAACTTACTTTTTCGGTCCCCAATGCCAAGTCGATGATGATGCCTCTCTAGCAAGTCTCTTCCAAGAGCCTTCATGAAGATGTCTGCAACATTCTCTATAGTTAGACAATATACCAAGTCGACCTCTCCATCCATGATGAGCTCACATACAAAATTATATTGAATCTCAATGTGTTTTGTGCGAGCGTGGAACACAGAGTTCTTTGCAATCGCCATGCAACTCTGATTCTCACATGATAACTGTGTAGGCTTGTTCTGCACTACACCCATGTCCCCCAAAATCCTCCTCAACCACAGTGCTTTGCAAGAAGCAAAGCATGCTGATTTGTACTCAGCCTCGGTCGAAGAAAGAGCAACTGTGGGTTGCTTCTTGCTGACCCATGACACAGGTCCAGATCTAAGTGAGAAATAGTAACCTGTCACTGACCTCCTGCTGCCCACGTCTCCTACCCAATTCGAGTCAAAGAATCCGATCAAGATGTTGCCCTTGGTATAGGTGATGCCATAATTAAGTGTGCCTTAGATTTATTTTAGCACCCGCATCCCTGCCCTCCAATGGTTCTCCTGGGGCTTATTGGAAAACCTGCTTAGTATACCAGTCGCGAAGCTGATGTCTAGTCGCATGTTGCACAAGTAAATCAAGCTGCCCACAAGTCTTCTATACTTCGCTTCATCCACCAGTGGTGATGAATCCTCGTTTGAGAGCTTCACGTCAACCTCCATAGGGGTACCAATTGTCTTACACTCAACCATGCCAAATGCCTTCAGTATCTCTCCAGCATACTTCAGCTATGAAATGAAGATTTGTTTCGGCTCTTGCCAAACTTCAATCCCCAAACAGAAATGCATCAGTCATTTCAAACTCTCTTCCTAGCAAATGCTTTGTTTGCAAGATCTTCTCTTCATGGTTCCCTATTATGACAAGGTCGTCCACATAAAGGACCACGATTATACACTTGCCTCCTTCTCTAAAGATATAGAAATTTGCATCAGATGGGCTCCTCCTAAACCCGTTTTGTAGAAAGTAGGCATCAATTCACTGGTACCATGCTCGTGGGGCTTGTTTCAACCCATAAAGTGCCTTCTTCAGTTTACAGACTTTACCTTCTGAATCGGGGATCACAAAACCTAGTGGTTGTTCCACATATACCTCCTCCTTGAGATCCCCATTCAAAAAGGCGGATTTTACATCCATCTAAAACACGGGCCAACTTCCCTGGGTAGCTAAAGCCAAAACACTGCGAATTGTGGTTAGTCAAGCTGTGGGAGCAAAAGTATCCTGATAATCAAAACCATGTACCTGTGTGAATCCTTTTGCCACGAGTCGAGCCTTGTACTTATCCAATGTGCCGTCAGACTTGTACTTGGTCTTGTACACCCACTTGGTACCAATTAGCTTGCATTTTGGTGGATGATCCACAAGGTCCCAAGTGTTGTTCTTCATTATGGAGCTATACTGCAACTGCATAGCCTCCATCCACCTATCATCACCCTATGCCTCTTCAAGACACTTGGGTTACGGATCACCTCTGTCATCAATGCATAGTTGACCAAGTGTTCCTGCGCCCTTCTTTACTCCTCTAATCTCTTGGATCGGCAGTGTTCGGATGGTTCCTCCTCTCTAGCTGGAGGTTCTTTGCCATCCAAAAGCAACTTTACCCACTTCGGGAATGGCCATTGCCGTTGTGGTTCTGCAGGCTCTTCTTCATCTTCTTTGTCTTGAATCCTCCCAAGCACCATTGGGGGAGTTTGGTCCGTTGTTGGTGGTGGTACTAGATGGATACCCTGTAAGAAAATAATACAACGTCTATGCTCAATAGATAACAGGATCTCGTATGCACGAGAGAAAACAAGATAGTATGGAGAATCAAAAAATTGATTATTGTAGAACTGATACAATAGATGGTGCTGCCTCCCAACCATGCGCTCCTGTGAAAGAAGTTTTGATGGTGTGTTGGAACCAGTAGAAGATGGAGGCTCGATGCTAAGGAGTCAGGGTTGCTATAGCCAGTGATGAAATGGGCTTCACGGGCTTGCTCTTATATAGCCACCAGTCATAGTCAGTTAGGATCAATTAGGTGACCGACCCAGTCCGCCCAAAATAGTTGACTGGGGGTCGGAGGCCACCGACCATACGATAGAACCGGTGCACAAAACAGGGCAACTTACGTATGGTTGCCATTTGGCCTAGAGCCATCTGAGATCATCTGAGGCTCCAAACGGGCCCTGCAACCTGAGAGTGGGCTGCCTTAGGAAATGCTCCATCTATCCTCAGTGCAGTCAGTCAAGGGATGCCTTCCCTATGAAGATAGTGGGAGAGAGGAAAGGAGTCTCACTTGCGGCTTTCTTACATACACAATGGGGAAATACACACAAAGGTGGAGGCTGAAAATAGTTTTCCTCTTCTTAGTTGTGAAAGCCAAAAGAACTCTTGTACAAAGAAATAGAAGAACCCTATATGTGGGTCTTAAACCAAACTCAACTAACTAAGGTGGCATACTAATTAAGCCACGAACTAGAGTAGATAAGGATAGCTGTCATCCAGCTATTATTCATGGGCGGTGTACCAACTGCATCTACAGCTAACAAGTCAGTGACATAAATGCACAACGGTCACCTTGGCATAGCACGAGTGGAGCTCGATATCTCAACACGATAGACTGGGTTATTTGCCAAGTGTATACTACTCATGTTATCACAATAAATGACAAGTGGCCCATCTGTAGACTGATGCATATCATAGAGTAGCTTATGCAACCAAGCTACCTCACATGCAGCCATTGCTGCACCCCTGTACTCAGCCTCTGTGCTTGACAAGGCAACTGTAGGTTGTTTCTTGCTACTCCAAGTGACTGCAGCACTCCCAAAAGAGAACACATATCCACTGGTAGATCGTCTATTTGAAATACTACTAGCTCAATAAGCATCAGTGTATCCATGCAACTAGATCTAAACCCCAGCCTCATAAAATAGTCCATACTGCAATGTGGACTTCACATACCTAAGTATGCATCTAGCCGCATCCAAATGCGGTTTCCTTGGAGCCTACATAAATTGACTTACCAATCCAACAGCATAGCTCAAATCTGGCCTGGTAATAGTCATATAAATCAAACTTCCTACTCTGTGTCTGTACATAGTAGGGTCTTCCAGAAGCTCACCTGCATCTATGCTCAGCTTCACATTCTTCTCCAAAGGAACTGAAATAGGCTTACAGCCTATCATCCCATATTTGGACAGCATGTCCAATCCATACTGCCTCTGCAAGAGCTGTATCCCACTTGGTGATCTAATCACCTCAATGCCCAAGAAATAATGCAGCTCTCCCAAATCCTTCATCTAAAACTTTTGCTGTAATAACATTTTCACGTGAAGGATATCTTCATCACTATCACCTGTGATGATCAAATCATCAACATAAATGAAAAGCAACATAATACCTTTCTTTGTTTTTCTCACATAAAGTGAGAAATCTACCTTGGAAATCTAAAAGCCAATAGTGACAAGATACTATCATATCTTATCAGACCATGCTCTAGGTGCTTGCTTTAAGCCATACAAGGCTTTCTTCAACCTGTAAACAAACTCAAGATGAACAGCATGAACATAACTTGGTGGCTGCTCCATAAACACCTCTTCTTGCAAATCGCCATGCAAGAAGGCATTCTTTACATCCATCTGATGTGAAGACCATCCCTTTTGATGTAGCCATAGCAATGACTGCTCTTACGGTTGCCATCCTTGCAACCAAACTGAATGTTTCTTCATAAACAATGCCATATGTCTGTGCATACCCCTTGACAACTAATCTTTCCTTGTATCTTTTTAGAACCATTTGCATTGTGCTTGACCTTATAAACCCACTTATAGCCAATTGCATTCTTGTCTTTAGGCAAAGTCACCAATTCCCATGTAGCATTTGCTTCCGAGGCATCCATTTCTTCATCCATGGCTTTCTCCCATTTTTCTTTTCCCATGGCTTACTCAAAAGAAGTGGGTTCTGGTTCCTGTATTACTTTGACCATATAGGCATGCTGAATGGCTGTAAATCCATCATATTTCAGCCTATCCATAGGGTAGCTAGCTCTGGTAGACCTGTGCAAAATAGGCTCACTTCCAGGTGCTCTCGAAACATCCCTGGTCTTCCTTACTCTAGGTGTAACAATAAAAGGAATACCCAACTCATCATCGATGCTCTGTTCCGAGCCACTAGATTCACCATCCACATAAGAGTGACCTGCATTCACATCAAACATGGGCTGATCTACCTTCTCTTTTCCTTTTCGTGATAGCTGCGTACCACTATTTGCATTGCTTTGAGGAGATTCTCCTGATCTCAATTTGGCTGTCCATGGCAAAGTATGTGAACCATTGCTAGAGGACACTGCAGGTCCACTAATATTTTGTGATTGCTATTGTGAATTCTCTGCAACATTACCATTTTGTGCATCTACATCAATTATCACATTTACTGGTTTATACCAGTTGCTCATCTCATCAAAAACAACATCTTTGCTCACTGTAAACTTATGAGTAGAAGGGTTATAGCATCTATACCCTTTCTACTGCAGAGAATAACCAATAAAGATGCACTTCTCAGCTTTTGGATCCAACTTGGACCTCAACTCATCTGGCACATGAACATAGACAATGCAACCAAATATTTTCAAATGAGAAATATCTGGTTTCCTACCAGTATACATCTCCTCTAGTGTCATGCCATGTATTGCTATGGTGGGAGTCGTGTTCATTATGTAAACTGCTATGGCAACTGCTTCAGCCCAATAATAATCTAGAAGGTCTTTTTCATTTAGCATGGCCTAAGATACCTCTCCAATATGCCTGTTTTTCCTTTTTGCAAGTCCATTTTGTTGTGGGGTATGACTGCATGAATATTGCTGCTTTATGCCATGCTCCTTCAGGAACCTTGCAAACTCATTTGAGAGGTACTCTCCCCCTCCATCTGACCTTAGGTATTTTATTTGCAGGCATGTTTCTTTTTCAAACACTTCACTTTTCTTTTTCATAAAATGCACCCAAACTTTTTTGCTGTAGTCATCAATAAAAGTGACAAAGTAATGACAGCCTCCAATAGATGCAGCTTTAGTAGTCCACACATCAGAGTGGATTAATTCCAATGGCTTCTTACTCTCTTGAACATGCCTAGGAAATGGTTTTCTTGCCTATTTTCCAAATTGACAGGCTTCACATACCTTATGCATTTCTGCAACCTTGAATTTAGGCAATCTTGCAACAATATTTTGGGCCTGCATTTATTTAAGTCATTGTACATTAACATGACCAATGCGTTTCTGCCAGATATCAATATCTACAACTACACTAGTCCCATGTGCAAACATTGCTGCACTCAATTCAGGCATGTCTGCATCCAACGTAAACATCTTGCCCTTCTTCTTTCCTTTTGCTATCAAGCGACCGTTATTTTTCATATCCTCAACAAAGCATCCATGAGGATTAAATCTGACCTGCAAGCCCTGCTTAACCATTTGACCAACATAAACCAGGTTCTTGGTGATGTTCGGGACATGAAATACGTCAGAGATGTATTTCTTTTTCCCATCTTGCATAGACAAAGGAATTTTACAATCTGCACAATAGGATGTGCAATATCATCACAAGTCTCCACAAATCCTAGTCTTTCCATTTTCCTTGCATCCTGCATCCATTCTGCATGACCCGTCATGTGGTTTGACATGCCTGAGTCAACATAATACACATCATTGCTTTCTTTTGCACTTGTCACAGAATTGGTCATGTGTTGCACCATAAACAAATGCTCATTTCTATCATCACCCTGTCTACTAGAAGATGCATAATTCCCTTGCTGCAATTTTCCATTCATGATGTCATTCTACTTTTTGTAGCAGTCTTTAGCCATATGACCCATTTTACCACAATAGTAGCATTCAACATTGCTGTTTGCATTTTGGCCTCTCTGCCATCCACCATGACCTATTTGGCTCCCCCTGCCTCTAGAGTTACCATGTCCTCCTCCAAAGGATTGCTTTTCTTGAGTTTGCTGCATATTCTAATTTCTACCATGGCCTCCAGATCGTCCTCCTCTACCTCTGCCTCTATCTCTTCCAGCATTTGAGTAGAAGACAATTTCTTTTGAAGTTTTTCCTGAAGAAGATGCACCACCATTTCTCTGCTCTTCAGAAATTAGAATAGCAAACAACTCCTCGAAATCAGGAAATTTTTCACGGATGGCAATGGATATCTGGAACTGTGCATAATCCTTTCCTAGACCATTCAAGGTCACAGAAACTAGATCATCATCTCTACTGGCAACCCAATGGAAGCAAGTGCATCTGCAATTTTCTTCACCTTCATGTGGTAGTCATTGATGCTCATATTTTCTCTCTGCACATTGTGTAACTCCTGCTTGAGTTGCATTTTCCTAGCTTGGGTACTTGCGTATTTGTGCTGTGCAGTTTTGCCAAAGTATCCCATGCCTCCTTTGGCATACTTGCATCCTAAATATGCACAATCATAGAATCTCAAATACCGATAGAAAACTAGTACATAACTTTTCTTGCTCTCTCATGCCATCCTTTAAATGCCTGCATTTCCTATTGATTGGGAACATTAGGAAGAAATGATTCTTCTTCATTTCCTGTAATGAACTCCCAATAGCCTTTTCCCATAAGGAAATTTGTCATTCTAAACTTCCATGCCTGGAAGTTGTTCTTGTCAGGCTTTTCAGTGAAAATCTGTGAAAGAGAATCAGACAGAGAATCAGACGCCATTATAGAACACTGCAAAAAATTCTGTCACTGCAAAAAACACAGCTTCTGCCTCACGGGCAAATCTGCAAAACTGACGAAAGTGGTATTTGACCACACAGTCCCTTCCAAGTGACGATTTTGCATCAACAGACAACAAGGATGATTCTGCAACTCCCAATATTTCTGTGCACAGGCATACGATGCAATTTCTGCGGCAACTTTTCACCGACCTGTATAGCAGTGGTCACACAGTAAAAAATAGGGCCTTTTTTTGAGTGCCTGTGAATAACTTCCACCTTCAAAACAGGCCTCGAAATGGCCTCGAATTAGAAAAGCCCTCTCGCCACACCGCGAAGGGTGTCTCAATCTGAGACAGTGCACTCTTGCACTTTCGGCTATGCTACCTACAGAGATTTTCTTCCAAACTCGAAAAAGGAAAGCAACACTGGTCCTCTTACTAGGACACCGTGAACTTGGTTTGCTTTCTTGAGCTTCTTACCACGAACTAGGATCTGATACCATGTGAAGATAGTGGGAGAGAGGGAAGGAGTCTCACTTGTGGCTTTCTCACATACACAATGGGGGAATACACACAAAGGTGGAGGTTGAAAACAATTTTCCTCTTCTTAGTTGTGAAAGCCAAAAGAACTCTAGTACAAAGAAATAGAAGAACCCTATATGTGGGTCTCAAACCAAACTCAGCTAACTAAGGTGGCATACTAACTAAGCCATGAACTAGAGTAGATAAGGATAGCTATCATCCAACAATTATTCATGGGTGGTGTACCAACCGCATTTGCGGCTAATAAGTCGGTGGCATAAATGCACAACAGTCAGCCTAGCATATCACGAGTGGAGCTTGATATCTCAACATTCCCGCACTTGCATGTAGCCTAGTTGGCGGTGTGCCAACTCTATCTGAAGCCGTCCAGCCATCAGGCCACACATGGCCCCCATGTGGTGTCCAAACTAGGACCTACCGGATAACTGAGCTACTCAAATGCCTTCTCCTCATATGGGGGGCTTACAAGTAGAGTTAGCTGGTTCCCACGTAGTTACACGAGAGTGGAGCATTGATATCTAACACCCCCCCTCAATGTCCACCTACAAGTGAACTTACTTTTTCAGCCCAATGCCAAGTCGATGAAGATGCCTCTCCAGCAAGTCTCTTCCAAGAGCCTTTGTGAAGATGTCCGCAGCATTCTTTGTAGTTAGATAGTACACCAAGTCAACCTCTCCATCCATGATGAGCTTGCGTACAAAGTGATATTGAATCTCAATGTGTTTTGTGCGAGCGTGGAACACCGGGTTCTTTGCAATCACCATGCAACTCTAACTGTCACATGATAACTGCGTAGGTTTGTTCTGCACTACACCCATGCACCAAAATCCTCCTCAACCACACTACCTCGCAAGAAGCAAATCATGCAGATTTGTACTCGGCCTCAGTAGAAGAAAGAGTAACTATGGGTTGCTTCTTACTAACCCATGACACAACTCCAGATCCAAGTGAGAGACAATACCATGTCACTGATCTCCTGCTGTCCACATCTCCTACCCAATCCAAGTCATAGAATCATGTCAAGATGTTGCACTTGGTATAGGTGATGCCATAATCAAGTGTGCCTTTGATGTATTTCAGCACCCGCATCCCTATCCTACAATGGTTCTCCTAGGGCTTATTGGAAAACCTGCTTAGTAGACCAGTCGCAAAACTGATGTTCGAATGTGTGTTGCACAGGTAAATCAAGCTGCCCACAAGCCTTTTGTACTTCGCTTCGTCCACTAGTGGTGATGAATCCTCGTTTGAGAGCTTCATATCAACCTCCATAGGGGTACCAACTGTCGCACTTAGCCATGCCAAATGCCTTCAGTATCTCTCCAGCGCATACTTCAATTGTGAAATGAAGATCTATTTTGGCTCCTGCCAAACTTCAATCCTTGAACAAAAATGCATCAGTCATTTCAAACTCTCTTCCTAGCAAATGCTTCGTCTACGAGATCTTCTCTTCATGGTTCCCTGAAATGACAAGGTCGTCCACATAAAGGACCACAATCATACACCTGCCTCCTTCTCTGAAGATATACAAATTTGCATCAAATGGGCTCCTCCTGAACCCATTTTGTAGAAAGTAGGCATCAATTCGCTAGCACCGCGCTCAGGGGGCTTGTTTCAGCCCATAAAGTGCCTTCTTCAGTTTACAGACTTTACCTTCTGAACTAGGGATCTCAAAACCTGGTGGTTGATCCACGTATACCTCCTCCTTGAGATCTCCATTCAAAAAGGCGGATTTCACATCCATCTAAAACACGGGCCAACTTCCCTGGGCAGCTAAAGCCAAAACACTGCGAATTGTGGTTAGTTGAGCTGTGGGAGCAAAAGTATCTTGATAATCAAAACCATGTACCTGTGCAAATCCTTTTGCCACGAGCCGAGCCTTATACTTATCCAACGTGCCGTCCGACTTGTACTTGGTCTTGTACACCCACTTGGTGCCAATTACCTTGCATTTTGGTGGACGATCCACAAGGTCCCAAGTGTTGTTCTTCATTATGGAGCCATACTTTGACTGCATAGCCTCCATCCACCTATCATCGCCCTGTGCCTCTTCAAGACACTTGGGTTCATCACCATAGATCACTTCTATCATTAAAGCATAATTGACCAAGTGTTCCTGCGCTCTTCTTTGCTCCTCTAATTTCTTGAAGCAATAGTGTTCGGATGGTTCCTCCTCAATGGATGGAGGTTCTCTGCCATCCAAAAGCTACTTTACCCACTTTGGGAATGGCCGTTGCCATTGTGGTTCTACAGGCTCTTCTTCATCTTCTTTGTCTTGAATCCTCCCAAGCACCATTGGGGGAGTTCGGTCTACTGTTGGTGGCGGTACTAGATGGATATCCTGGTTGTAGTTGTTTGGAAGGAAGCATCCTCCTCCAATTGATGCGGCTGTTCTAAGAAGACCACACCGCGACTTACAATTACCTTCTTGGTAACAGGATTATAGAGATGGTAACCCTTCGCCTCTTCATTGTAGCCCAAGAAAATACACTTCTGGCTCTTCGGTTCCCATTTGGTCCTAGTAGCATCATGGTTATGCACGAAACAGTCACATCCAAAAACTCTAAAATGTGCAGCTGAAGGTTTCTTACCAGAAAAGGCTTGCAATGGAGTCATCCCATTCACAGCCTTCATGTAGCTATGATTCAGGATGTAAACTATAGTGTTACGTGCTTCAACCCAGAAAATATTTGGCAAATCTTTCCCTTTCATCATACTCTGGACAATTTTGCAGATGATGCCCATCTTGCGTTCTGCTACTCCATTTTGCTATGATGTATGTGGCGGGGGTTTCTCCCTCTTGATTCTGTGACTTTTGTAGTAACATTTGAATTCAATTGATGTGAACTCTCCACCTCTGTCTGATCTCAACTTCTTCACCTTCCTCCCCATTTCTTTCTCAACCATTACATGCCATTCCTTGAACCTACTAAAGGCCTCGTCTTTAGTCTTCAAGAAGTATATCCATATCCTTCTACTATAGTCATCGATCAGCGTCATGAAGTAGTAGGAACGACCCAAAGCCTCTGTCTCCATCTTTTTGCAGAGGTCCGTGTGAACGAGCTCTAGAGAAGCCTTTGCCCTGCTAGCCTCTTTGGGAAAGGGCTACTGATGCTGCTTGCCCATCATGCAAGCTTCACATACATCAGATAGATTTGAAATTTCTGGTAGGTCTGCAATCATTCCACTTTTATGCATCTCCTTCAAAGAACTAAGGTTTAGATGACCAAACCTCTCATGCCACAGCTTAGTGTTCTTCACATCTGCTTGAGCACTGAAAGATGAGAGTCCATAAATGTTGTTGCGGCATGTACCTTTACCAATGACCTTCCCTTGAAGATCCAGAATCTGTGCACCATTCTTATCGAATTGAACTTTGAGGTCCTGATCCGTGATCGAGGAAATGGACAACAAGTTCCTCTTGATATCTGGTACATAAAGAACATTGGACAACTATTTTACAACTCCATCTGACTTGAGAGCAATCGTACCTTTTCCTTTTGCTGGACATTTTGCATCATTGTCGACTGCTACTAGGATGTCATTCCCTATCGGCTGTAGAGAGGTATACCAGTCGTTCCGACTGGTCATGTGGCATGATGCACCACTATCAATGATCCACGGTTCATCCACAGGTACATAAACTACCTCCATGCAAATCTTCTCAATTGCAATGAATAGCTCTACTGGTAGTGCCTACGTGCTATTGCTAGACTCTTTCTTTACTCTGTTCTTCTCATTTGCAATCTTCTTTTGGCACTCATTCTGCTTGTGCCCTACCTTGTTGCAATAGAAGCACTTGATCTTCTTCTTTCTCTTTTTATCATTAGAAGAAGATGGGTTACCAGAGTCCTTACCCTTACCTTCCGGTCCAGAAAGCCGAATCTTCTTCAGTCCTTGTCTTTTGACGCATCTCCTCCTCCAGAAGCATCGCATTCTCGGGGGGATCACTATGTATAAACCCTCTATATCACGTGCATTCAAGGACTATTTCTAAAATACTTTATTTGTAAAATTTTCATTAATAAAATGTACCCTTTTTCTATACAAATGTGTAAATTTTTCCCAAATTTGTTTTAAATACTCCCTTATGTAGATTAACTTTTGTAAAAATTAGATATTAAAAATGTCCTTCTGTTTGAACTCACGTGATAGGGTTACATATGATGAGTGACCCCTCTCAGATCGCACTGAAATCCCCAAAGTTGAGGGGCGGATTTCTGTTCTGCGTATTTAACGCCATAACAAGACCATCGTACTTTGTTAGGAGAATCCGTATTTACCTTCATGCTAGATTCTCACTAGTGATGGTGATGCCAATCGCAGTCATCTAATCATGCAGATTCTTCACCGTGGTGATGAACTTCTCTACCGCTTCAGACTCAAACAACTTCTCATTTGTGAGTTGAGTCTCGAGATTCTGAATCCGCATCTGATCCATGGTCTTGTACTTATTTTTCAAGATTGTCCATGCCTCCTCCGTTGTGGTGACATGTTGAATTAATGCCATGATGGAATCACTAACAGTGCAAATAATAGAACATAGCGCATTTGCATTTCTTCTTGTCCACATGAGAATCTCATCTGCAGTTGGTACTATCTGTTATCCTACATTGGCTGGATCCGGTCTCCCAACCGGCCTCACGTCCACCCTAGTAGCAGTGTCCCAAAGCTCATATGCGCTTAGGATGGTCTTCATCTTGAACTTCTAGAGTGGATAGTTAGAGCCGTCCAACTTTTCGCTTCTGTCAAATTGTGGGATTCGCAGTCTTGTGGGCTGGGCCATCTCTCACAATCTGCTGCTCGCAAACAGAAATACACTACCAAATCTTCTTGCTAGAGTTCAAGCTCTGATACCATGCAGTAATTCTCAAATTCAGTTGATGTGAACTCTCCACCTCTGTCTGATCTCAATTTCTTCACCTTCTTCCTCAATTCTTTCTCGACCATTACATGCCATTCCTTGAACTTACTAAAAGCCTCGTCTTTAGTCTTCAGGAAGTATATCCATATCCTTCTACTGTAGTTGTCGATCAACATCATGAAGTAGTAGGAACCACCACCCAAAGCTTCCGTCTCCATCTTTCCATAGAGGTCCATGTGAACAAGCTCTAGAGGAGCCTTTGCCCTACTGGCCTCTTTAGGAAAGTGCTACCGATGCTGCTTGCCCATCATGCAAGCTTCACATACATCGGGCAGATCTGAAATTTCTGGTAGGTCTGCAATCATTCCACTTTTATGCATCTCCTTCAAAGAACTAAGTTTTAGATGACCAAACCTCTCATGCCACAGCTTAGTGTTCTTCATATCGGCTCGAGCACTGAAAGCTGGGGTTTGTAGATATTGTTGCACTGTGTACCTTTACCTTCCCTTGAAGATCAAGAATCTGTGCACCATTCTTATCGAATTGAACTTTGAGGTCCTGATCCATGATCGCAGAAATAGATAACAAGTTTCTCTTGATATCTGGCACGTAAAGAACATCGGACAACTATTTTACAACTCCATCTGACTTGAGAGCAATCGTACCTTTTTCTTTTGCTAGACATTTTGCATGATTGCCGACTGCTACTAGGATGTCATTCCCTACCGGCTGTAGAGAGGTATACCAATCCTTCTGATTGGTCATGTGGCATGATGCACCACTGTCAATGATCTAAGGTTCATCTGCAGGTTCATGAACTGCCTCCATGCAAATCTCCTCAATTGCTACGAACAGCTCTACTGGTATTGCCTGTGTGCTGTTCCTAGACTCTTTCTTTATTTCATTCTTCTCATCTGTAATCTTCTTTCAGCACTCATTCTGCTTGTGCCCTGCGTTGTTGCAATAGAAGCACTTGATCTTCTTCTTTCTCTTTTTATAATTAGAAGAAGATGGGTTACCAGAGTCCTTACCCTTACCTTTCTTTGATCCGGTCCAGAAAGCCAAATCTTCTCCAGTCCTCGTCTTTCGATGCATCTTCTCCTCCAGAGGCATTGCACTGAAGTCCTCAAAGTTGAGGGGTGGATTTCTATTCTACATACTTAGCACCGTAACAAGACCATCATACTTTGGTGGGTGAATCCGTATGCACCTTTGTGCTAGATTCTTGTTGGTGATGGTGATGCCAATCACAGTCATCTGATCGCGCAGATTCTTCACCCTGGTGATGAACTTCTTTGCCACTTCAGACTCAGACATTTTCTTATTTGCGAGTTGAGTCTCTGAATTCTGAATTTGCATTTGATTCGTGGTCTCGTACTGATTTTTCAAGACTGTCCATGCCTCCTCCGGTGTGATGACATGTTGAATTAACGCCATGACGGAGTCATTCACACTGCAGATAATAGAACACAATGCATCTACATTTCTTCTTGTCCATGCGAGAATCTCATCCACAGTTGGTACTATCTGTTGTCCTGCATTGGCTGGATCCACAGCCTCGTAACTGGCCTCACGTCCACCCCAGTAGCAGTGTCCCAAAGCTTGTATGTGCTTAGGATGGTCTTCATCTTGAACTTCCAAAGTGGATAGTTAGAGCCATACAACTTTTCACTTTCACCGAATGGTGGGATTCGTAGTCTTGTGGGCTGGGCCATCTCTCACAATCTGCTCGCAAACAGAAACACACTACCAAATCTTCTTGCTAGAGTCCAAGCTCTGATACCATGTAAGAAAATAATACAACATCTATGCTCAACAGATAACAGGATCTCCTATGCAAGAGAGAAAACCAGGTAGTATGGAGAATCAAAAAATTGATTACCGTATAACTGATACAATAGATGGTGCTGCCTCCCGATCATGCGCTCCTGTGAAAGAAGCTTCAATGGTAAGTTGGAAACAGTAGAGGAGGGAGGCTAGATGCTAAGGAATCAGGGTTGCTGTAGCCAGTGATGAAATGGGCTTCATGGGCTTGCTCTTATATAGCCACCAGTCATAGTCGGTTAGGCTCAATTGGGTGACCGAACCAGTCCGCTCAAAACGGTCGACTGGGGGTCGCGGTCTCGAAATAGGCCATCGACCACACGATTGGGGGTTCGGCCCAAAACCATCCGGGATCTAATCTGAGGCTCCAAATGGGCCCTGTAACCCATGCTCTGTCTACCCTCAGTGTGGTTAGTCATGGGGTGCCTTCCCGCACTTGCATGTAGCCTAGTTGGCGGTGTGCCAACTCTATTTGAAGCCATCCAGCCATTAGGCCACACATGGCCCCCATCTGGTGTCCAAACCAGGACCTACCAGATAACCGAGCTACTCAAATGCCTTCTCCTATAGTTAGCTGGCCCGCTTAGTTACATGAGAGTGGAGCATTGATATCTAACAATACCATCATGGCTCTGTCAAGCCTCGGGGGGGTTACTCATCATATGTAACCCTATCACGTGAGTTCAACAGAAGGATATTTTTTATTTCTAAAATTTACAGAAATAAATATACATAAGGGACTATTTAAAATAGTTTTGGAAAAAATTTACAGATTTGTATAGAAAAGGGGTACATTTTATTAATGAAAAAATTTATAGATAAGGGATTTTAAATATAGGCCTTGAACGCACGTGATATAGAGGGTTTATATATAGTGACCCCCCTGAGTGTCAAGCCCATCCATGGGTAGCCAAGGTTTTTCCATCAGCATGATCATACCATTCCAATTGGTCAAATCACATTCCATCAAATCCCATTCTTTTGCACAATTGGTCTTTTGAGCCTTTTTGGCCTTTTCAGGCCTTCAAGTGCCCGTTTTTGGCATTTCAATAGTCCTTCTAGGGTTTTGGCCCACTCCGAACATGCCAATGATGCCAAAATACAAAATTATGCTTCATATGTCAGTGGTATAAATTTTATTGTTTTAAGGAAAGAAAACTAAAGAAATCGTAAAGGTAGGTAGGAACAATATCGGTTTAAATATTACCCCTTGATTGCCTATTATATGTATGTTTTCCTAGTAGTACAACTCCAAGACAAAATCTATGCAAGTTTTTAGTGATGGGTGGAAACACATTAACCTGCTACACTTTTGGTACATTTTAGCATTGACAAGATAGCATGAGTTGAAAGCACACACATTTGAGAATGATACCTATTCATTTGTTATTTTTATTTTATAAAATAATGTTTAAGAGTACATGGTTAATCATAAAAAGTCATGGCCTTGCTCTCAACTGTGAAGTTGAATGACGATTGGGAGCCTTAGTGAGTAGCTCAAAAAAGGCAAACTTTGTAAGGGGTGGCATGCTTGCACAACCTGATCATCATGGTTGGGAAGGGTAGGAGTGGAGAGCATGGGCTCCACAAGTTTAGGGCAGGAAGGAAGCACAAGAGAGAATAGGTTCAAGAGAAGGAAAAGCCACCTCTAGCTCCAACCCCAAAGAAGACTACCAATAGAAAATAGAAAGTTGCTCCTATGAGAGAAGCCAGAGCCATCTCTAGCTCTAGGTCTGAAGAAGACTACCAAAAAAAAAGAGGAAGGAGGTGTAGGAGAGGACAAGAAGTAGAAGACAAAACCCCTCTAAATAGGAGGAGAGTCGACATGCAAGCCTCTTATTTTGTGTTCATGGCAATGGAAAGCTCCAAAACTAGAGTATCCAAAGCAAAGGAGGTTGTTCCTTATGAAGGAGGCTAGATTTCTTACATACTATCCATTACATCACTTGATTCTTGTGAGCATTCTGCCAAGGGAACTACAGACTATGTCATGAGACTGGAGTGATCCTAACACTAGATTGCTTAGATAAGGCTAAATTGCTTAGAAACTATTCATTACACGACTTGATGCTTGTGAGCATTCTACTAGGGGAGCTGCAAATTGTGTCAAGAGACCGGAGTGCTCCTGAGGCTAGATTTCTTAGATATTATGCATTGCAAGACTTGATTCTTTGAGGATTCTTCCAGGGGAACTACAGCCCTTATAAAGAGATTGGAGTGCTCCTGATGCTAGATTGCTTTGATATAATGCATTGCACAACTTGATTCTCTAACCATTCTTCCAGGAGAACTGCAATTTGTGTCAAGAGACCAAAGTGCTCTTGAGTCTAGATTGCGTAGATGCTATGCATTACACAACTTGATTCTTGTGAACTAACATTATGTCAAGGGAACTGTAGTCCGTTTCAAGAGATTAGAGTGATCCTGAGGTTAGATTTCTTAGATACAGTGCATTGCATGACTAGATTCTCTAAGAAATGGATTTTAAAATTATGAACTAAAAGAAGAAAGTAGTAAAATTCACATTTAATGTGAACCTCACTAATCCTTATAGTAATTCTCCTTGCTATCAAGATAACCCAAATCACATAATGGGACCTACAACTAAGACTCGGTGTCGTGATACCAATTCTAAATATAACCACATCTCTCTCTCTCTCTCTCTCTCTCTCTCTCTCTCTCTCATATCTAAATAGACAAACACACACACACACACACACATTCTATCTCGCTATCTCTATCTCAATCTTAGTCTCAGTCTCTATCTCATATAAATTTGTGTTTATGTAGCTTTTTTTTGTGTGTGTGTGCATGTGCATGTGTGTGTGTGTGTGTGTGTGTGACTCTGTGTGTGTGTGTGTGTGTGTGTGTGTGTGTGTGTGTGTGTGTGTGTGTGTGTGTGTGAGAGAGAGAGAGAGAGAGAGAGAGGGGGGGGGGGGGCGCTCCTCCAGGATTTCACATGCAACACAGCCTTTCAAAACTGAAGTAATAGGTCTGCATCAACACAACCTACATTCTGCAACAAGCTCATCGAGATCCAAGTAAGCATTGCTCTCTTACAAACACACATTCAAAAGATGAAAGACATGTTTTCAAATGCAAAAATGTATCAATATGATGTTAGAGATTTGACATCAGGTCTCTATGATATGTTAATATTACATTGAAGAATAAAAGAAAAAATCAAGGTTTGTAGAGCTATGAAATCCATGAGGTTGAATCCAAAAACGGTTCTGTGCCACGGTAACCCTCCTCAAATAAGTAACACATTCCCTCTTGTGCCTCGCAATTTGACGAAGAAAAGTTTCCTCAAGAGAAATTTGGATTCAAAGTCTTCCAAAATATAAAAATTGATAACATTATGCGTGTGATGAAAGAACCTACTTGTCTTCATCAGATGCATGTTCTCACCAACACTGATAGAAATGCCATAGATTTTGCAAATTCTATCCCACAAATTCACATGTGATTTATACCTATTGCAATCAACTATAAATCACTTGTAAATGCAAGAATTTTCAATGTCCAATTTCACCTAAATATGGAGCCCAAAAATACATAAAATTATCTGCCATTGGGCACCAACATAGCTTCCCAAAACAACATGCCACTAGTTAGGAGAATACATAGTAGAGGCATGGTGGAATTGATCCCATTTAGGGCCATTTTCATGTGCCTAATGAAGGCCACATATGCTATAATTCCATCCCATAACACTTATTTCATTAATTTTGGACTCATATGTCTACATTTGGACTAATCCTAAAAATCCTACCTAAATGAAAAGTTTACTTTATGAAAATGTCATTCAAGAATCAAAAGTTTACCTTCTAGCACTGTCATTTCCACATAGTACATTTCAAAACATCTCTCTGCAATGTTGCACTAATAATGCAAAAATTACTATTAAAGCCTAATTTTGTATTTCTTGTTTTTAAGAATCGCATTCTTAAATTAAATATTCCCTTGAGTTATTAGTTTGAATCCATGACTCGGGGGGGTCACTATGTATAAACCCTCTATATCACGTGCGTTCAAGGCCTATATTTAAAATCCCTTATCTGTAAATTTTTTCATTAATAAGATGTACCCCTTTTCTATACAAATCTGTAAATTTTTTCCAAAACTATTTTAAATAGTCCCTTATGTATATTTATTTCTATAAATTTTAGGAATTAAAAAATCCTTCTGTTGAACTCACGTGATAGGGTTACATATGATGAGTGACCCCCCTGAGATCCATGAAAAAACACACTCTTGAAGATTCACAAAATTTTTAAAAGGTATACACAAGAGACCTACAAGACTCTTTTTAATTTCAATGCAAAAAACTATAACAATCTTGAATATTCAAGAAATTAAAAGGTTTACATAGAAAGGAGACATGATGGAAGCCTCTTTTGTACTCTAAAAAATAGCAATAGCTATGCTTGCAATTTTACCTTATCATAAGTTTACAAGAAATATTGCTCTGGATGAGTCTTTGTACAAAGGATTTGCCGTGGCCTTCTCAATAATTTAATTTTTCCTTTATAGTGAGTTAAGTACAAATGGGCGATCCAAACATGAAAGGATCTTCAGTTGCCTTTTCAATAATTTAATTCTGCCTTTATAGTGAGTTAAGCAGAAATGGGCGATCCAAACATTTACTTGTTCAAATGTCCTTTCTATCATCAATGGTCACTTGGGTGTGATCTTCAATCACTCTCAACTGACCACCATTACCTTCATTCTTTCTCGATGTTTGAATGGTGTTATCATGGGCATTATTCGTTTGTGCTATCTCCTTCTATTTCCTCCTTGGCAAGCATATTTATGAGCTCTGTAATGTGCAAAATAATTGGCTGTTGTAATTTTATTTTTTCTTGTACATCATGCCCCATGTGATTCTTTGTTTTTTTCATCCTTGATTTCCAAGATACTATGATTGTCTCTATGGAAAGCTTTGAAATTGCATCATGGTTTGGGACCCATTCCTTTTTCAAATAACTACTATACAACGTATTGTTATCTTGGTTCTCCTTCCTACCCCTTGGCTCATACCATACCACTCTAAATGTTGTAGCTCTCCCCTGTTCATCCATGCTCATGTCCACTATGTTTGCAATCCAAAACTTCATGTTCTCATGTTCATCATCTGATGGTCAAACTGCAACAAAACAATGGACATCTATGTCTATTTGTGGCATAAACTCTCTCTTCTTAGGTCCACAATATGGACTTGGGAGCAATGATTCAAACTCATTTTCAAAGAGACTAAATGCTGGGTGCAAGTCGTTACCAAGATTTGGCCAAAATAAAGACCGTTCTGCCTCATCTTCTAGCATTTTAGCAAGGTCCTTTATCAATTGGTAGGTCTTGCTAATTACAATAGTAGTGTGTTCCTTATAAGAGGGCTTCCAATCAGGAGATATCTGGATCATTTCCTCTTTGTATGTAATAAAAGCTTTTAAGACTTTTATTTCACTTTGGAATTTTTGCTGAATTCTTTTACAGGAGCCCATGTTGGATGCGTTTCTTTGCTCAAAATTGAAGTTAAGAGGTAGTAAGGTTCTTAAGGTTCCCATTTTGTATCAAGAGAATAGTGTTGTCATTGCATCACTAGTTCTTTATCCTTTATGAAAAAATGAAAATAGTGTGGAGCACCATGACCTATTAGGGCATCAACACCTTTCTATATGAAAGGTAGAATAAAGGTCTTCCAATCATATATCCTTTCAATCATTGAGCATAATGTACCTTCCTTGTGGCCACCAACTTGCCTTAGTCATCCATCTTCTCCATGTCCTTCTGTTTTAGTTCTCTTGAGATTTTGCTAAATACTTGATTGATATCCTCATGTGTGTGACCAACCCACAAAAAACCAACTTCAATCTCATTAAAGATTCAATGAGCGATTAGCATTGAGCAAAATGCAAAGAAGAGTACATTATTATTCTCTTGTTTGCAATTGTTTGCCTCTACTGCCAAAGTTGCTGGTAGGTGACCTTTTTCTACATGTACATTGTGAATTGCCTTCACAACAGATGTTAGAACTTGATTGCTATCATGTAGATGCAAAGAATCAATCCATATGTTTGCAAAAAACTTAAATCCATGCACTAACACACTACATAGATGTGTCTCAAAAAGTATTTTTCTTGTAGCTTAGGTGGAGTGTTAATGAATCGAGGTACTATTGTTGTATTTTGATCCATATCATCTACAATAATGCACATGTACTCATTTGGATGAGAAATAGCTTGCTCCTTCCAAAATGCATATTTTATTATAAAATGTCGAACAAGCCCATGATGAAATTCTCTATTTTTTTTAAATGCATCTTTTTATTTTGAAGATGTTGCACTCTCAAGTGCTCGCTTTTGATCATCACAATCATTGCACTTTGACTTTTTTTGCCTCTTTGGGATTTTAACATGTCTAAAACTCTTTTTCCAAAGAGTATACAAAGTATGAAAAGATGCCAGAGCATGCCCTCTTTGCCTTTGTGTTTCTCCAATAGAGTTAAGTGACTTGTTTTTTCGTCAAACCTATTGGAAGATGCATTTCAGATAGATGGGGTTGAGGTAAAGCATTTTTATGAACTCATGTAGTCTTTCAAAATTGATGTTGCTGCAACCATTGAGTCTCTTGTTTTGAGCCTTCATATGTTTCCATGAATGTTAAATTTTACTCCATACTTTGCTTTATTAGCCAAATTCCAATATATGCCATGTGATAATCCTATAATAATGGGATATGCATTATTGCAAATACTTTTTCCATTTATAAGAGGCCTTATCTCTTGTCTTGGAGTTTCCCTTCTACTGTCATTTACAAGAAAGCAAGACCAGGGGGTGCACTACTAAGAAACCCTATGTATCACGTGCATTCAAGGGGTATTTAAAAAATCCCTCAACTAAAATTTCCCCCACAATAAAAACACCCCTCTTTACTTATGAACTAAGCGATTTCTTCCTACAATAGAATTAAAAAACCCTTCCTATTATTGTAATTCTATTAAATTTTTTCAAAAAATGAATTTAAAATACCCCTCCTTTTAAATGCATGTGGTATACTAAAATTCTGTGAGGTGAACCCCTTGAGAAATCAAGAGAGTCTCATGAGTAGATATTCATCTCTTCTACTCCCTCTCCTTTGCTAGACATGTTCTCTATAGCCCTTGATGTCATGAAAGTTAATGGATCGCATACATCTATGCTTACATCATGTACATTGCATTGCTTTTAGCATAACATCTTCATTCATTACTCTTATTCCCTTTGGTTTTTTTTTTGGATCTGCCTAGACTCGCTTTTGTTTCATGCAACTGTATGTCCGTTTTTGGGCCTTCTATACATCCTTATTTGGATTTGTGTAGTTCTCCTTATAAGATTTATATGTCACTTTGTTTTCATGGGATGCTGCATCCTTGATCTTATCATTGTGGCAGACAAAGTCAAATACCAAATTGTCCTTTATTGATCTCATCCCTGCTTTTGATACATTCGTAGAACCATTTACATTAACTGTTTCATGGGAGGTTTCATCCTTGATCTTATAATAGTCAAAGTCAAATACCAAATAGTCCTTTGTTGATCTCATCCCTACTTTTGATACAATCATAGAACCATTTGCATTAACTATCACACTGGCAATAGAGTGTCCATAATGATCTTCAAACTCATCTATTCCTGAGAGAACGTCACTCATTGATGCACTTTCTATAGACTTCATAACTCCATAGTCTTGAAACTCCTCTACTCTTGAGAGAACATCACTCATTATATCATTGTGCATGATTTCCATAATTCCATAGTTGCTTTGTTTGAATCCAATAACTTTATCAGTATGATAAGATACCACTTTTGACATCTTTGTGCAAGTTCTCAATGTGCATGAATTCATCCACTCTGAATAAGGCATCACTTGTGAAATCTTTTTCTTTCTCAGTACCAATGAGCTCATCAACTCCTGATAAGATGTCAATGCTATATTTGAGTGCATTGGAATCATACATCTCTTAAGAGATAGAGCTTGGTACATTGGCATATTATTTCAATTCTTTGATATTGTATTATACATTATGTTTATCACTAAAAACCAAATGTTGAGTCTTTTCAATCTTTAAAAATTGCACGCTCCATCTCAAATCCTACCTACCTCATAGTAGGGAATATCTAATGGGATTGAACTATCATTCATACCATCATCAATAACTTTTCGAATACTCAAATGCACAAATGTCCAATATTCCACTTGTTCAAATCCTAAGACTTGACCTTCTGCTATGTTCTTATTTACAAATGATATCATTTATAAAATATCTCCCACTCTAAAATCCAAAGATATGCACTTTGTATTAGTGATGACATGTGATAGAGAGAGAGAGAGAGAAAGGGAAGAAAGGGAGAGCCTATTGAGATATTGAGCTCCACTCGTAATATCCTAGGGTGACCATTGTGCATTTATGTCACCAACTTGTTAGCTGCAGATGCGATTGATACACTGCCCATGAATAATAGCTAGATGATAGCTATCTTTATGTACTCTAGTTAGTGGCTCAGTTAGTATGCCACCTAGGTTAGCTGAGTTTGGTTTGAGAACCACATATAGGGTTCACCTATTCCTTTTGTACTTAGAGAGAGTTCTTTTGGCTTTCACAACTAAGAAGAGGAAAACCGTTTTCAGCCTCCACCTTTGTGTGTATTCCCCCATTGTGTATGTGAGAAAGCCACAAGTGAGACTCCTTCCTTCTCTCCCACTTTCTTCACATGGTATCAGAGCTCGATTCGTGGTAAGGAGCTCAAGAAAGCAAACCAAGTTCGTAGTGTCTTGGTAAGAGGATCAGTGTTGCTTTCCTTTTTTGAGTTTGGGAGCAAATCTCTGCAGGTAGCACAATCAAAAAGTGCAAGAGTGCACTCTCCTAGATTGGGAAGCCCTTCACGGTGTGGCAAGAGGGCAGCATATGTTGTGGTGCATATACTTGATTATTTTTTTATTCGAGGCCATTTCAGGGCCCATTTTAGTGGCAAAGGTTTTCCACAAGCACTCAAAAAAGTGCCCTGTCTTTGCTCTGCGACCACTATTCTAGTTCTGTAGGTCAGTGAAAAGATGCCACAGAAATTGCAACATATGCCTATGCATAGAGATATTGGGAGTGACAAAATCATTCTTATTGCATGTTGATGCAAAATCGTCACTAGGAAGTGACTGTGTGGTCAAATACCACTTTCATCAATTTTGCAGATTTGCCCTTGTGAGGCAGAAGTTGTGTTCTTTGCAGTGAGAGAATATTTTTGTAGTGTTTTGTAATGGCGTCCGATCCTCTTTCATAGATTGTCACTGAAAAGCTTGACAAGAACAACTTCCCAACATGGAAGTTTAGAATGACAAATTTCCTTAAGGAAAAAGGCTATTGGGAGTTCATTACTGGAGCTGAACAAGAACTAGTTATTCATAATGTTCCCAATCAATAGGAGTTGCAAGCATTTAAAGGCTAGCATGAGAGAGATAGAAAAGTTATGTACTAGCAATCTATCAATATTTCATATTCTATGATTGTGCATGTTCAGGATGCAAGCATGCCAAAGGAGGCATGGGATACTTTGATAGAAATGTATAGCACAAATACATAAGCCAAGAAAATGCAGAGCTCAAGCAGGAGTTGCATAATGTGCAAAGAGAAAATATGAGCATCAATGACTACCACATGAAGGTGAAGAAGATGAGAGTGCTCTCAACGGAAGCAAGAGCGGAAGAAGGAGAGAGAGAGAGAGACAGAGAGACAAAGAGACAGAGAGCCACAAAAGTTTTGGTGGGTGCAGAACCACCCTAATCTTCTTTTTCATTCATTTATATATGTGTTTGAGTATTGTACATAATCGGGGTAAAGGCACAGTGACCTTTAACCCCCACAACCTCCCACTTAAAGGACAATGTGCCTTTAAGGGAGAACAACCAATGAGCATACTATCCAATGCCCATCAATACACGACAATACTCAAACCGCTGACTAGGTAGACTCTTCGTCAGCATATCTACAGGGTTATCATCTGTATGAACCTTGACAAGCTCTATGCGCTTGTCCTCAAGTACCTCCCTGATGAAATGGTACCTGACCTCAATGTGTTTTGTCTTTGCATGAAAGACCGGATTCCGTGCTAGCTGAATAGCACTCATGGAATCACTATGCAATGTCAGTACACCTGTATGAATCCCCAAATCTCCCACTAGCTAATCAAGCCATATAGCCTCCTTGCAACCCTCTGTGGCTGCAACATACTCAGCCTCTGTGGTAGACAAAGCAATGCACTTCTGTGTGTGAGACATCCACGACACTGCACCACCTACAAAGGTGAACACATAACCAGAAGTGGATCTCCTACTATCCACATGCCCTTCATAGTCTGAATCTGTGTACCCAAGTACACGCATGTCTCCTTTACCAAAGCAGATGCACATCTCCTTGGAACCCTTCATGTATCTCATGATGCACTTAACTGCCTCCCAATGTCTCTTTCCTGGATTAGCCATATACCGGCTAACAACTCCCACTGCAAACGCAATGTCTGGTCTAGTAGCTATCATAGCATACGTAAGACTCCCAACTGCTGATGCATAAGGAACCTTGGCCATCATGGCCCTTTTCTCATTTGATTTGGGACTATCTGTATGACTCAGTTTCACATATGGAGGCAATGGAGTACTCACTGCCTTCCCCCCCTCCATATTGAACTGCAATACTTTTGTAACATACTCTTTTTGTGAAAGCCAAAGGAGTTTCCTACTCCGATCACGCATGATGCACATACCAAGAATATGACCTACAAGTCCCAAATCCTTCATATCAAAGGCCTCATGCAACTTGGCCTTTAATGCATCTAGCTCATAAGTATTCTTGCTATCCAATAGCATATCATCCACATATAGTGCCAAGATTATCAGTCTATTATCCTTAGCCCTTTTAGTGTAGAGGCAGTGATTAATTTCACTCCTTCTAAAACCCTGGGACCGAATGAAAGCATCAAACTTCTGATACCATTCTCTAGGCACTTGCTTAAGACCATAGAGACTCTTCTTTAGCTTGCAAACTAAATGCTCTTTGCCCTTTTCTTCAAAGCCTTCCGACTGCACCATGTAAATTTCCTCATGCAAATCCCCATGCAAGAAAGCTGTCTTGACATCCATTTGCATAAGCTCCATATCCTCTGATGCCACTAGTGCAAGCATGCATCTAAGTGTGGTCATCTTCACAACCGGAGAGAATATCTCATCAAAGTCCACACCCTTCTCTTACTTGAACCCTTTAGCAACCAAACGGGCCTTGTACCTAGGCACATCATCACCTGTGACCTTCATTTTGTAGACCCATTTACATGGCAAGGCTTTCTTTCCATGTGGCAAAGAAACCAAGTCCCAAGTCTTATTCTTCATAAGTAAACTCATCTCTGATTGCATAGCATACTCCCACTTGCGTTGATCCTCATGCATCATAGCCTCTCTGTAGCATGAAGTCTCCCCGCAATCAGTAAGCATCACATAGTCTACACCTAGAACAAACTTATCAGGCGGTCTAGACACTCTAGATGATCTTCTCAAGGGCATTTCAGCTTGCTGTCCCACCTGCATGTCAGCCACATTTGGCTCATCATTTCCACCAATATATGATCCATCATCTACCCTTGATTGTATACCTGTGGGAGTACTTGGTGGTACCATTTTTTGCACATTTGGTGCATGGACATCTTGTTGTCTATCAACATATGCAGGTGGATTCACATCCTGGAAAGTGATTGTCCTCATTTCCACATCCCTCATGGGTGTCTTATGCATCTTCTTCTCATTGAAGACCACATCATGGCTACGTATGATCTTCTTTGCTTCTGGATCCCAGAGACGATAGCCCATCTCTCCTCTTTCACCATAACACAGAAAGATGCATTTCCTAGACTTAGGATCTAGCTTCTTTCGAAGCTCTTTTGGCACATGTGCATATGCCTCACACCCAAATATATGCAAATGAGAGTAAGAGGGCTTCTTGCCACTCCATGCCTCTTCAGGAATACCACCATCCAAACTCTTACTAGGTGATCTATTGATCACATGCACTGCAGTCTTCATTGCCTCAGCCCAAAAACCACCAGAAAGACTTGCATTGGAAAGCATGAATTGCAACCTTTCTTCAATGGTGCGGTTCATCTTTTCTGCAACTGGATTTTGCTATGGAGTACAAGGGGATGTGAGCTCCCTCTTAATCCCACATGTATCACAGAAATGCTGAAAGTCATGAGAGAGATACTCTCCACCATTGTCAGTCTGTAGGCATTTAAGTGTTCTACCTGACTGATTCTCAACCAAGGCCAGCCATTTCTGAAATACTTGGAATACATCATTCTTCCAAGCTATAACATAAGCCCACACTTTCCTAGTTGCATCATCAATGAATGTCACATAGTATTCACCCCGCCTAATGACCGTGTACGCATGGGACCACATACATCTCAATGCACCAAATCAAGCATTTCAAACTCTTTCTTTCCCCTTCTTTTATGGGCTGATTTAGTCTGCTTCCCATAGAGACAGTGCTCACAAAATTCAAAATCAGAGAAACTCAAATGCGGTACATAACCCAAATGGCATAAGAGTTTCACTCCATTCTGGCTCATGTTCCCCAACCTGCAATGCCACAAAGAAGTGCTTGGCTGCTCGATTATTGCAACAACATGATCAAATACCCCTGATACATGTAAGGGATACAAAGTCTCACACTTGGCACCCCTGGCCAAAAGCATAAAGCCCTTCTGAATTTTCCAACTCTGAAAGCCAAAAGTGGTGTGAAAACCAGCATCATCTAGCTGACCCACTGAAATAAGACTCATGGTCAGCTTAGGCACATGTCTCACATGTTGCAAAACAAATGCAGACCCATTTGCAAAAGAAAACTTTATGTCACCTACTCCCACTATGTCACATGCATAGTCATTTCTAAGATGCACACAACCTGTCTTTCCACTGTCATAAGTGGAGAACCATTCCCTATGGGAAGTAACATGGAATGAAGCACCAGAATCCAAAATCCAATCCTGGGAATATGCATCATCTGAAGTGGTAAGCAACTTTGCAGATAAACTAGACATGAAGAGAACGTCATTGTCACTATCATGTGTGACTGCATTGATCTCCTCGATCTTCACTTTTCCTTTGTCCTCCCTTGGACTCTCTTCCTTTTGATTTGCACCCCAATTTGCATTCTTTTTCTTATCCTTTTGCTCTCTTTTCAGCTTGTAGCAATCCTTTTTCATATGGCCCTTCTTTCTACAGTGGTAACACTCAATGTTCCATGCCCTAGATTTGCTACGTGACTTCCCTCTTTCTTGGGACTTCCCCTTGAACTGTGATCTACCCCTTTGCACATTTAAGGCTGCATCCTGCTTGTTGCCATCCATAGACTTCCGTCTAATATCCTCGGCCAACAAGCTACCCACAACATCATCAAATTTCAGTACTCCACCAGGTGCAGAGTTATTGACAGCTGTACAGAAGGTATCCCATGAGGATGGCAATGAGCCTGAAGCTGGCTGAAAATAATATTGAATTCATTCAAGTGAGAAGCAATGGAGACCCCTTCCTTCATCTGCAGCTCAAACAACCTCTTCATGAGGTAAACTTTATTAGAGGCAGTTTCCTTCTCATAAGTGGCACACAGTTTCTTCCACAAATCTTCCGTAGTCTGCTCATTTGCTACTGTGAAATAAACTGACTCTGCAAGATGAAGTCTAATAGTAGACTTTGCTAATGCATCCAACTCATTCCAGACATATTTGCAGGCTTAGCTTCAATCCCTGCCAAGGGTTTAATCTGCTTCTTTTAAATAAGCACATCCCTTATTTGTTCTTTCCACAAAGAAAAGTTTGTCCCATCAAACTTTTTAATGCTGAAAAACTCCTTTTCAGACATGGAATAGGATGCCATGATGCAAATAAAGCAAAATCCCAAATCCTAGTGCCTGCAAGAGAGAATCACACCAAATACCAGGTGCACCCAAATGTGTATGCCACAATAAACTAAAATATCACCAAAACTCAAAAGCATCAAAAGATGTAGCTGACTCATGTGCATGTACTATGCATCCATATGAGCAAATCTGGCCCAAAAGAAAATGCCAACTGCAATGGCAATCCAAGATGCCAATAAGTGCCAAATGGCTCAAGCATAAACACCGTCCACTGGCATATGCATCAATAATATCTCATCCAAGAGAGCATAGCACTATCAGTGCATCACCTACAATGTGTCAAAGCTATCCCTCAACATAAAATAGCATCCATGTGCAAAGCATCCATAAAAAATAGCATCCCACAAGGCAATTTGGGCCTATCAGTGCATCCAATAAGGACCGCAATGCATCCAAATGGCCTATAAATCATCCACTGCAACCCAATGCATACCACAAATGAGCGCACACTGCTCAAACTGCAACCGAAGTGATCTGCATAAGGTATGCTCAAGAAATCATAGTCCCACAGTAATGACTGCTACTAAAAAATAGAACCTGAGATGCTTCAAAACATGGGTGCCATTGCATAATCGAACTCAGCACGAAAATCTACAAATATCTCTCTTCTGCTAGAACTCCAAAATCCCAACCGATGAGTGAGAAATGGGAGTCAACACTTATCCACTGCCATGAAAAATGCATAACAGAGAGACGAAATCGAATACACAAAGATCTATAACTCTGAAAATCCTCCACCGAATTGCGTAAGAACTGACAGGTAGGGGTTTTTGGGCATCAGAACACAATGGGATAGACGGTTTTGAAAACCGTGGTCTCAATCACTGGGTCCAGCACACAGACTGAAAAACGTTTTTGGAAACAGAGCTGTTTGTAAACTCCACCGGAGTGCGAATGATGAGCAACATAGAAGTTTTAGAACCTCCTGAGTCCATCGAAACTTACAGATCTGCAAATGGTTGCTCCAAACTTGAGTTCCAACACCCGAGCAAAAAACGCAGAAACTGACAGTGAGTCAGAAATCCAATGAAATGATCGCAAATTCAAGAATAAAGGTGTTTCCAAGCTCTTGAAGTGAAGTGGACACCAAAAGCAAGCAATAGTTGCCTCTACAATTCAATACGGAGTCTCTGTCATCGAATAGAACAGGGAAAAGCTCAAAAAACGACTTTTTCTTTGAAAACACTTAACAGGCTCTCAAAACCACTTCGCAAAACCAAAGTGACTTTTCCAAAGGGTCCTCCAAGGTCTCTACACACTCGGACGCAAGTAAAGTCGCCCACAAAGCTTCCCACAGAGCTTCTCCTTCCTCCCACAGAGCTGCTGAGCTTCAAGCATTCACGCACGCTCAGCTAGATCACCCAGGCTCTGATACCAATTGAGAGTGCTCTCAACAGAAGCAAGAACGGAAGAAGGAGAGAGAGAGAGAGAGAGAGAGAGAGAGAGAGAGAGAGAGAGAGACAAAAGTTTTGGTAGGTGCAGAACCACCCTAATCTTCTTTTTCATTCATTTATATATGTGTTTGAGTATTGTACATAACCGGGGTAAAGGCACAGTGACCTTTAACCCCCACAAAAGATTGCAGATGCACTTGCTTCTATTGGGTCGCCAGTGGAAGATGATGATTTAGATTCTGTGACCTTGAATAGTCTAGGAAAGGATTACACACAATTTTAGACATCCATTGTGGTCCGTGAGAATTTTCCTGATTTTGAGGAGTTGATTGCTCTTCTAATTTCTAAAGAGCAGAGAAATGGTGGTGCATCTTCTTCAAGAGGAACGTCAAAAGAAGCTATCTTCTACTCAAATGCTGGAAGAGATAGAGGCAGAGATAGAGCAGGCCGATTCGGAGGCTGTGGCAGAAATCAAAATATGCAGCAAATTCAAGAAAACCAGTCCTATGGAGTAGGATGTTGTAACTTTAGAGGTAGGGGGAGCCAAAGAGCTCGTGGTGGATGGCAGAGAGGCCAAAATGCAAACAGCAATGTTGAATGCTACTAATGTGGTAAAATGGGTCATATGGTTAAAGATAGCTATAAAAAGCAGAATGACATCATGACTAGAAAATTGTAGCAAGGCAATTATGCATCCTCTAGTAGACATGGTGATGATAGAAATGAGCATTTGTTTATGGTGTAGCACATGAACAATTTTGTGACAAGTATAGAAGAAAGCAATGATCTGTGGTATGTTGACTTAGGTGCATCAAACCACATGACAAGTCATGCAGAATGGATGCAAGATGCAAGGAAAATGGAAAGACCAAGATTTGTGGAGACTGGTGATGATACTACACATCCTATTGTGCAGATTGGTAAAATTCCTTTGTCTATGCAAGATGGGAAAAAGAAATACCTGTCTAATGTATTTCATGTCCAGAATATCACTAAGAACCTAGTTTCTGTTGGTCAAATGGTTGAGCAGGGCTTGCATGTCAGATTTAATCCTCATGGATGCTTTGTTGAGGATATGAAAAATAAAGGTCGCTTGATAGCAAAAGGGAAGAAGAAGGGAGGATGTTTACATTGGATGCGGATATGCCTGAATTGAGTGCAGCAATGTTTGCACATGAGACCGGTGTAGTTGCAGATATTGATATCTGGCATAAACGCATCGGTCATGTTAATGTACAATGACTTAAATTAATGCAGGCCCAAAATATTGTTGCAAGATTGCCTAAGTTCAAGGTTGCAAAAATGCATAAGCTATGTGAAGCCTGTCAATTTGGAAAAGAGGGAAGGAAACCATTTCCTAGACATGTTCAAGAGAGTGAGAGGCCATTGGAATTAATCCACTCTGATGTGTGGACTACTAAAGTGGCATCTATTGGAGGGTATCATTATTTTGTCACTTTTATTGATGACTACACCAGAAAAGTTTGGGTGTATTTTATGAAAAAGAAAAGTGAAGTGTTTGGGATTTCAAAGCTTTAAAGCTATGGTTGAAAAAGAATCAGGTGTGCAAATAAAATGCCTAAGGTCAGATGGAGGGGGAGAGTACCTCTCAAATGAGTTTGCAAGTTTCCTATAGGAGCATGGCATAAAGCATCAATATTCATGCAGTCATACCCGATAGCAAAATGGACTTGTAGAAAGGAAAAACAGGCATATTGGAGAGGTATCTTGTGCCATGCTCAAGAAAAAAGACCTGCAAGATTATTATTGGGCTGAATGAGTTGCTACAGCAGTCTACATAATGAACAGGACTCCCACTACATACTTTGCCATGGACACGTAGATTGAGATCAGGAGGATCTCCTCAGAGCAATGTAGATAGTGGTATGCAAGTATCACAAAAAGGAAAAGAGGAAGTAGATCAGCCCATGGTTGATGTGAATGCAGGTCACTCTTATGTGGATGGTGAATCCAGTGGCTCAGAATAGAGCCTTGACGATGAGTTGGGTATTCCTTTTGCTGTTACACTTGGAGTAAGGGAGATAAGGGATGTTTTGAGAGCACCTGGTAGTAAGCCTATTTTGTGTAGTTCTACCAGAGCTAGGTGTTGAGATATCGAGCTCCACTCGTGATATGCTAGGGTGACCATTGTGCATTTACGTCACTGACTTGTTAGCTGCAGATGCAGTTGGTACACTGCCCACGAATAATAGTTGGATGACAGCTATCCTTATGTACTCTAGTTCGTGGCTCAATTAGTATGCCACCTTAGTTAGCTGAGTTTGGTTTGAGACCCACATATAGGGTTCTTCTATTTCTTTGTACTAGAGTTCTTTTGGCTTTAACAACTAAGAAGAGGAAAACTGTTTTCAGCCTCCATCTTTGTGTGTATTCCCCCATTGTGTATGTGAGAAAGCCACAAGTGAGACTCCTTCCCTCTCTCCCACTATCTTCACATGGTATCAGAGCCTAGTTCGTGGTAAGGAGCTCAAGAAAGCAAACCAAGTTCGTGGTGTCCTGGTAAGAGGACTAGTGTTGCTTTCCTTTTTCGAGTTTGGGAGCAAATCTCTGCAGGTAGCACAGCCGGAAGTGCAAGAGTGCACGGTCTCAAATTGAGACACCCTTCGTGGTATGGCGAGAGGGCAGTATATGCTGCGGGATAGGACAAAGCCCTAGGTGACTTTATTTTTCTGATTTGAGGCCATTTCGAGGCCCATTTTGAAGGCAGAAGTTCTTCCCAAGCACTCAAAAAAAGGCCCTGTTTTTGCTGTGCGACCACTGCTCGCGGTTGGTCGGTGAAAAGTTGCCACAGAAATTGCATCGTATGCCTGTGTACACAGAGAGATATTGGGAGTTGCAGAATCATGCTTATTGCCTATTGATGCAAAATCATCACTAGGAAAGTGACTGTGTGGTCAAATACCACTTTCGTCAATTTTGCAGATCTGCCCGTGTGAGGCAAAAGCTGTGTTTTTTGCAGTGACAGAATATTTTGCAGTATTCTGTAATGGCATCTGATTCTCTTTCATAGATTGTCACAAAAAAGCTTGACAAGAACAACTTCCAAGCATGGAAGTTTAGAATGACGAATTTCCTTATGGGAAAAGGCTGTTGGGAGTTCATTACAGGAAATGAAGAAGAACCAGTTCTTCCTAATGTTCCCAATCAACAGGAAATGCAGGCATTTATAGGATGGCATGAGAGAGCTAGAAAAGTTATGTATTGGCTGTCTATCAGTATTTCAGATTCTATGATTGTGCATATTCAGGATGCAAGTACGCCAAAGGAGGCATGTTATACTTTGGCAAAAATGTACAACACAAATATGCAAGCTAGGAAAATGTAGCTCAAGCAGGAGTTGCACAATGTGTAGAGAGAAAATGTGAGCATCAATGACTACCACATGAAGGTGAAGAAAATTGCAGATGCACTTGCTTCCATTGGGTTGCCAGTGAAAGATGATGATCTAGTTTTTGTGACCTTGAATGGTCTACAAAAAGGATTATGCACAATTCCGGACATCCATTGCCATCGGTGAAAAATGATGGTGCATCTTCTTCAGGAGGAACTTCAAAAGAAATTGTCTTCTACTCAAATGCTGGAAGAGAAAGAGGCAGAGGTAGAGGAGGCCGATCTGGAGGCCATGGTAGAAATCAGAATATGCTGCAAACTTAAGAAAACCAGTCCTTTGGAGGAGGACGTGGTAACTCTAGAGGCAGGGGGAGCCAAAGAGGTTGTGGTGGATGGCAGAGAGGCCAAAATGCAAATAGCAATGTCGAATGCTACTATTGTGGTAAAATGGGTCATATGGCTAAAGACTGCTACAAAAAGCAGAATGACATCATGAATGGAAAATTGCAACAAGGGAATTATGCATCTTCTAGTAGATAGGGTGATGACAGAAATGAGCATCTCTTTATGGTGCAGCACATGACCAATTCTGTGACAAGTGCGAAAGAAATCAATGATGTGTGGTATGTTGACTTAGGTGCATCAGACCACATGACAGGTCATGCAAAATGGATGCAAGATGCAAGAAAAATAGAAAGACCAAGATTTGTGGAGAGTAGTGATGATGCTGCACATCCTATTGTGCAGATTGGTAAAATTCCTTTTTACTGAATATCACCAAGAACCTGGTTTTTGTTACTCAAATGGTTGAGTAGGGCTTGCAGGTCAGATTTAATCCTCATGGATGCTTTGTTGAGGATATGAAAAATAATAGTCACTTGATAGCAAAAGGAAAGAAGAAGGGTAGGATGTTTACATTGGATGTGAACATGCCTGATTTGAGTGCAACAATGTTTGCACATGGGACCGGTGTAGTTGCAGATATCGATATCTGGCATAAACACATTGGTCATGTTAATGTACAGTGACTTAAATCAATGTAGGCCCAAAATATTGTTACAAGATTACCTAAATTCAAGGTTGCAGAAATGCATAAGGTATGTGAAGCCTGTCAATTTGGAAAACAGGCAAGGAAACCATTTCCTAGGCATGTTCAAGAGAGTAAGAAGCCATTGGAATCATTCCACTTTGATGTGTGGACTACTAAAGTTGCATCTATTGGAAGCTGTCATTATTTTGTCACTTTTATTGATAGCTACAGCAGAAAATTTTGGGTGTATATTATGAAAAAGAAAAGTGAAGTGTTTGGGCACTTGAAAGCTTTTAAAACTATGGTTGAAAAAGAAACAGGCCTACAAATAAAATGCCTAAGGTCAGATGGAGGTGGAGAGTACCTCTCAAATGAGTTTGCAAGGTTCCTGTAGGAGCATGGCATAAAGTAGCAATATTCATGCAGTCATACCCCACAGCAAAATGGACTTGCAGAAAGGAAAACAGGCATATTGGAGAGGTATCTCGGGCCATGCTAAATGAAAAAGACCTACCAGATTATTATTGGGCTGAAGCAGTTGTTATAGTAGTTTACATAATGAACAGGACTCCCACTACAGCAACACATGGCATGACACCAGAGGAGATGTATACTGGTAGGAAACTAGATATTTCTCATTTGAAAATTCTTGGTTGCATAAGCTACTCTATGATATGCATCAGTCCACAGATGGGCCAGTTGTCATTTATTGTGACAACATGAGCAGTATACACTTGGCAAATAACCTAGTCTATCATGTTAGAACAAAGCACATTGAGGTGCATTATCACTATGTGCGGGAGAAGGTTTTACTAAGTCTTATGGATCTAGTTTATGTCAGCACAGAGGATCAGGTAGCTGACATATTAACGAAGGCATTGGGCGTAGAGAAGTTGCGCAAGTTCAGACCTGCTTGGCATGCAGGAATTGGGATTGAGCTCAAGGGGGAGTGTTGAGATATCGAGCTCCACTCGTGATATGTTAGGGTGATCATTGTGCATTTATGTCACCGACTTGTTAGCTGCAGATGCGGTTGGTACACCGCCCACGTGGATGACAGCTATCCTTATGTACTCTAGTTCATGGCTCAGTTAGTATGCCACCTTAGTTAGCTAAGTTTGGTTTAAGACCCACATATAGGGTTCTTCTATTTCTTTGTACTAGAGTTAGACTTTTGGCTTTAACAACTAAGAAGAGGAAAAATGTTTTCAGCCTCCATCTTTGTGTGTATTCCCCCATTGTGTATGTGAGAAAGCCACAAGTGGGACTCCTTCCCTCTCTCCCACTATCTTCACACTAGGTATCCTGTGGATAGGCTGAAATATGAAGGATTTACAACCATTCACTATGCCTATATGGTCAAAGTGATACAAGAACCAGAACCCACTTCTTTTGACCAAGCCATGGGAAAAGAGAAATGGGAGAAAGCCATGGATGAAGAAATGGATGCCTTGGAAGCAAATGCTACATGGGAATCGGTGCCTTTGCCTAAAGACAAGAATGCAATTGGCTGCAAGTGGGTTTATAAGGTGAAGCACAATGCAGATGGTTCTGTGAATAGATACAAGGCAAGATTAGTTGTCAAGGGGTATGCACAGACATATGGCATTGATTTGGTATTCCATTAGGAGTGCTTTTAGCTTTGTTTCATCTTCCTAGCATGGTCATACAAGGAAATTATGGGAATTTCACTAGAAGTGGCAATACACATGATACCTATTAGGGAAGGTGCCCACCCTAAGGTATGTGGACCATAATATGGCAACATGTTCTATGATGAACTAGAAAAGCTCTTAGATGCAGGACTCACCTATGAGATATAGCACACTAATTGGGTTTCACCCATCATGCCTAAATGCAACAAGAAGTTAAGGATATGTGTTAACTTTCAGAATGTGAATGCTACCATAATCAAGTATCACTATCCCCTACCCCTAATGGAAACAGTGTTGGAAAAGGTGGCTGGATAAGAGATATATAGCTTCTTGGATGGCTTTAGTGGCTATAACCAAGTGCAAGTTTCTCTTGATGACCAATCCAAAACAATATTTGCTATAGAATGGGGCATATTAGCCTATAAATTCATGCCTATGTAATGCCCCGACCACATTTTAAAGAGTCACATTCACCTCTTTCAAGTCAATTTTGAATAAGTTACTATAGGTATTCTTGGATGATTTGTGCATCCACTCCAACAAGCAAGACCACTTAAAATATCTTGAAGCACTTCTTATCAAATGCATGGAGTATAAGATCTCCCTAAATCCAACAAAATGCTAGTTCTTGGTCACCCACGGAGTTGTTTTAGGACATCATTTCTCAACATGGGATTGCAACTAACATAGAAAAAATTCAAAATAATCATGGAATTGCCTCCTCCTACAAATTGCAAAGGTGTATAGGTCTTTATGGGACATGCCGGCTAGTATTATAGAAGATTTCTCTTGCAGTATGCCATGATAGCCCTCTGATAGCCAGCAGACCACTTTACAAATTGTTGGTGGAATTCTTATGGAAAGAAAAGTGCCACCAAGCCTTTCAGCTTTTAAAGTGGTGCTTGGGTTAAGAGGGGGGGTGGTTTGGGTGGTCCCTAGTGTAAGGGGAGTAGCCAATACGGGCTCTCTGCAGGCCTGCCCACCTCCACCTTAACATACCATTGCCCCACACCTTATAGCACTCTCATTGGTACACCTCAAATCCCTTGAAATTAGGAAACAGTACTTGGAGGCCCTTTTGAGACCCCATTTCTTCCCTAATGTCTATTGTTGTGTTAGATATCAATGCTCCACTCTCGTGTAGCTATGCCAGAACCAGCTAACTCTACTTGTAAGCCCCCCATATGAGGAGAAGGCATTTGAGTAGCTCGGTTATCCGGTAGGTCCTGGTTTGGACACCAGATGGGGGCCATGTGTGGCCTGATGGCTGGACGCAGATAGAGTTGGCAAGTGTGAGAAGGCATCCCTTAACAGATCGCACTGAGGGTAGATGGAGCAGTTCCCGGGGCAGCCCACTCTCAGGTTGCGGGGCCCGTTTGGAGCCTCAGATGATTTTGGATGGCTATGGGCCGAACGGTAACCATAGGTTAGTTTCTCTGTTTTGTGCACCGGTTCTATCGTATGGTTGGTGACCTATTTCGGGACCGACCCCCAGTCGACTGTTTTGGGTGGACTGGGTCGGCCACCCAATTGAGCCTAACCGACTATGACTGGTGGCTATATAAGAGCAAGCCCGTGAGGCCCATTTCATCACTGGCTAGAGCAACCCTAATTCCTTAGCATTCAGCCTCCGTCTTCTACTGTTCCCGGCATACCATCGAAGCTTCTTTCACAGGAGCGCATAGTTGGGAGGCAGCACCATCTATTGTATCAGTTCTACAGTAATCAAATTTTTTGATTCTCCATATTATCTTGTTTTCTCTCTTGCGTACGAGATCCTGTTATCTGTTGAGCACAGATGTTGTATTATTTTCTTACATGGTATCAGAGCCTGGACTCTAGCAAGAAGATTTGGTAGTGTGTTTTTGTTTGCGAGCAGATTGTGAGAGATGGCCCAGCCCGCAAGACTACAAATCCCACCGTTCGGCGAAAGCGGAAAGCTGACGGCTCTAACTACCCTCTCTGGAAGTTCAAGATGAAGACCATCCTAAGTGCATATGAGCTTTGGGACACTACTACTGGGGTGGACGTGAGGCTTGGATCGAGCCAATTCAGGACAACAGATAGTACCAAGTGCGGATGAGATTCTTGCATGGACAAGAAGAAAAGTAAATGTGCTATGTTCTATTGTCTGCAGTGTTAGTGATTCCGTCATGGTGTTAATTCAACATGTCACCACAGCGGAGGAGGCATGGACGGTCTTGAAAAATCAGTACAAGACCATGAATCAGCCAGGGATTCAGAATCTAGAGACTCAACTCATGAACAAAAAATTTTCTGAGTCTGAAGCGACAGAGAAGTTCATCACCAGGTTGAAGAATCTACGTGATCAGATGAATGCGATTGGCATCACCATCACCAGCGAGAATCTAGCATGAAGGTGCATACGGATTCTCCCACCAAAGTACGATGGTCTTGTTACGGCACTGAATACACATAACAGAAATCCTCCCCTCAACTTTGAGGATTTCAGCGCGATGCTTCTGGAGGAGGAGATGCATCAAAAGATGAGGACTGGAGAAGATTCAGCTTTCTGGACCGAATCAAAGAAAGGTAAGGATAAGGACTCTGGTAACCCATCTTCTTCTGATGATAAAAAGAGAAAGAAGAAGATTAAGTGCTTATATTGCAACAAGGTAGGGCACAAGCAGAATGAGTGCTGAAAGAAGATTGCAAATGAGAAGAACGGAGTAAAGAAAGAGTCCAGCAATAGCGCGCAGGCAATACCAATAGAGCTATTTGTAGCAATTGAGGACATTTGCATGGAGGCAGTTCATGTACCTGTGGATGAGAACCTTGGATCATTGACAGTGGTGCATCACGCCACATGACCAGTCGGAAGGATTCGTATACCTCTCTACAGCCGGTAGGGAATGACATCATGGTAGCAGTCGGCAATGATGCAAAATGTCCAGCAAAAGGAAAAGGTACGATTGCTCTCAAGTCACATGGAGTTGTAAAACAGTTGTCTGATTTTGTTTATGTGCCAGATATCAAGAGGAACTTGTTGTCCATTTCTACAATCATGGATTGAGACCTCAAAGTTCAATTCGATAAGAATGGTGCATAGATCTTGGATCTCCAAGGGAAGGTCATTGGTAAAGGTACACAGTGCAACAACATTTATGAACTCTCAGCTTTCAGTGCTTGAGCGAATGTGAAGAACACTAAGCTATGGCATGAGAGGCTTGGTCATCTAAACCTTAGTTCTTTGAAGGAGATGCGTAAAAGTGGAATGATTGTAGACCTATTAGAAATTTTAGATCTGCCCAATGTATGTGAAGCTTTCATGATGGGCAAGCAGCATCAGCAGCCCTTTCCCAAAGAGGCCAGTAGGGCAAAGGCTCCTCTAGAGCTCGTTCACACGGACCTCTGCGGAAAGATGGAGACAGAAGCTTTGGGTGGTTCCTTCTACTTCATGACACTGATCCACGACTACAATAGAAGGATATGGATATATTTCCTAAAGACGAAAGATGAGGCTTTCAGTAGGTTCAAGGAATGGCATGTAATGGTTGATAAAGAATCGAGGAGGAAGGTGAAGAAGCTGAGATCAGACAGAGATGGAGAGTTCACATCGACTGAATTCACAAGTTACTGCAAAAGTCATGGAATCAATAGGCAGAAACCCCCGCCACATGCATCATAGCAAAATGGAGTAGTAGAATGCAAGATGGGCCAGATTATGATGAAAGGGAAAGATTTGCCAAAGACTTTCTGGGCTGAAGCATGTAACACTATAGTTTACATCCTCAATCATAGCTACACGAAGGCTGTGAACGGGATGACTCCACTGCAAGCCTTTTCTGGTAACAAACCTTCAGCTGCACATTTCAGAGTTTTTGGATGTGACCGTTGTGTGCATGTCCCCGATGCTACCAGGACCAAATGGGAACCGAAGAGCCAGAAGTGTATTTTCTTGGGCTACAGTGAAGAGGTGAAGGGTTACCATCTCTATAACCCTATTACCAAGAAGGTAATTGTAAGTCACGATGTGGTCTTCTCAGAACAGCCGCGACAACCAGGACTAGGATATCCATCTAGTACCGCCACCAACAGCAGATCAAACTCCCCCAACAGTGCTTGGGAGGATTCAAGACAAAGAAGACGAAGAAGATCCTGTAGAACCACAACGGCAATGGCCATTTCCAAAGTGGGTAAAGTAGCTTTTGGATGGCAGAGAACCTTTAGCCATTGAGGAGGAACCATCCAAACACCGCCGGTCCAAGAGATTAGAGGAGCAAAGAAGGGTGCAGGAACATTTGGGCAACTATGCTTTGATGATAGAAGTGATCCGTGCTGATGAACCCAAGTGTCTTGAAGAGGCACACGGCGATGATAGGTGGATGGAGGCTATGCAGTCAGAGTATGGCTCCATAATGAAGAACAACACTTGGGACCTTGTGGATCGACCACCAAAACGCAAGGTAATCGGAACCAAGTGGATGTACAAGAGCAAGTACAAGTCCGACGGCATGTTGGATAAGTATAAGGCTCATCTCATGGCAAAAGGATTTGCACAGGTACATGGTTTTGATTATCAAGATACTTTTGCTCCCACAGCTTGACTAACCACGATTTGCAGTGTTTTGGCTTTAGATGCCTAGGGAAGTTGGCCCGTGTTTCAGATGGATGTGAAATCTGCCTTTCTGAATGGAGATCTCAAGGAGGAGGTATACGTGGAACAACCACTAGGTTTGAGATCCCCGGTTCAGAAGGTAAAGTTTGCAAACTGAAGAAGGCACTTTACGGGTTGAAACCGGCCCCACGAGTGTGGTACCAGTGAATTGATGCCTACTTTCTACAAAACGGGTTCAAGAGGAGCCCATCTGATGCAAATTTGTATATCTTGAGAGAAGGAGGCAGGTGTACGATCGTGGTCCTTTATGTGGATGACCTTGTCATAATAGGGAACCATGAAGAGAAGATCTCGCAGACGAAGCATTTGCTAGGAAGAGAGTTTGAAATGACAATCGGACTGATGCATTTTTGTTTGGGGATTGAAGTTTGGCGAGAGCCAAAACAGATCTTCATTTCATAGCTGAAATATGCTGGAGAGATACTGAAGGCATTTGGCATGGTTGAGTGCAAAACAGTTGGTACCCCTATGGAGGTTGACGCGAAGCTCTCAAACAAGGATTCATCACCATTGGTGGATGAAGCGCAGTATAGAAGACTTGTGGGTAGCTATCATCTACTTGTGCAACACACGGCCGGACATTAGTTTTGCAACTAGTGTATTAAGAAGGTTTTCCAATAAGCCCCGGGAGAACCATTGGAGGGCAGGAATGCGGGTGCTAAAATACATCAAAGGCACACTTGATTACGGCATCAACTATACCAAGGGTGACATCTTGACCGGATTCTATGACTCAGATTGGGCAGGAGACGTGGACAATAGGAGATTAATGATAGGGTATTGTTTCTCACTTGTATCTGGAGTTGTGTCATGGGTCAACAAGAAGCAACGCACAGTTGCTCTTTCTTCTACCGAGGCCCAGTACAAATCTGCATGCTTTGCTTCTTACAAGGTAGTGTGGTTGAGGAGGAGTTTGGGGGACATGGGTGCAATGCAGAACAAGCCTACGCAGTTATCATGTGACAATCAAAGTTGCATGGCGATTGCAAAGAACCCGATGTTCCACGCTCGCACAAAAGACATTGAGATTCAATATCACTTTGTACGTGAGCTCATCATGGATGGAGAGGTCGACTTAGTGTACTGTCTGACTACAGAGAATGTTTCGGACATCTTCATGAAGGCTCTTGTAAGAGACTTGCTGGAGAGGCATATTCATCGACTTGGCATTGGGCTGAAAAAGTAAGTTCACTTGCGAGTGGATATTGAGGGGGGGTTTTAGATATCAATGCTCCACTCTCATGTAACTATGCGGGAACCAACTAACTCTACTTGTAAGCCCCCCATATGAGGAGAAGGCATTGGAGTAGCTCGGTTATCCGGTAGGTCTTGGTTTGGACACCAGATGGGGGCCATGTGTGGCCTGATGGCTAGACGGCTTCAGATAGAGTTGGCACACCGCCAACTAGGCTACATGCCAGTGTGGGAAGGCATCCCTTGACTGACCGCACTAAGGGTAGATGGAGCATTTCTTGGGGCAGCCCACTCTCAGGTTGCGGGGCCCGTTTGGAGCCTCAGATGATCTCGAATGGCTGAGGGCCGAATGGCGACCATAGGTCAGTTGCTCTGTTTTGTGCACTGGTTCTATCGTATGGTTGGTGGCCTATTTCACTCGACCCTCAGTCAAGAAAGAGCCTACAGTTGCCTTGTTGAGCACAGAGGCTGAGTACAGGGGTGTAGCAATGGCTGCATGTGAGGTAACTTGGTTGCATAAGCTACTTTATGATATGCATCAGTCTACACATGGGTAGTTGTCATTTATTGTGACAATATGAGCAGTATACACTTGGCAAATAACCCAGTCTATCATGCTAGAACAAAGCACATTGAGGTGCATTATCACTATGTGTGGGAGAAGGCTTTACTAGGTCTTATGGATCTAGTTTATGTCAGCACAGAGGATCAAGTAGCTGACATATTCATGAAGGCATTGGGTGCAGAGAAGCTGCGCAAGTTTAGAGACCTGCTTGGTGTGCACGAATTGGGATTGAGCTCGAGGGGGAGTGTTGAGATATCGAGCTACACTCATGATATGCTAGGGTGACCATTGTGCATTTATGTCACCGACTTGTTAGCTACAGATGCGGTTGGTACACCGCCCATGAATAATAGCTGGATGACAGCTATCCTTATGTACTCTAGTTCGTGGCTCAGTTAGTATGCCACCTTAATTAGCTGAGTTTGGTTTGAGACCCACATATAGGGTTCTTCTATTTCTTTGTACTAGAGTTCTTTTGGCTTTCACAACTAAGAAGAGGAAAACTGTTTTCAGCCTCCACCTTTGTGTGTATTCCCCCATTGTGTATGTGAGAAAGCCACAAGTGAGACTCCTTTCTTCTCTCCCACTATCTTCACAAGAGTTGCATGTAGGACTTGCACATAAAACATCCATGTAGGAGTTGCATGTAGAACATGCATGTAGGAGATGCATGTAGAACTCACGTGTTGCGTGTAGGAATCATATGTAGAACATGCCAGTTGGATTTCTAAGAGGGATTATTCCTAGCCTTATGCAAGTACAAGCGGAGCTTTGCTGCTACTCTACACACACATTCTATACTGCCTAAGTCCATGTTGACACAAAGACAACACTACTGGTGGCCAACACTTTGGGCAGATGCCTATGAATATGTCAAAGGTTGTGATGTATGCCAACGGACCACTAATCCACAACACAAGGACTTCAATCCCCTAACAATAGTTGTTGCACAAAAACCATTTGAAAAATGGGGGATTGACTATGTGGGTCCCATCCATCCAACAGTAGCAAAGGGAACACAGGCATGCTACATCATTGTGGCCACTGATTACTTTACAAAATGGGCTAAAGCTAAAGCAGTCAGAAAGGTAGATGCCAGAAGCACAACAAGATTGAATGTGGTCACCCGATTCGGATGCCCCATTGAAATTGTGTCAGATAGAGGCACACATTTTGTCAAGTAGGTAATCCAAGAACTCTTGTCTGGCTTTATGGTAATTTATAAAAAAAGCACACCCTACTACCCCTAAGGGAATGGACAAGCCAAATCCAACAACAAAACATTATGCATTATCCTCACCAAGGTAGTAGAACCACAACATTTTGATTGGGCAAAAAAAACTGCAAGCTACGAATCTCTTCAGATGCTAATGCTTATGTGAGAGGTTTATTACTAGTTTAGTCCCCATCTTGGCACAGCGCAGGAAGAACAACAGAAGCAAGAGCTATTTGCACAAGTGCAGATGAACCAAAATAGAGCAATGCCTAGTAATGCTATCGATTGCATTGTAGATAGAATTACTATCTACAAGTGCAAATGAAAGAGAATGGAGTAATACCTAGTAATGCTATCTATGACATTCAAGGGACCTATCGATTGCATTGTATTCAAGGGACCTATCGATTGCATTGTAGATAGCAAGTGGATGACTCTGTGTTCTCTTTGTAGGACTAACTAGTAGCTCTACTTTGAAGAAGACATTGTTGGATTGACCTTATTTATCAAGAAGATCCTGTCTACATGTTTTGCTTATGGAACGAATACACACGGCCACACTTTGAATGAGAGAAGCTACGTATATAGTGAACAAGTAGAGAACACCCACAAAAAGCATTTGAGATAGGCAACAAGAGAATGACAAGAGATTGTTAGATCTACTTTTAAGTAAAGATTCTTAGAATGTAGAATTCTCTTAGAACTATTTGCTAAATAAAGAAGACAAGAAAGAACTCAGCATAGAATTTCAAAAAAGTCTCACTTATATTATTATCAAACAAAAGTTTCTTACAAAAATGGGAACATAGTCCCAAGGGTGATGAGCTAGTCACACACTTAGTATAAATATGGTTCTACGAAGGCTGAGAAGTCTAACTCTATAGCCTCTAACTATCGCAAAACATAGCAAAGTTAAGCACAACTATGATGTTCATCCCAACAACCAAAGTTGAGTGCATGACATATTGTTGGAGGGAGAAGTGGCTACTACTAAGTACTTTAGCAAGGTACGCATACCTGCCCATCACCCTCCTTCAGATACTCAAATGGACGATATATAGAGAAGCTTATTCTCTGGATCGCTGAAGTCACTGAAGAGATTACTTCTTTCAGATTCTTTGGAGATTGTAAGCAGAGACCATTCCAAGTAGATTCATCAATCGTTGCTAAAGAAGAAAATTTTTAGATTTATGTAGCATACTCAAGAAGTTGTTGTAGAAACAAAGAGAAACATAAGCTATGAAGAAGCCAGGAGCATGCCCTATAGGCAAAGGTAAGAAAAAGAGCTAGCAAGAGTGGGATACGACTCAAACACCAGAACTATTAGAGGCATCCATCCACCATAGCCAAGCTTCAAGCCTCAGTTGAGGTGCTCAGCTTCATACTCCCCAATCCGCCCCTAGTGGTTGAGCAAAAAGGAACTAGCCTTTTGAACATCAGCAATGCCGTAGTTGAGATTCTAGAGTAGATGGAAAGGAAAGGCTCATCAAAGGCAAGAGTGCTATCTATGTAGCTACCATATTGAAGTAGTGCATTCGTTAGGGACCCGTCATGCTAATGTAATTTGTGCGTGTGCTTGTAGCACAACTATACTAGAGTCACTTTAGGCCTTGCCATCCAACCTTCGAACCTTTGCAACACACACAAACATATCCAATCTTGATAGTAATCTGCTACACTATCCTTAGTGTACCAAAGATCTTCAGCAGTAGCAAAGTATATTAGAGACACGATAACCCAAGTGAAGCTAGCAAAGAGAGTAAGACAATAAAGATTAGTTAATCCAAGAATGGAAAATGAAGGTCCAACAAAAGCATGGAACATCCTGAAGTCTAGCAAGGTGTTGTCCAAAGCGTTCCCAAATATCCCACATTCAAGGATGTAGCCAAAACCAATCGCACCTCACATTTCCTTAGGTCATGCCTATAAGTCCTCTATTAAGACTCACAACCTTGTAATGCTCCTCTAACTTTGAAAGGTTAGCATCACTCTAATGACGAGGTTGATTTTTTTTCAACAATAATGTAGAAAAGAAAGGAAAGAAGGTATAGTAGGAAGAGAAGTACAAAAAAATTTGTCACTCTAATTTTGAAAAGTAAAACTTTTCTCTTTTGTTGAGGTTAATATTTTGTTGGCATGAATGAATATTACGAAAATAAAGTAGTAGAATAAGTCCTAAGAGAGATCTAGATACACACATTAAGGCTCTTTGAGATCTTGAAGTCATAAATCCTAATAGAGATCTAGATACACACATTAGTGGTACTTTAAAATCCATATAATCCATCTAAAAGAGTGATGAAACTTCATGACTTATGAGGATCTTGTACAACCCCAAATAATGAAATAATGAAAACTAAATATCTCACTTAAGGAATTAATAAAATAAATCAATACGATGCATTCTTCTTATTACAATAATACACTTGTAAGTGATATTTTGCCATCTTTTCATCATCGATATTATGGGGGTATCTATAACATGCATGGACTTTAAGTGGAAGATTGTACAAAAATGACCATTAGTAGTTGGAAATGGGTTGAGAAATGAGATTATAGGGATCATGTGCTATATCAAGGAAATTCATAATATGAACAATATGCATGCATACCATCAAGGGGAAGCCTAACTCAAGTGGAAAGTTGTAAAAACTCATCACTTGCTAGAATGGGTAGAGAAACAAGATTATAGTGGTTTCTTGTACATTGTATTAAGGAAATAGATTGCTTCCTTCACCATAGGTGATCTCTTTAGTGCGTACTCCAAGTCCTTTTGTTCTTATATACAGCTACTCCAATTGCTTCAAGGGTTCTTTTGAAGCTTAAATATTTAGGTAAAACGTTTGGAAGTTTGTTGCACCATCATTGGCCCCACTCATGCTACCCAATAATGTGAAAACTGGGGGAACAAAAAATCATCCTTATATAGGCTAGAATGGACTACCACAATAGTTAGTAAATTTTGTTTTAAGTTAATTTCTCATTAATTTAAGCGTAATTTTTGTAGATTTCTTGTTTTCTAGTGGCTTGAGGTTGGCTCATCTAGGATACATTTTGACATGTTTCCTAGAGTCAACCGATCAATGAATAGAACAGAGAATCCAAAACATGCTTTCATTTAGTCTATAGCATCTTACATGTATACTTCATATAAATTTTACAAACATGGACCGAATGAATAATTATGATCCAAGCACGCATGGATCCTAGTACTACAATGGATATATGCTTATGCAAAAACTTGTAGGTAGGAGCATGTGAAACATTCCATTTTATGAAGGATAAAAATAAGAGCTCAAATAATTTTTTAGGATATTTAGGTTTATCCATTTATGCTTCTTAGGACATGCAAACCACTTTGACTAGCTAAAGGAAATTTCTTTGCCCTTGTCATTATAGGATGCATACTCTTGAAGTCTAGAGCTTATGCAATAGGATAGTCATAGGAGTTAGTCTCATAACTCCATACAAACTACTCTCTTTTACACAATGTCATGTAAGAATTGAACTAACTAGGCCTTCTCATTGAGTCTCAACATAGATTTCTTAGGATTTATTGGTGCAGTGATTGATGGTTTTTGTCCCTAGGTCAAATCAATAAGGAATTGAGACCCCTTATTTAAACTATGACACTACCTTAATTTTTGGCCTATTCTAGTGATCCATGGCATCTCTTTTGGACTCTAGTCTTCCCCATGTTACAAAATAACCCAATCATGTCATACAATGGATACAAGATGTCCATAAGACACGATTAAGATACTCAGGGGCAATAAGGGCTCAAATATCATTACTTAACTGGTGCCCTCAATACCATACTTTTTAATTTTTTCTTCTACTATGATCTCAATATCATCCCATAGGTGATAGATAACCTCCTTGCAAAAAAATGAGTATAAAAGTTCTTCCTTTATTTTCATGGAGATTGCCTTGTACCCACTTTTATGGTCTAGACTCGGTCTAGACACCAATGCTCAATACTCTAGTGAACCTAGACATTTTCAAGGGGGGCAACCGGGGGGGGTCACTCCATACACCCCATATAGCACGTGCAAGAAATTATGTATCAAAATTTCCCTTGTTCTTGCGTTTCTAAAATTTCTCATGTAATTGATTAATCCCCTCTTGAATGTATCTATTTTTAAATTGTAAAATTTAGACACACTTCATTAAATCTACACATGTAACTTAGCTAAGTTGCAATTCTATAAAGCCCATCATGTATGTAAATGGCCTATAAGTCCCCTATTTAAAAAATACCCCTCTGTACACTAACGTGCCATATTAATAACATCTTATGAGTGACCTCCCCCTCCCCCCCAAAGTCCATAAATCATTATGTGTCAAGCCATAAATGGATTTTCAAAAATCCATGAAGGAACAAAATAGATCATTTACTTCAAAATGAATTTCCTCCATAATATCACTCTTATCTTGATTAGGTGGTCCATCAAAGCCTCATTATCCCACTACCTTATTTCCTTGTGCCTTTGTACATTTGTTAATTTCTTCCTCTATTATGGTGCTAAAGACTTTTCCATGTGTAATGTAGAGGGGAGCTAGGAGGGGGGATGGGAGCAAGGGAAATGTAGGAGTGATAAGGGAGCAATAAAGATAGTTGTATCATCATTTTAAAATATGGTAGAAATGAGGGATTTGCAATAAATATATTCTCTATATTCTCACATGTATTTAATATCCGTATAAGGATGTCTTCTAACCACAATTCTACTTCACAACATAGTGACCACAATTTTAGCCTCTATCATGGCCTATATTCTAGCAACATTACAAGCAATCTTATCTCAAAATAAAAATTTTAATAAGAATTTTTGAAGTTACATAATAACTGAGAGGGGATTAGTTGGTGGTTCTCTTTAATATATCCTTTAGATCGCCACAATTTGTTTCAAGTACGCCTTCAAGGTCCTATTCCAGTTCCCATAATACATTATGGAATATAGTATACTTGGCATTCTTCATGCATAGGTGGGAGCCCCTAATGGGCTTCTTTGGTCAGACCCTATGATGACCCATGTAAGGTTTTACTAAAGATACAGTATGAATCCACAAAGAAGGTGGCAACAACTCTAGCATATAAGATACATCTCTAAACTTCTTGATGCTTTTGTAAGGATCATAGTATTTGTGGAAAATTTTAACATTTTATATGTACCATGAAGGAATCATATATATTCATGTGGAGCCTTCAAAGAATATCTACCTTTAAATCTTGGGAAGGGGGAAGGGAGGGGGGGGGGGGGGGAGGGGGGGTTTTCTTTTTGTATAAATCCTATATATCACGTGTGTTCAAGGACTATTTGTAAAACCCCTTATATGTGAACTTATCATGAATAAAAGACATCCTTTTTGTATTCAATCTATAAATACTCCCTTTATATCATACCCTTATATACATGAAAAGTGTATAAAAAGGGGATTTAATGTGGGGGTTAAAGGTCACTGTGCCTTTACCTCGGTTATGTACAATACTCAAACACATATATAAATGAATGAAAAAGAAGATTAGGGTGGTTCTGCACCCACTAAAACTTGTGTGGCTCTCTGTTTCTCTCTCTCCCTCTTCCATTCTTGCTTCCGTTGAGAGCACACTCAACTGGTATCAAAGCCCAGGTGATCTAGCTGAGCGTGCGTGAATGCTTGAAGCTCAGCAACTCTATGGGAGGAAGGAGAAACTCTAGGGGAGGCTTTGTGGGTGACTTTACTTGCATCCGACTGTGCAGAGACCTTGGAGGAATCTTTGGAAAAGTCACTTTGGTTTTGTGAAGTGGTTTTGAGAGCCTGTTAAATGTTTCACTGATAGTGCTATGCTCTCTTGGATGAGATATTATTAATGCATATGCCAGTGGACAGTGTTTATGCTTGAGTCATTTGGCACTTATTGGCATTTTGGATTGCCATTGTAGTTGGCATTTTCTTTTGGGCCAGATTTGCTCATATGGATGCATAGTATATGCACATGAGTCAAATGCTTTGAGACATGAGTTTTGGTGATATTTTAGTCTATTGTGGCATACACATTTGGGTGCACTTGGTATTTGGTGTGATTCTCTCTTGTAGGCACTAGCATTTGGGATTTTCGCTTCATTTGCATCATGGCATCCTCTTCCATGTCTGAAAAGGAGTTTTTTAGCATTAAAAAGTTTGATGGGACAAACTTTTCTTTGTGGAAAGAACAAATAAGGGATGTGCTTATTCAAAAGAAGCAGATTAAACCGTTGGCACGGATTAAAGCTAAGCCTGCAAATATGTCTAAGGATGATTGAAATGAGTTGGATGTATTAGCAAAATCTACTATTAGACTTCAACTTGTAGAGTTAGTTTATTTCACAGTAGTAAATGAGCAGACTACGAAAGATTTGTGGAAGAAACTGTGTGCCACTTATGAAAAGGAAACTGCCTCTAATAAAGTTTACCTCATGAAGAGGTTGTTTGAGCTGCAGATGAAGAAAAGGGTCTACATTGCTTCTCACTTGAATGAATTCAATATTATTTTTAGCCAGCTTCAAGCTCAGAAGATGAATTTTGATGCAGAGACTAAGGAATATTTCTCTTATGTTCATTGCCATCCTCATGGGATACCTTCCGTACAGCTGTCAATAACTTTGCACCTGGTGGAGTACTGAAATTTGATGATGTTGTGGGTAGCTTGTTGGTCGAGGAGATTAGACGGAAGTCTATGGATGGCAACAAGTAGGATGCAGCCTTAAACGTGCAAAGGGGCAAATCACAGTTCAAGGGGAAGTCCCAAGAAAGAGGGAAGTCTCGTAGCAAATCTAGGGCACGGAACATTGAGTGTTACCACTGTGGCAAGAAGGGCCATATGAAAAAGGATTGCTACAAGCTAAAAAGAGAGCAAAAGATAAGACAAAGAATGCAAATTGGGGTGCAAATAAGAAGGAAGAGAGTCCAAGGGAGGAAAAAGGAAAAGTGAAGATCGAGGAGATCAATGCAGTCACACATGATAGTGACAATGACATTCTCTTCATCTCTAGTTTATCTACAGAGTTGCTTACCACTTCAGATGATGCATATTCCCAGGATTGGATTTTGGATTCTGGTGCTTCATTCCACATTACTCCCCATAGGGAATGGTTCTCCACTTATGACACTGGAAAGACAGGTTGTGTGCATCTTGGAAATGACTATGCATGTGACATAGTCGAAGTAGGTGACATAAAGTTTTCTTTTGCATATGGGTCTGCATTTATTTTGAAACATGTGAGACATGTGCCTAAGTTGACCAAGAGTCTTATTTCAGTGGTTCAGCTAGATGATGCTAGTTTTCACACCACTTTTGGCTTTCAGAGTTGGAAAATTCAGAAGGGCTCTACGCTTTTGGCCAGGGGTGCCAAGTGTGGGACTTTGTATCCCTTACATGTATCAGGGGTATTTGATCATGTTGTTGCAATAATCCAACAGCCAAGCACTTCTTTGTGGCATTGCAGGTTGGGGCACATGAGCCAGAATGGAATGAAACTCTTATGTTGTTTGGGCTATGTACCGCATTTGAGTTTCTCTGATTTTGAATTTTGTGAGCACTGTCTTTATGGGAAGCAGACTAAATCAGCCCATAAAAGAAGGGGAAAGAAAGAGTTTGAAAAGCTTGATTTGGTGCATTCAGACGTATGTGGTCCCATGCTTACATGGTCATTAGGCAGGGCTGAATACTATGTGACATTCATTGATGATGCAACTAGGAAAGTGTGGGCTTATGCTACAACTCGGAAGAGTGATGTGTTCCAGGTATTTCAGAAATGGCTAGCCTTGGTTGAGAATCAGTCAGGTAGAATGCTCAAATGCCTATGGACTAACAATGGTGGAGAGTATCTCTCTCATGACTTTCAGCATTTCTGTGATACACGTGGGATTAAGAGGGAGCTCACATCCCCTCATACTCCAAAGCAAAATCCTGTTGCAAAAAACATGAACCATACCATTCAAGAAAGGTTGTAATGCATGCTTTCCAATGCAAGTCTTTCTAGTGGTTTTTGGGCTGAGGCAATGAAGACTGCAGTGCATGTGATCAATAGATCACCAAGTAAGAGTTTGGATGGTGGTAGTCCTAAAGAGGCATGGAGTGGCAAGAAGCCCTCTTACTCTCATTTGCATATATTTGGGTGTGAGGCATATGCACATGTGCCAAAAGAGCTTCGAAAGAAGCTAGATCCTAAGTCTAGGAAATGCATCTTTCTAGGTTATGGTGAAAGTGGAGAGATGGGCTATCATCTCTGGGATCCAGAAGCAAAGAAGATCATATGAAGCCATGATGTAGTCTTAATGAGAAGAAGATGCATAAGGCACCCATGAGGGATGTGGAAATGAGGAGAATCACTTTCCAGGATGTGAATCCACCTACATATGTTGATAGACAGTAAGCTGTCCATGCACCAAATGTGCAAGAAATGGTACCACCAAGTACTCCCACATGTATACAATCAAGGGTAGATGATGGATCATCTATTGGTGGAAATGATGAGCCAAATGTGGCTGATATGCAGGTGGGATAGCAAGCTGAAATGCCCTTGAGAAGATCATCCAGAGTGTCTAGACCGCCTGATAGGTTTGTTCCAGGGGTAGACTATGTGATGCTTACTGATTGCAGGGAGCCTTCCTGCTACAGAGAGGCTATGATGCGTGAGGATCAACGCAAGTGGGAATATGCTATGCAATCAGAGATGAGTTCACTTATGAAGAATAATACTTGGGACTTGGTTTCTTTGCCACATGGAAAGAAAGCATTGCCATGTAAATGGGTCTACAAGATGAAGGTTACAAGTGATGATGTGCCTAGGTACAAGGCCCGTTTGGTTGCTAAAGTGTTCAAGCAAGAGAAGGGTGTAGACTTTGATGAGATATTCTCTCCGATTGTGAACATGAACACACTTAGATGCATGCTTGGACTAGTGGCATCAGAGGATATGGAGCTTATGTAGATGGATGTCAAGACAGCTTTCTTGCGTGGGGATTTGCATGAGGAAATTTACATGGTGTAGCCGGAAGGCTTTGAAGAAAAGGGCAAAGAGCACTTAGTTTGCAAGCTGAAGAAGAGTCTCTATGGTCTTAAGCAAGCATCTAGAGAATGGTATCAGAATTTTGATGCTTTCATTTGGTCCCAGGGTTTTAGAAGGAGTGAAATTGATCACTGCCTCTACACTAAAAGGGTTAAGGATAATAGCCTCATAATACTGGCACTATATGTGGATGATATGCTATTGGATAGCAAGAATACTTATGAGCTAGATGGAGTAGGAAACTCCTTTGGCAGCATTTCAATATGGAGGGGGGGAAGGCAATGAGTACTCCATTGCCTCTATATGTGAAACTGAGTCATACAGATAGTCCCAAATCAGATGAGGGAAGGGCCATGATGGCCAAGGTTCCTTATGCATCAGTAGTTGGGAGTCTTATGTATTCTATGATAGCTACTAGACTAGACATTGCATTTGCAGTGGGAGTTGTTAGCCCTTATATGGCTAATCTAGGAAAGAGGCATTGGGAGGCAGTTAAGTGACTCATGAGGTACATGAAGGGTACCAAGGAGATGTGCATCTGCTTTGGTAGAGGAGACATGCATGTACTTGGGTACACAGATTCAGACTATGCAGGGCATGTGGATAGTAAGAGATCCACTTCTGGTTATGTGTTCACCTTGCAGGTGGTGCAGTGTCGTGGATGTCTCGTGCACAGAAGTGCATTGCTTTGTCTGCCACAGAGGCTGAGTATGTTGCAGCCACAGAGGGTTGCAAGGAGGCTATATGGCTTGATCGCATAGTGGGAGATTTGGGGATTCATACAAGTGTACATGTTGAGATATCGAGCTCCACTCGTGATGATATGCCAGGGTGACCATTGTGCATTTATGTCACCGACTTGTTAGCTACAGATGCGGTTGGTACACCGCCCACGAATAATAGCTGGATGACAGCTATCCTTATCTGCTTTAGTTTGTGGCTCAGTTAGTATGCCACATTAGTTAGTTGAGTTTGGTTTGAGACCCACATATAGGGTTCTTCTATTTCTTTGTACTAGAGTTCTTTTGGCTTCCACAACTAAGAAGAGGAAAACTGTTTTCAGCATCCACCTATGTGTGTATTCCCCCATTGTGTATGTGAGAAACCCGCAAGTGAGACTCCTTCCCTCTCTCCCACTATCTTCACATGGTATTAGAGCCTTGTTCGTGGTAAGGAGCTCAAGAAAGCAAACCAAGTTCACGGTGTCCTGGTAACAGGACCAATGTTGCTTTCCTATTTCGAGTTTGGGAGCAAATCTCTGCAGGTAGCACAGCCAGAAGTGCAAGAGTGCACCGTCTCAGATTGAGATGCACTTCGCGGTGTGGCAAGAGCACAGTATATGCTGCGGGAGCGGGCGAAGCCCTTGGTTACTTTATTTTTCTGATTTGAGGCCATTTCGAGGCCCGTTTTGAAGGTGGAAGTTCTTCGCAGGCACTCAAAAAAAGGCCCTGTTTTGTTGTGTGACCACTGCTCGCAGCTGGTCGGTGAAAATTTGCCGCAGAAATTGCATCGTATGCCTGTGTGTAGAGATATTGGGAGTTGCAAAATCATGCTTGTTGCCTGTTGATGCAAAATCGTCACTAGGAAAGTGACTATGTGGTCAAATACCACTTTCGTCAGTTTTGCAGATCTGCCCGTGTGAGGCAAAAGCTGTGTTTTTCGCAGTGACAGTATATTTTGCAGTATTCTATAATGGCGTCTGATTCTCTTTCACAGATTATCACAGAAAAGCTTGACAAGAACAATTTCTAGGCATGGAAGTTTAGAATGACGAATTTCCTTATGGGAAAAGGCTATTGGGAGTTCATTACAGGAAATGAAGAAGAACCAGTTCTTCCTAATGTTCCCAATCAACAAGAAATGTAGGCATTTAAAGGATGGCATGAGAGAGCCAGGAAAGTTATGTACTGGCTCAGTATTTCTAATTCTATGATTGTGCATATTTAGGATGCAAGTACACCAAAGGAGGCATGGGATACTTTGGCAAAAATGTACAACACAAATACGCAAGCCAGGAAAATGCAGCTCAAACAGGAGTTGCACAATGTGCAGAGAGAAAATTTGAGCATCAATGACTACCACATGAAGGTGAAGAAAATTGCAGATGCACTTGCTTCCATTGGGTCGCCAGTGGAAGATGATAATCTAGTTTCTATGACCTTAAATGGTCTAGGAAAGGATTATGCACAGTTCCAGACATCCATTGTCGTCCGTGAAAAATTTCTTGATTTTGAAGAGTTGTTTGCTCTTCTAATTTCTGAAGAGCAGAGAAATGGGGGTGCATCTTCTTCAAGAGGAACTTCAAAAGAAACTGTCTTCTACTCAAATGCTGGAAGAGGTAGAGACAGAGGTAGAGAAGGCCGATTTGCAGGCCGTGGTAGAAATCAAAATATGCAGCAAACTCAAGAAAACCAGTCCTATGCAGGAGGACGTGGTAACTCTAGAGGCAGGGGGAGCCAAAGAGGCCATGGTGGATGGCAGAGAGGCCAAAATGCAAACAGCAATGTTGAATGCTACTATTGTGGTAAAATGAGTCATATGGCTAAGGACTGCTACAAAAAGTAGAATGACATTATGAATGGAAAATTGCAGCAAGGCAATTATGCATCTTCCAGTAGACAGGGTGATGATAGAAATGAGCATCTATTTATGGTGCAGCATATGACCAATTCTGTGACAAGTGCAGAAGAAGAACGAAATGATGTGTGGTATGTTGACTCAGGTGCGTCAAACCACATGACAGGTCATGCAGAATGGATGCAGGATGCAAGGAAAATGGAAAAACCAGGATTTGTGGAGACTGGTGATGATACTGCACATCCTATTCTGCAGATTGGTAAAACTCCTTTGTCTATGCAGGATGGGAAAAAGAAATACCTGTCTGATGTATTTCATGTCCAAAACATCACCAAGAACCTGGTTTCTATTGGTCAAATGGTGGAGCAGGGCTTGCAGGTCAGATTTAATCCTCATGGATGCTTTGTTGAGGATATGAAAAATAACGGTCGCTTGATAGCAAAAGGAAAGAAGAAGGGCAGGATGTTTATGTTGGATGTGGACATGCCTGAATTGAGTGCAGCAATGTTTGCACATGGGACCGGTGTAGTTGTAGATATTGATATCTAGCACAAACGCATTGGTCAAGTTAATATACAGCGACTTAAATCAATGCAAGCCCAAAATATTGTTGCAGGATTGCCTAAATTCAAGGTTGCAGAAATGCACAAGGTTTGTGAAGCATGTCAATTTGGAAAACAGGCAAGGAAACCATTTCCTAGGCATGTTCAAGAGAGTAAAAAGCCATTGGAATTAATCCACTCTGATGTATGGACTACTAAACCTGCATCTATTGGAGGCTGTCACTATTTTGTCACTTTTATTGATGGCTTCAGTAGAAAACTTTGGGTGTATTTTATGAAAAAGAAAAGTGAAGTGTTTGGGCACTTCAAAGCTTTTAAAGCTATGGTTGAAAAAGAAACAAGCCTGCAAATAAAATGCCTAAGGTCAGATGGAGGGGGAGAGTACCTCTCAAATGAGTTTGCAAGGTTCCTACAGGAGCATGGCATAAAGCAACAATATTCATGCAGTCATACCCCACAGCAAAATGGACTTGCAGAAAGGAAAAATAGGCATATTGGAGAGGTATCTCGGGCCATGCTAAATGAAAAAGATCTACCAGATTATTATTGGGCTGAAGCAGTTGCTACAGCAGTTTACATAATGAACAAGACTCCCATTGCAGCAATACATGGCATGACGCCAGAGGAGATGTATACTGGTAGGAAACCAGACATTTCTCATTTGAAAATTTTTGGTTGCATTGCCTATGTTCATGTGCCAGATGAGTTTAGTTCCAAGTTCGATCCAAAAGCTAAGAACACTATTCCATTCAAGGTCTTGAACCAGAAAGAATAGCACTTCTAGATCTATTGGATTGCATGTATGAGTGGAGTTTTTACATGCATGACGTTAGCATAAATTTGTGAGAAGATTGGTTCTAGTATATGGTAGTTGTCAATGGTCACTCGCCAATGCTTGGATCCAATTGTTGACATTGTTTTGTATATCTCCAGCTAAGGCATGTTGTTGTGGGAGGTTTGATTTGCTTGGGATTGCCATTGAAGAGGTTTCATCCAATGGTCTAGGCATAACAATTGTTCATGTATTTGATTAATATGAAAAATATTTTCACATGTGGCATCCATATGGTCTAACCAAATGTGATAAGAATAATCTTTCTTGTGTTAACAAAGGGAGATGTGCTACATATTCCCTTTCCACCTCTAGGAGATGGTATGGAGCATTTTTTACTTATTTGGTACCAATTTTGAACATGATCACATGATCAACATCTCTTTTGCATGAATGGCAATGAGATTGATTTCCAATATGATCAACAAATCGTTTACATGAGTGTCAATGAGACATGTCTATAACATGTTTGTTAGTGCATTATGCTCCTAAACAACTAAGGAATAATGTAGGGATATCTATGTGGCATACTAGGATCTTTGATGGAGATTTGATGTTTCAACTCACCTACCTTTTTGAGATCACCTTGGTGATTATCAATACACTTTCTTTGAAACTTGGCTCTTATAGAGATTTTGCCCATGGTCAAATCTTAATCCCTTATCTAAAAGTGGGAAGTCTTGATATATTACCAAACTCTCTAATATTGTATTGTAAGGAGGATGCTATTGAATTTCAATCTTAACTTTCATTTTGACCACAAGAGCAAATACTTTGCTTCACTTAGGTCCAAATAGATGAACACACTTTGGTTCAAATACATGGAAAATCTAGGTATTTCACCCCACCATTTGAAGCTCTTGTGATCTTAAATATGAAGCCAAATGGGAGTGAAGTCCTTGAATGTATCTAGCAAGATTTCTTTTTTCAACTGCATCTTATACAAATGATGAGAGCTTCTAGAATCTTCAATTATATTCATGGATTATTCTCTCTGCTTCAATGCATAGAAAGCTGCTAAATAGTTATGTCATATAAATGGGAAGACAAAGTTGTAATCATCAACCAATTAAATTCATCCCATGTATGGGCATTGGAAGATTCTCTTTTATATTACCACCATGTTGCATGGGCATAGCCCCACATGCATAGTCCTACAAGTGTATACCATGGATGATTTTTTCATGTTAGTTTCGTTAAGAAGCGAAACTTTTATATTAGCATGGAAAGTTAATATGCTTTAATAAAAATAAATGCTCGAAACATTCGCCAAGATTTGAAACTTTTATGCAAAAAAATACAAAGTTTCGCCCAGGATTTACACCTTTTACTTCAAAATTCTAACAAAAATATATAAAAGTATACGATGTTCTAACAACATTGTGAAACTAAAAAATTTAGCTCAATAAACTTTCGCTAGGATTTTATATTAATATATAAGTACAGCTTCGATAAAAACATCCTTGGTGTATACCTACATAAAGGGTCTTTCTTTCATGATTATTTGGGTAAAACTAAAGTAATCTTCTATTTTTGTGATCCAATATTCAAGGTCATTGGGTGTGCAAGATTTATCATTGAATTTTTGAATTGTGATCTTGTCTTTGACATATTTGGCAAGATTGACATCTTCATTAATTTGAAATCCTGGGTGCCTATGGGATTCCTCATTTCTCAAATTTATGTATAAAGGACTTCATCTTTCACCCCCATGGGTTGTCACTGTTAAACAAGTATGATATAACATGCATGCACAAGAGAACCTTTTTTGGTTAGGCGGTTTATAGGTTTACATCTATAGGAGGTGTCCAATTTGTTAGCTCTATTATTATTATTTTAAAATGTATACATATAGGATATATATATATGTATCCCAAAAAATCATGTACATAGGCTTTTGGAGGATTTCTACATAGTGACACCCCACCCTTCCCCCGAGCCTTCATGTGGTGGGGGAATGTCCCTATACATTTGAATTGATTCATCCAACACTTTCACAATAGACCAAGAGTTGAATTCTGAATTGAGTGCCCATTGTGTGCATGTGGATGAAGGCCTAATCTCCCCTAACTTATCAAGAATCCTTGTTGGCATTTAAAGAGGGTGATCTTTTGCCATTGGGGAGACAAAAGTATGATTGATTGTTGATAGATGATAGGCTTCAAATGACTCCTTCAGATCCAAGATTTGTTGAACATACACCGAAATGACCCAGGTTGTAGTGGGAAATTTCCTCTACCGTGCCATTCATTAATAGAGGATAGGCCTCAAATGAGTGCTTGAGATCAAGGAACTATTGAATACTTACCAAAATGACACAGGTTGTAGTGGGAAATTTTCCTCTCGTGTGTCATTGGAAGGGGGGCACAATGTATCTCCAGTATTGACATATTACAAGCATCGGCCATTAAATTCACATGTTTTCTCCCTTGCAACATTATTTCTACTCCCTCATCTTGAAACAGACTTGATATTTCTTAGCCAATGCTAAGTGATCTATAGTCCCAATTGCTATACCATAGTCTAAATTTGATTTTGCATGGTTTGCATCATCAAAGAAAAGAGATTAGTAACATCAATTCATAGCCTTTCTAATTGGGGTTCCATACTAGTGTTTAACATAGCCACTGATTTGGATTGTATAATTGTTCTGTTCATGGTCATATTTGGGTAGATGCACGTCAACAATAGTGTAAGCTTTTTTTGGCACCATTTTGATAGTCTAAAAACAACATTTTTTCTTCTAAACTAGTTCGTACATGAACTTTTATTTAAAAAACTCCCTTTTAAAACAAATCTAGAATGCTCAATAGTTGCAAGTACAAGTAGATGGGTCTTCACTCCAAAATATGATTGAAACAATTCCTATCAAGATTAGAACACATCACTGGGTTTGTATGCCTCAATAGGGGGAGGGGGGGGTTTGATTAAAGACTCGATGGGAATCACATTGAAGAGTTTTATGGATGATATAATGGGATCAACTAAATGGTTCTCTATTCAAAATGCATAGATGGATAAATGATGATTGATTCAATGGGTCAACTTGATGATTTTTTTATCCAATGATTCTTTTTTCCTAGATTTTGGAGCTTTCAAGATGAAAATTTTTCCCTCAATACTGTGTAAGGTTAATCAATATATTGACTTTTAGATTGATCAATTTCAGTTGATTGATAAGAAAATGAGTTGATGAAGTACAAAAGGAGTGAAATGGGAGTAGGAGAGGTGGAGTTAATGGAGCAGATGCCACTTTCATGGATTCTAACATGGGATAACAAAGGAGCAATATTATGGGTACAATTCAACAATCCTACAATTGGTTTGAAAACACATAACATGGACTCCATATTCTATACTACAACAATTGATCCTTCATGGACACCTATCTTCCAAGTCACTCGAGAATTCCAAGTAGGGAAGAATTTCTTGAACACTATTTGCAGAAATCAATTCCCTATACAGCCAGCATCCACCATTCCCAAGGCCTTTCTATGGACACCCTAGCATTCGATCCTACTAAAATAAAATCACATGGACTAACTTACACTGCATTGTCACAGGTGCGTGCCCCCTCAAACCTATTTATTTTACACCCTTTGGAAATGAAACACATCAAAGTGGACACAACTGTGGCACAAGAAATTGCACGTTTGAAAAGCAAACGAGAATGGAAGTTCAACTATACTAAATATAGCAGTATACTACTTTGCCATTTCTACAATCATTAAACACAAGAACATTCCAAAGACACAAAGACGACATAATCGACGATACAAACACAGTTGCGTCCCAAATATTTTGCGTGCAAGAAACACACTCCAAAACTTATCAAAACTCCGCCATTCCAAACTTCGAACATGTTATCGACACAATGGGCGTTAGAATTACAACTTACTACAAAGCCAACCTAAAGCTACTAAACAAGCAATATTATTCCAATAATGGACTACAATGCCTTCTAACAGTCTTTGAACGTCACACAACTCATTAGATAGCCATAATAAATTTATATAAAAATCCAACATAAACAATAACACTAAACCACACCCTGACACATATACTCAATAGTTTCAATTTGAAACACATTTTAGAAGATTTCAACATCGACTACAAAATTAAAAATACTAACATGGACAAACTATACATACTCATGGAACAATACAACATGAAACAAATAATATTACAACCCACTACAATCCGGGGATCATTCAACGACAACCCAAATTGCAGGAAAGAGTAGACATATTGGTGTGACCATTCAATAATATTCACGACAAGCATGTCAACAACTGAGCAGGCCCAATGAATCATATTCATCTTGTTTGATGTTATATCTTTTTTCAACTCGTCAAAAGACTTTTCTTGGGACGAAGCCGAGCAGATTTGTGAGTCTAATGCCCTGTCAGTTCTCGAGAGTCGTTCTCTAGTCAACCGGAGTGAGAATGCTGTTCGGTTTCACGATCTCCTTGTAACCTTAGTCACCAGTTGGGAAGAGCTCCAAACCCTCCTCGACCATGAACGGGTAAAACATTTTGTGCAGCAGCAGCACAACGTTGCTCCTTGCGCCTGTTCATCTAATTTTTTAACTACGTTCATAAAGATTTAGTAGAATCCGTCCCATTTAAAGAGAATTTTGCGATGTTTCAGAAGCTCGGTGAGATTGAGAGATTGAACGTCCGCAAATGAACGCTACGAGTGGATTCCTGAAAACCTCCCGTCCGAAAAATTTGGGCAAATGAAGAAACTGTGGCTGCTCTTCTTGCATGGGTGGTCCGAGAGAGATCAACTGGAAGAGGAGGATTATAACTGCGAGCTAGCACGAGGAGCCCCCCTTCACCTACTTTCAGCTTAGCGTTTTAAGACCCAACGCCCACTCGATAGCAACAGCTTGTCCTTTTGAGGCTTGACTCACAACGAATGGACCTGGAAAACTTACTGGTTATTCCTTCTCTGGGTGTCTTTCATACTATCAGCGCTTCTCCTACTCATTGTGCCCTAGTTTCTGAAATGGGTTGGCATTTCTCTTGGATGTCTTTCATACTATCAACGCTAGTCTTGCTTTTTTGCCGGAGTTTCAGAACCAGGGTTGGCATTTCTGCAGGGAATTGATGAGCTGGGATCCTTAAGGATACTCCAGTTGGCGAATCATCGCATCTTGAAGCAGCAATGGATGGAGGGCCTGACAGCTCTAACGATGCTGCAACTAGATGCCTTCGAAATAGGGGATGAACCACTCCAGCAGATTTGCAAAATGAAACAACTAAATTTTTTGTCATAGGTACAATGTAGCAGGGTCCCCCAGCAGATTGGCTCCCTTAGTTCTCTGCAAGTGCAATGGCTGAACAATTGCCAAGGCTTGTACTCTCTCCCAACAGGGATCGGCCAATTGAAACCTCTCAAAGAGCTTGAATTGGAAAGGTTGCGAGAACGTGAATACCTTTCCGGAAGAGATCGGGTCCCTCACTGCTTTGGAAGTGCTATCGCTGAAGAATTGTTGAGCCTTGGATTCTCTCCCAAGAGAGATTGTCAACTTGAAAGCTTTCGGTGAACTCTATTTGGAAGGCTGCGAGCACCTGAAGACCCTTCCAGAGGAAATCATGTCGCTGACGGCTCTAAATCAGTTAGGGCTGATGCATTGTCGAGGTTTGGATTCTCTCCCAAGAGGGATCAGAAACTTGAAAGCTCTCAAAGGACTCAGTTTGGAAGGTTGCGAGAACCTGAGGACCCTTCCTGAGGAGATCGGGTCCCTCACGGCTCTGGAACAGCTACGGCTGATGGATTGTCGAGGCCTGGATTCTCTCCCAAGAGGCATCGGCAACTTGAAAGCTCTCCAAATACTCATTTTGAAAGGTTGCAAGATCCTAAGGACTCTTCCAGAGGAGATCGGGTCCCTCAGTGGGGGTGCTCTCTCGCAACTCCCAAAGCGGGATCAGCGACTTGAAAGCTCTCCGAGTACTCAGTTTGAAAGGTTGTGAGATCCTAAGGACCCTTCCCAGGAGTTCGGGTCCCTCACTGCTCTAGAAGAGCTATGGCTAGTGGAGTTTCCAGCAGTGGCTTCTCTCCCAAGAGCGATGGGCAACTTGAAAGCTCTCAAACTACTCGATTTGGACGGTTGCGAGAACTTGAGCACGGAGATCGGGCCCCTCACTGCTCTGGAATGGCTATGTCTAGGGAACTGTGGAGCCGTGGATTGTCTTTCAAGAGGGTTCGGCAACTTGAAAACTCTCAAAGAACTCCATTTGGAAGGCTGCCAGAACCTCAGGACCCTTCCAGAGGAGATCGGTTCCCTCACTGCTCTAGAAATGCTATTGCTTGTGGATTGTCAAGGCCTGGATACTCTCCCAACTGTACTAGCTTGAGCCTATATCTCTTATCTCCGACCTACGATGTCCGAGACATATGCTCATGCGATATTTCGTGTATTTAGAATTAAATGTGTATCCCGTGGGGTTTGGAAATTTCTTCTTGAGCTCCTGTATTAGAGCCTCCTTTGTTGCATCACTCTAATTGTGCCAGCCTTGGAAGATGTTCTTGGGAAAACATGCAAACATCAAGCGTCTCATATGAGCATTCACCTGTTTTCCCTTCTTGTCCTCAAGGATCTCTCCTAATTGATTGAGAGTGTTGAGACATCCTCGGGGTTGATATGCTCTGGTATCCATAGAAGGTGTGACATGGGAGTGGCAGTGGAGAGTGGGGTGGTGAATCCACCTGGGGTGGAGAATCCACCTGGGGTGGAGGGGTAGAGGTAGGGGTGGTGGAGCGAGGCATGGAGAGGGGGCCAGTGGTGGCAAGGTGCACCATCTCATCCACATGTGCAGCTGTAGCTCCACCTAAACAACTACCCTTCTTAGTCTTCCTAGAGGCAGGCGACGATGCCTGACTAAATGTGTAGGCAATGTCTGTCTGGTAGGGAAATGCTGATGCTCCAACACTAGGGTAACCCAATACATTGGGAGAGGCACCAGATGAGTTCATCTGAGATTAAATAAGATGTTGGTATCTCTCCAAGTCTCGGCTGGAGTCATGGAGGCTACTAAGTCCTCGGGACTCATGAGACCATGGCCTCCCCTAGAGCTCTTGGAGTGCTCTTTTGCGAAAGGCATGTGTTGTGAATCCATGCTAAAAAAATAAAACACAAACCCAAATAAATAAGATTGTAGAAAAGCAAAAAGGGTAATTAATGCAAAAATAAGAAGAGAGGAATAAAGAAGAGAGGGGAGATGAGAAAAAAAGGAGAGAAGAACAAAGAATGTGAAAAAGAGTAGTGGAGAGGAGAAGAGAGAAAGAGACAAAAAGAATGTGAAAATGTAGAGAAGAATGTGGAAATACGAAAAAGAGTGTGGAAATGCGGAAAGATATGGAGATACAAAAAACAATGTGGAAATGCGAAAATGCGAAAAGAGTGCAAAAATGTAGGAAAGAGTGCAGAAATGCGGACAGAATGAGGAAATGTGAAAATACAGAAGAGAGTACATAAATGTGAGAAAGACTGTGGAAACGTGGAAAGAATTTGAAAATGCGAAAATATGGAAGAGTGCGAAAATGCGAAAATATGGAAAATAATGCAAAAAGTGTGCGAAAATGTAGAATGAATGCGAAAATGCAAAAAAGAATGTGGAAATACGAAAAGAATGTGGAAATGTGGGAAAGAGTATGGAAATGCGGAAAGAATGCAAAAATGTGGAAAAGAATGTAGAAATGCAGAAAGAATGTGGAAAATGTGAAAAGAGTGCAAAAATGCAGGAAAGGGTGCTAGAAGAAAGAAGAAAGAAGAAGAGAGGAAAAAGTGTGGAAAAGAGTACTAGAAGAAAGAGGAAAAGAGGATGAACATGTTGATGCCAAGGCCCACACTAGTGAGGCTAGTTAACTCGAGCCCACCACACTTATCGGTAGCTCTAGGTCCTATGATGCCACTAGCAAACACAATTCCTCTTTGGAAGACAAACTACTATAACCCACCCCAAGGACCACCCAAATATGGAACTGTTCCAGTCCCCCTAGCACCTCCGCCCACAGCATAGATAGTACTCATCGTCATCAATGAGGTAATGAGAATCTTAGTGCAAGCACTAGGAAGGGGGGCCATGCTACAAGTGGTCCTAGCAAGAGATAATAATGCTTCACGAAGCCATCCGGTTAGCATCTCCAAGCTTATCACTAAGTTTCTAAGAGGTGGAGATCATGTCTCCCATGTGGAAAGGTTTGAACAGGTTTGCAAGCCTTTTGAAGACATCAGCGGTGACCTAGATAAGATGAACATATTTGGGCTGAGCTTTGACGGTAAGGTGGTCCAATCATACAGCGGCTCATAAGCTGACAAAAAAATCAGTTGGGAGATGTTAAGGAATGCCTTTATAGTGGTATATTCTCCCACTCGCCCAAAATGGAGTCGGATCAACCAGTAGTATGAAGTTAAGCAAAAGGAGCACAAAACCCTACAAGAATACATCACCAAGATTAAACATCTAAATTCTTGCTACGAGCCGCATCAGCGACAAATGCTCCTATCTTGATTCTTTCTAGGGTTAAGGGATGAAAAATTGCAAGAGCATTTGTTCACCTTAAACCCCACGTTGTTTGAGTTGTGCAACAAGATCGCTGCACTCCTGGACGATAATATGAAGGATAAGGATCCACTTGTAAAGTCTCTTGTCACTTCTTTAGAAGCGTCTCATGCTAGTAAGGCAACTAGCCTAGGGGAGTCCAAGGAGACAGCCCACCAGCCCCTATGCCCAAGGGAGAAAACATAAATCAGGTGGCCACCGATCTCTTAAACAGAGTGTCCCTACAACTCAAGGGAGGATTAGCCAAGGCCCTAGCAATCCTCACCTATTTCCTAGAAGGGAAATGTATGGTTCGGGTTGTGCATGAGCAAACACCCTAGGAACAAGTGCCCACAGCTTAGGGCAAGGCCATCACTTTATTATGCACATTCTGCCAGATGGGGGAATCATGAGACGTCCTGGTGTCTTTTTTCAAGGGTTAACCCCTTGACAATGTACCAAAAAAGGAAACCCCTGGCCTTAATCACCCCACCCAACCAATTCAATCAAGGTCAACTTGCTATACGTGGAGCCCCTCATGCCAATCAAGGGCAATGTAGGGCCCAAAATCTACCATTGCCACCAGCAGTTCTAGGCCCTCAACCCCCACTTCCTCATATCACCACTATAAACCAAGTAATTCTTGAAGAACTTTTGAGTGAGTGGGAGGAACCGAATTATGTCCCACCAGCAAGTGACTCTAGGCCATATGAAGGGTCATCATACCAACTAGGCCAGATAAGGCACTACGTCCTTTAGGATGAACAATATGTTCCAGTGTACTGGATCCTACCCAATATCTTTTGCAGAAGAGATAGATCTATCAAATTAATGTTGATATAAAATCACTTAGAGGTTGAAAAGCTAGCCAACGAACAAGTAAGCTTGATGATTAAGAAGTGATAAGAATAAGTTGATTGATGACCAAGAATTAATCCAATGCATCATAAGCCTTGTACTCAATTTCATGAGCTAAAAGGAACCAACAAATTCATAATCATGCAAGAGATCAACTTGGGAAGAAGAGTGACACATTTGCATGAGCTAGGAGTTATATTAACGCATGTTCATTCTTATTCTTTATACAAAACTAATATGTGTTTACATGGAACCATACATAGATGCAAGGAGTTCTATTAACCCATATTCATTCTTATCCTTGATGCAAAACTAATCAAACAAGAGCAATGCTACCTGAACCTACAAGAATCAATCCAACCCATCAATTGCCTATTTCAAGTGCCAAGGACCTCACTTCCTTAGAGACTACCCTTATAAAGATGATCAAATCTTGCCCCTAGAAGCTACGTCTTGCACAAATGTGCCGTTATACACAAGCTATGGGGTGGATTACCTCTTTGAGTATTTCCCAATGAGGTGAGCCCCAAAGGAGGCTCTAGATCCTTTGAGCATTGAAAGGGGCCAGGTTTTGTTGGTTCCCGTGAATGTGATCACTAGCGTGAAAGCGAGGGGGTGAAAGCGAGGGCCATGAGTATAGAACTAGAAAAATAGTCCTAGATAAAGAAGCTTCGATCTAATCTAAAGGGAAGAGCTATTAAAGAGCCACCAAGATCGGAAAGGGATCAGATAAGGTTATCATCTAGAATGGATCAGATGAGGACACCGCCACCGTATCCACTTCCAACTCATTTGTAGATACCTGATTAATGCTAAGCCGAGTTGACCCTTAGCTTGAGAATAAGAACAATGTAATAGGTGGATGGTCACGAGAACATGGCTTAGGCTCCAACGGTGCACACTAAATATCCTAACATTAGAATTGAGAAGCAACACCTTGAAGAGGCACAACAACTAGTCCATAAATACTAGGAAAGATTTGAGGAAAGGGGCACAGATACCATAAACCCAAGTGAGGAACCACAATTGGAAGGCCAAGAACCCATCACTCAACCTTGAGATGTAGTAGGGCTTGCTACCTTCTTGTCCACAGAAGTTAAAATGGCTATAGAAGCCCTATTGAGGGGGAATCCTATCCTCTAGAGAGACCTATCTGACTAGATGAATGGACAAATTGTCACACCTCAAGAGGTGGCCACTGAGGTAGTGGAAGTCCCCACCATAGAGGAACCTGGCCTACTGCTAAAGATCGTAGAGTTAATAAGCTAGGCCTATACTCTAAGAACGATGACACCAATGCCATGCTCCCAATTACCTACCAAAGCAAGAATGCCATGGCAATCGTGGACAGGGGAGCTGGTGTCAACATCATCACTAAACAATGATGGCATAAATGGGGAAGGCGTGACCTTGAAAACAACAATTTGGTTGCCAAATTAGCTGATGGCACAATTGCCCAACTGGTAGGTTTGTTGAAGGACATTAAGATCAAAACCTTTGGCCTCACCTATTGTGTTTGGTTTGCAGTAATAGATTTCCATGGGCAGCTAGATGGTTATGATGTTCTTTTGGGATATTCTTCATGCGCACGCTAGTACTAGTCCATGGCTAGTCATCAAATAGGCCCTATTTATGCAAGCAAACTACTTGATTTGGCAGGTTGCAAGATCCTAAGGACCCTTCCGAAGGATATTGGGTCCCCCACTGCTCTGGAACGACTATGGCTAGAGAAATGTGGAGCCTTGGATGCTTTCCCAAGAGGGATCAACAACTTGAAAGCTCTCAAAATACTCGATTTGGCAGGTTGTGAGATCCTAAGGACCATTCCAGAGGAGATCGGGTCCCTCACTATTGAGGAATTGTCAAGGACTGGATTCTCTCTCAAGAGAGATCGGCAACTTGAAAGCTCTCAAAGAACTCAATTTGATAGGTTGCAAGATCCTAAGGGCCCTTTCAGAGGAGATTGGGTCCCTCACTACTCTAGAACTGCTAGGGTTGAGGGATTGTCGAGGATTGGGTTCTCTCCCAAGAGGGATCGACAACTTGAAAGCTCTCAAACTACTTGATTTGGCAGGTTGCAAGATCCTGAGGACCCTTTTGGAGGAGATCGGGTCCCTCACTGGTCTACTATGGCTAGAGAATTGTAGAGCCTTGGATTCTCTCCCAGATTTGAGATTTTGCAAGAACTTGAAGACTTTCTCCACTTAGGTGACAATATGTTGCATACTAATTTACAATCCATGTGGAATTTTTAACTTTTAAATTTAATTTCAAATTTTATTATATCTTTCATAGAATTCCTCTTTATTAGGCACTCTTATATCCTTTCTTATTGTATCAACCCACTAAAGAAAATCCTTTCTATAATTTAATGTCAACTTTTCCCCTTTACTCATGAAGTTTTTCTTGACATACTATACACTCGATGGCATGCAAGAAAATGTTCCAAAAAAGGGAGAGGCACAAAATGAATTGATCTTTGTGAATTTTTTGTTTCTACTTGCAAAATAAAATGTAAAATCACTTATAATCAATGTTTTCTCCACTTGCAATATAGGAAACTAAATTTAGTATTGAAATGGAGCTATCTCAAGTTTGTGATATGGAACATAATGGAATTAAGTCGAAATTTTAAAATTAATCATATGTCGTGTTAAATGCAATCCCATATTGTCATTCTTAATAAAAGGCAAGGCTTCTAAACTAGTGATCCCCATGTTGGAATCACTTTCAACACATTAAACAATCTCGAGACAATCTCCTCAATGTCGATGCCAACATGACAATTAGCTAATTCTCAGCCTCTATTCCCTGTGCAATAGGGACATTTGCAGCAGCACCTTGCTGCATATTATTGGGCATATTTTGCTATCTATTTCACAATGATTTCTTCAAAGACAACCTTCCTATTTTCTGATTTTTGAGTGGGCTGCCTATGCATGCTTTCCTTATGAAAAATCACATCATTGCTGCGTATAATCTTCCGTCCAATGGGATCCCACAATCTATACCCCATTTCACCACTGTCACCATATCCAATAAAGATGCATCTATTTGACTTTGGTTAGAGTTTGTTGCGCTACTCTTTTCGTACGTGCACATACGCATCACAGCCAAACACTCTCAAGTGTTTATATGAAGATGGCTTGCCATACCACTGTTCATCGGGTACTTTACCATCCAACTGATTATTTGGTGACTTGTTGATGACATGAATGGCTATTTGAATAGCGTCTGCCTAAAAACCATGGGGTAAGGCAGCATGAGACAGCATACTACGGACTCTATCTTGAATAGTCCGATTTGTTTGCTCCTGCAACTCCATTCTGTGGAGAATTATGAGGGCTTGTAAGTTCACTCTTTATCCCTTTCATGTCACAAAATTCCTGAAATATTTTGGAGACATATTCTCCTCCATTATCAGAGCGTAAGCATTTCAACTTCTTACCTGTCTGATTTTCAACCAAGGCAACAAAATGCACCAAAATCTTCATCCTTCCTCTTGATAAAATAGACCCACACTTTTCTTGTGGCATCATCTATAAATGTAACAAAGTATTCAAGACCACCCATAGACAATTGAGGCATTTGACATACATCACTATGTACCAAATCTAAGGGTGTCAATCTTTGTTGCAATGTCACTTTATGTGGTGACTGTGGATGCTTACAAAAAATGCAATGCTCACAATGTTTAAATTCTGAAAATTTCAGAGACGGTAAATAACCCAATTGAGATAGTACTTGCATTCCTTTAACACTCATGTGTCCTAACTGGCCATGCCACAATGAAACCTTTGGCACCTCAGTTATGGCAACCACATGATTCTTTACATCAGAAACATGCAGAGTATACAAAGTATCACACTTGTACCCCTTTGCAATGACTTTGGCTCCCTTGGTTATCTTCCACCTACTATTACCAAACACAGTATAGTAGCCTTGATCATCCAATTGACTAGTACTAACCAAGTTTTTGGCACATACCTAACATCATGAAGTATAAAATGTGTGCCATCATAAAATGCAAGTTTCACATCTCCAATCCCTGCAGTAGAGCATGCATAATTGTTTCCAAGATGCACAACACCCTGTAAACCACCATTATATGAGCAAAACCACTCCCTATGTGGTGTCACATGAAAGGAAGCACCTGAATCAATGATCCAAGTGGTCATGTCACCGTCTTCTTCTGTGACCAAAGCATGTGCATCAAGTGATGAAACAAACAAAATGTCATCCTCACTCTCATGAGTGACTGCATTTACCTCTTCAATCTTCACACCACTATTACTACTCTCTACTTGTTGCTTGCCTTTATCATATTTGGCATCCTGATTGTTGTTGTTGCTCTTTTTTTGCTCCCTTTTCAGCTTAAAGCAATCTTTCTTCATGTGCCCCTTTTTGCCACAGTGAAAACATTCAATATCCTTCTTAGGACGTGACTTACTGCGGGATCTCTTCCTTTGGCTGTCATTGCCTCTATTCTGAGGTCTTCCTCTTGTGTTAAAAGCAGTGGAAGACTTACTTGAAGAATTGTTCTTCTTGTTCATCTCCTCCATGAGAAGCTGACTCTCAACATCTGCATAAATAAGAGTAGGATTTGAATTGCTCAAAGCTGTTCTGAAAATATCCCAACTCTCAGGAAGAGTGCAAAGCAAGAATGTCGCTTTAAACTCATCATCAATGTTGAATTTCTGATTTGCGAACTGCTTGATGATAGAGTTGAACTCATTGAGGTGCACACTCATAATTGTGCCCTCCTTCATCCTAAGATCCATGAACTTCTTGAGCCCATAAACCTTGCTTGCTGCACTTTGTTGAGCATACAAATCTTCCAACCTTTTCCACATATCCCAAACAGTGTTCTCATTTTCAACATTAAATAGAAGCACATCTGAAATAGAAAGCATGATTGTAGAACGTGCCAATCCATCAACACTTTCCCAATCATCATTTGATATATTTGCAGGCTTCACTCCCTTTTCCTTGATAGGACGGGCTTAATGCTTTTGAAGAAGCACATTATAGCACTGCTTTTGCCAAATGGCAAAATTGTGTGCTCCTTCCAACTTCTTGATGTTAAGAAGTGGACCACCTTCACTCCCACTTGAAGCCATATCTCAGCAAATAAAAAACAGCAAAGGAAATTAAAAGAGCTTATAAAATCTGTCCTCTACTGAAGAGAACTTGTAGCCAATATATATTCCAACCTTGAATGCATAAACTGTAATTAATTTCCTGCACCAATATGACTCCAAAACTGAGTGAACTATGCCTACAAAACCGAGTGTAACTCACTCAAAATTCTGTCCCAACTTGTGACAGAGATAGAGGCATCCAAAACTCAGAGAAAACTGTCCCAAAATGACAGTAAAAACAGTCATAAATCTGCAGCAAACAATATTCTTCTTTTTCTCAACGCAAAGGCATCCAAAATTGGCATCCAAGACACTGAAAATTTCTTGTTTCAATGTGCAAGAGCAAGCCTTCCAATGCATAAAATTGCAAAAGCCCCAAATTTATGTGGCTTATCCACTACCACGTGTCACTTTCTGACAGGCTGAACCCTAAAAGTGATGATAACTCAGCACCACGAAGGCAAAATTCAACCAAACTTGGCAGACAGTGTCCCTTCAAGTAGGCGACCACTTTTATGATGTCAAATCAGCAGTAGAATGTGCGAAATCCATAGATCTGCAACTTGCCCTGTGGCTGGAAACTGAAAATCAGCAAGAACTTTGCAACGGGCAGTCAAAATCCAACCAAACTTTGCAACGGGCAGTCAAAATCCAGCGAGAAAGTGTCCTTGACCACTTTCTCGCTGTATTTTGCTTGCTACAGCCCAAAAATCAGTCAAAAATGCTGAAAAACAGCAAGTACACTCACCCAAAAGATGTCTCCAGCTAGAAGCACGAGAATAGAAGTGATTCCCGCAATGAAACTCCACGAAACAGCTGGGGGCAGCGAGGGAGAGTGGTTGGACTGTGTGGGCAGCAAGAACAAGTGACTTCCTGCGATGGAAAGGTCACACAGTGCGAGGGGAGGCTAGGGAACGAGGAGAAGCTGGTGGGTAGGGAGGCTCTGATACCAATTGATGGGAGCAAGGAGCGGAAGCAAGAGGGAGATGGAGAAAGGTGAGAGAGCAAAAGAGAGAACACACGTTTTGTGGGAAGCAAAAGTCTTCAATGTGACTTCCCTTATTGCCTTTTATACAAAGAATAGATAAGGTAATGACGTGGTATTATAAGTACCACTTATACAAGGGATAGCACATTATGCCTTTATCCCCAACAGAGAGTGAAACAATAGAGGAGAGATGGGAAGGATAGTAAAGATGCTTTGGCACCCCACGGGCTCAAGAGCCTTATGAATGTAAAGAAAGGGAAAGTGCAAAAAGGAAAAGGGTTGGCCCTCCCTTCAAAAGGTGACATGTATAAAAGGACAAATGGTTGATTTTGGTCTTCATTGTTGTATGCATAAGTTTGGAATACAAGCTCACTCTTCTCTTTCAAGAGTGTCTTTGGGTGATCTCTTGTTTCCCTTGTAGTGCCTTTGTGTTTGCCACTCCATCCCCCTTCACTCTCCTCTTCCCTTTTCCTCAGGGAGCAGGACATGGTTCACAAAGCAGAATTACCGCAGTCCTCCCACCATTCATTAGGGAAGCTCTTCTGGCCCTCCAATTGATTTGATAGTTCACGGCGTAACATCAAGTCCTTCCCAATATTATATGTTTGTCAGTCGCTTCTTTGGAGAGAACATAAAAGTAAATCTCTACTACGTGGCGAACAACCGTTAGACTCAAGTTCACAAATCCTAATGTACTTAAGAGTTGGCTGTTGATAGTGCATACTAAAGCGACAATGAGGTTTAGAGGTACCTATAGCTTCTCCCATACATCGCGGGAGATGAAGTTGTGGATCTAAGATAGTTACAAAGGCAAGCTGGTCGTCTGACTAACACAATAACCTATGTAAACTATCTCGAATTGTACAACTCAACACGAGGATCCGCCCAAGACAGTGAGGAAGCAACACAAGAACCGACCCCTATAATGGGGGGAGTTACATAAGAACCTTCCTGAGCCAAGTCCGAGGGCAAGCTATGAAAGGATGTTCCGCTCATACCATTACCAACGGCGCTGCTCGAACCACAAGAGCAAGTTTTCGTGCCGATGGCAGTCACACAAGAACCCACTTATCCTGCACCAAAAGATATTCCCGCAAAGGATCGTCACCATGCCAATGCACCTCTGGTAAGCAGAATGAGACACAAGTTAGACATGTACTCTACATGGCTATTAACACACTATGCGGCAGTGCGACTTTGTCTCCACCACAGTCCACATGATCATTGAGTGCAAGTCTAGGTGAGTCTGTACGGTAGACATATCACCACGATGCACCCGCAACTCACAAATCACCACCTTACACATATACCCACACGTATTCATGGTCAACACTGGGTGATTATGGTTAGTACGTCCATTCCATATTTTTTGTGTTCTCACATGCTAACCTCACAGTCCACCACACGCCCCGCCTGTATACCTCACATTCACAACCACCCCTTCATAACCCTTCCCCCCCCCCACCTCTCTCCCTCTCTCTCTCTCTCTCTCTCTCTCTCTCTCTCTCCTCCTATTCTTCCCTTTCCCCACCCCCCCTTCCTCGCACAAATCTTCCCAAGTACTCTTCTAATGCCTCCAACACCAGCACCACACAACACGGGACCTCCCAGTCCATCAACGGACGAGGAACCAATGTGGGGCCAATGTTAGGGTTGAAGCAATCTGATTATTGAGATTGTGGAGCTTGTTATCATCAATCATCCAACTGTGGGCATGGAGTGTGGGCATGGAGATCGCAGAGAAGTAAGAGAATAAGGTAGTTGAAGTGGATAGTTATGATGATAGCAAGATCGAGGACAGGAGCCGTAGGTGTCGTTGAAGGACTGGGGAGGTGGAAGCAAAATCCCTCATGCGTTATCTCTTTTAGAGAATTGTACAAAATCTGGCGTCGACATCGGGGAGTAGTGGTGGTAACCTCCTCGTGTGCACTTTGGATGCACTTTGGATGTGTGCGCCGCCAGTTGTTGAAGGACTGGTTAATGAACTACGTAAGGGGACGCACCTCCAAGATTTTGTAGAGGTGGAGGCAGGAGGCTTCGAGCTCCTTCTTCCACTGGTGCATGAATGCACTGTCAGGCAGTTCCTGGAACGATTGCAAGTTGGGTCTCCACTGTACATCTTCCGATGGGGAGGAGGGAGGAGCTGGAGGGACCTCGTCAGTTTCATGACCTCCGCCTCTACCTCCGAGTCCGCAATCTCCATGGCCATCACATCTGCACATACAAGAACATGCATGCCACCATTTTTGGAAGTTCCGCTCGTACCTAACTCAGCTCACTCCTCGACACTACGTAGACCTCCAGACCGTCCTCTCCACCCACCTCCTCTAGCGTGGTTGATTCGAGGGTGGTGATCTGAGGGTGGCTCAGCAATAGGAAGGGAGGCATGTTAATATCCACAGAGTACAGTCGCAGAATGTAGGGTAATGAGTGATTAGAGGTGATAGGATTCATGACTTACTTCAACGGTTGCAGCCATGGAGGGAGTACGGTTGTAGGCTTCACTCGGTTTGAGCCACAAATAGCCCAATCGGTTACATGCCTTATGGAGTTTGAGCTGCAAATTGCTCAAGTTCAGCCTTGCCACTTCACGTTGTGAGCCTCGTAAATGGATTTTGAGCCTCAAATGGCTTAGGACTCGGAGGCACGAGGTTAACACAAGCACTATTTGACGCTCTTATATGGTTAACACAAGTGCTATTTGGCACTCTTATATGGTTAACACAAGTGCTATTTCCAACACATGAGTGGAATAATAGAGAAGAGATGGGAAGGATGGTAAAGATGCCTTGGCAACCCACGGGCCCAAGAGCCTTATGAATGTAAAGAAAGGGAGAGTGAAAAAAGGAAAAGGGTTGGCCCTCCCTTCAAAAGGTGACATGTATAAAAGGGCAAATGGTTGACTTTGGTCTTCATTGTTGTATGCACAAGTTTGGAATACAAACTCCTCCTTCTCTTTTAAGAGTGTCTTTGGGTGTTCTCTTGTTTCCCTTGTAGTGCCTTTGTATTTGCCACTCCATCCCCCTTCACTCTCCTCTTCCCTTCTCCTCCCTCTCTTCTCCCCTCTCTTCTCCCTTCTCCCCCTTCCCCCTTTATCTTGTGGAAACACATTGCAACAATCTGGGAGCTGCTTGAGTGATACATGCAGATGGCTCGCGCTTTGCATTGCTCTCACAATGAGTAGCTTGGAGTGGAGGCTCCATCAACATTCCTTCAAGATCCCCACAACACGTGAATCACCATTGAGACTACACACCACGTGAGGGGCTTTTTCCCCAACCACTGAAGTAGATCATAAGAGTTCTCCCTTTGATTTTAATATTATGTTAAAAGTTAAGGAATACTTGATTTAGCAAACCTTAGCGGCAACAAACATTTTAACTCTCTACTATCGCTTCTCAAATGCACTCTAAAAGAAACTCGCAATAGTTGGGGAAAAGAAGCTCAACTAAGAGCTACAAAAATTGAACCGAGTTCCTCGATAACAACGACTCACAAGAGGGCTAAATTACAAGAGAAAACTGAGGGCTATTTGCTGCTCTGCTCCATGTCTTGAAAAGGTGGGAATGAGCAGATAGGCCCCTCTAGGCCCTTCTTATAGAAATGTATGCAGCCCATAGACTGGTCAACCAATCTATGGAAATCTACTGATTGAAGGTCCGCCCCACAGACTGATCTGGTTGACAATATTGGGGTTGTGGCAGCTCAAGTTGTAGGACTTCAAGCCATCATCTTTCAGATTCACATGGCAAATCAAAGGTTGGTGATGCCAAAGGGAATGCTCAAAGATGTGTGATGAGAATCACTGGTGCTTATTTCAGGTGACATTTATGGAGGTAAAGGTGGAAAATGAGCAAGGATACCCTATGCAGTTGGGAGCCAAAGTTGTGCATGATTGGAGAGGCGCTATTCTCACCATTGCAACTGATGCGAAAGAGGTGTACATGCTAATGCCAAAGAGCACCATCTAAAGGGATGCCTAGAAGAGGAGGGAGCATATGCCATGGATATAGAAGATAAGCCAGTCGCACATAATACTGTGCTGATAGCCACCATTTCTGCCAGTAGGGTAGCAGCCCAAGAACTCTTTCTATAGTGTAGAAATATATTGGCAAACAAAACCTAAAGGGTGCACCGCCAAAAGTGATTCAACACCGATTCTCTAATCCTCAAATGTGAAGCCAATTCGGCATCAAATATATTGAATGAGCCCCAACAATTGTTGAGGGGTAAAATGGCCAATATGATTCATTATGAGATGGATAGAAGCAATTGGTTGTTTCCAATCATAATTTTCCCAAAGAGAATGGGAAGCTACTAAGAGTCTATGTAAGATGGCCTATTCCCGCTATCAATCACATATAGAATGAAGTGGCTGGACATGAGATGGATTCATTCATGGATGAATACAGCAAGTAAAACCAAATCACACCGGCCGAAGAAATTCTTCATTGAATGGGAGATATACTCAAGCAAGATGCAGCCACATTCTAGAGGTTCATGGTGGATACTTTCTAAGAATACATCTTGGGCGATTTTTCAATCCACGGCAACAAGCTAACATACTTACCCGAATTTCCCTTAACCCATACAAGTGTGTCTTTTGTGTGTTCTTATGAGACTTGCTAGGGTGTACTTCAAAAAATAAAGGAGCCAAGCAACATCAAGTATCAAGGAGTTAAGACATGCACTTCTCGGTTTGGTTTCTCTCTCACATTCAAGATAATTTGCATGCATGTACTCACTCTCATAAGATGATAATGTGTGTAAGAATTCAGACACAAAGATGAAATCAAAGATAATACATTAATCAAGACAGAGTCACCCACCTTGTACTAAGTTTTGCGGCATATAAATACCAAGGCTCAATCTTCTATGAACCCTATGGACTCTAGACTTTGGATTGACCACAAAAGTTCTATTGCATACAAATGGCCCGATTGTGTGAGCCTGGACAATAAACATTTGAACAAGACAAACACTGAAAATACACACATACCCTAATCCCTTTGTAGGAGTCTCTAGCGACCGCTTTGAAGAAGAAATTGCAAGACAATGCATGGATGAAGTTTAGTCGCACATAAGCCAACCAATGAATCAGTAAACGCCACATGAGAGAGCCAAATCAGGGCTCTAGGAAAGCCATGGGATTTTACCACTCCCTTGATCATGGTCCACATATTCCCCCCCACTAATCGAATGGGGTAAGAAAACTTAATTAAAAGAACACACAGCTGAATCCAACTCAAGACAATACCACTACCAGAAATAGGATCAAGCAAACCAAAATGATCTTAAGACAAGTGTCAACCAAACCATAGATGATTCTCTCTCTCTCTCTCTCTTCCTATGCATACATGAAAGCTTGATTCCATCAAGATAAGTCTTTTAAGGCTTGGCATTTCCTTTTATCAAGCTCCAACACCTTCAAACAGCTTCTCTCGAGCTTCCTCTTACAATAATAAAGAACCTTTAGAAGTAATATCTTGAGATCTCTCGCCTGCTATTAGTGTTGTGATGAGCTCCTTGGAAGCATGCCCAACACTAGGCAAACTAGTTAGCTGAATTAGACATATGATGTATTGCCGCAAGCTGGTCCCTTATCACCTTCACCTTCACCTTCACAAGATGATCATGCAAAGAATCCCCTCTCCCATTTTCATCATCACGAAGCATTAGGAAAAAAGGGAGCTCATTTTGGGACCCTGAGAGAAATTCACAATTTCTTCATTTTTCTTTCCTCTAAAACACTAAAATACGACATAATTCCACTGATGCACGGCGCATAATTTGATACTTCTGACATTACCGGCATGTCCGGGGCGGGCCAAAACCCTCGGAACAACATTTGAAAGACTGAAAACGAGCACCCAGAGGCCCGAAAAAGGCCAAAAAGGCCTCGTAAAAAAAGTGTGCTAAAGAAAGTAATTTGACAGGTTGGTTGGGGGCCAACCTGTCAAATTGGTACACTTTTTTTGCAGGGACTTTTTTGCCTTTTCCAGGCCTCCGAGTGCCCGTTTTCAGTGTTTCAAATGTCATTTCAGGGGTTTTGGCCTGCTCTGGACACAGCAATGATGTCAAAAATATTGAATTTTGCACCGTGCGTCAGATATAATAAAGTAGCTCAAGTATTCTCATTGAACGCAAACTTGACAATATTTATTTTTTCTTCCTTTTTTGTATTTTTTCAACATTACATTGGCCCTCCTTTGATTGGTGGACGGCTATTTTCTTGCCAGGCTAAAAGGCCCCACAATGAGTTTCCTTTTTTTCTAATGGTCCATCTGGAAGGAAAGGATTTCTAAAACATTTTAAAGGATTTCCCAAGCTTTGTTCGCTATATCAGATAACAAAGTCTATTGCTGTGCCGATGTCCCTCATCCTCCAATCTCTTACAGCACCTGCTTTGCATGTGTTTTTACCATTCCAAATGCATCAAGCTTATCTGCACGTTACAGGTTAATAGCAGTGTGTATTATAGTTAAAACACAGAATACTTTATTAAAACAGAATCTCCTACTGCACGTGAGGGGCTCCTTCCCCAACCACTGAAGTAGATCATAGAGTTCTCCCTTTGGTTCTGATATTATGTTAAAAGTTAAGGAACACTTGATGTAGAAAACCTTAGCAGCAAAACATGTAAAAAGGGGATTTCAACACTCTCCAATCTCTTCTCAAATGTACTCTAAAAGAAACTCACAATATTCGGCAAATGAACAGTCAATAGAACAGCCAGAATATATACACCCGAGATGTGAAAAGAAGCTCGACTAAGAGATACAAAATCGAACCACGATAGCTCACAAGAGGGCTAAATTACAAGAGAAAACTGAGGTCTATCTGCTGCTCTGCATCATGTCTCAAAGAGGCTTCAGTGGGAATGAGCAGATAGGCCCCTCTAGGCGCTTTTTATAGGACTGTATGCAACTTCAAGCCATCATCTTTCAGATTCGCATGGCAAATCAAAGGTTGGTGACGCCATAGGGAATGCTCAAAGATGTGTGCATGAAAATAAGTGGTGCTTAATTCAGGTGACATTTATGCAGGTAAACATGGAAAATGAGTAAGGATACCCTATGCAGTTGCTGATGGGAGACAAAGTTGTCAATGATTGGCAAGGTGCTACGCTCACCATTGCAATTGATGGGAAAGAGGTGTGAATACTAATGCCAAAGAGCACCATCTAAAGGAATGCAAGCCTGATGCCTAGAAGGGAGGAAGCACATGCCATGGATATTGAAGATAAGCTGCTCACACATAATACTGTGCTGATAGCGGCCATTTCTGCCAGTAGGGTAGCAACAAAATGCCAATGGAGGGCTCTTTCTACAGTACATTTCCAAGAGAATAGACAGAACCTAAAGGGTGTACCGCCAAAACTGATTCAACACCAAATTCCTCTAATCCCTGAATGCAAAGCCAATTCGGCATCAAATATATACTGAATGAGCCCCGACAAGTTGGGGGGGGGGGGGGGGGGGAGATGACCAATTGCTAATGAGATTGATAGAAGCGATTGGTTGTTTCCAATCATATTTTCCCCAAAGAGAATGGGAAGCTGCTAAGAGTCTATGTAGAGCTATCATTCACGGACAAAATGAGTGGACAGACACGAGATGGATTCATTCATGGATGAATACAGCAAGTAAAACCAAATCACACCAGCTGAAGAAGATTGGGGAAAATAAAAACTTTATCATTGAATGGGAGACCTACTCAAGCAAGATGATGCCCTTCGAATTCTAGAGGTTCATGGTGGATACTTTCTAGGAATAGATCTTGGGCGATTTTTTAATCTACAGCAGCAAGCTAACATTCTTACCCGAATTCCCCTTAATCCATACAAGTGTGTCTTATGTGTGTTCTTATGAGACTTGCTGGGGTACACTTAAGCCAAAGATTAATGCCATTCAAAAAATCAATAGCATGAAGAGATTAAGAGATGCAATTCTTGGTTGGTTTCCCTCTCACCTTCAAGTTAATTTTCCGACACACAAATTGACGGAGACAAAATACACGTGCAGCCACTCTCATAAGATGACCATTTGTGTAAGAATTCAGACACAACGATGAAATCAAAGCTAATATTTAATCGAGACAGACTCGCCTCACCTGTACTAAGTTCCGTTGCATATAAAACTCCAAGGCTCCAGCTTCTATGAATCATATAGCGTCTAGACTTTGGATTGACCACAAAAGTTCTACTGCATACAAATAGCCAATGGCGGGAGCCTGGCAAATAAACATACGACCAAGACGAACACTGAAAAAACTCTCATCAAAGAAGCTTGGACAAAGAAAGAAAGAGCACACCCCCTTATCCCTTTGTAGGAGTCTCTAGCCACCGCTTTGAAGAAGAAATTGCAAGACGATTCATGGAAGAAGTTTAGTCGCGCATAAGCCAACTAATGCATGAGTAAATGCCACATGAGAGAACAAAATCAGGGCTCTAAGAGTCTCTTGGGAAAGCCATGGGACTTATAGTTACACATGTGCTCAAACAAAGACCACTCCCCAGGAAGGGTTCTAGCCAACAATATCAAAGACACTATCTCTTCCTCTCGAATCTCTATTTCTACGTTGACACAGATCACGAGCGATGGCATTCAATTGTTCCACCCAGCCTAACTCTCGTGGATCACAGATATTCAAAATTAATTCGTTCCTTTGTTTTTTTCATGCTTATCCACGAGACCCTCATTTCCCTAGATAGTTCTCCTTGCCAAATGTCATCATTTTAGCCTCTCCACTTGGTGCACCTTTTTTTACCCCTCTCTTGGGCACATTAAAAACCACTTGTCCCTTGGCATTATTGCACATTTAGGTGCACCTAGGCCTTAGCACTCAGAACTACCTAGTCAATGCCATTTCACCCTCACCTAGGACCTTGGCAGTTACTTCTCTTGACCATTTCAATTACGCACATTAACTATTACAAAAGTTGGTCATCTAAGAGAAAATGCCCACCGATCTTTCCGAGGTCATGCTATCTCGGCTAGAGCATAACATTCCTTCCCTCTTCAAGCATCAGCGTCCTCGATGATGAAATCTGGGAACACTCTCCGTAACTGGTATACGGATTCCCAGGTAGCTTCCGATAGAGGCTGACCATGCCATGCAACCAACACCGTGGGTATCGTCCAATTTCGTATTTGCATTGTTCCTCGGTCCAGGATTCTTGTTGGCTGGCGCCTTGCAATATCCTCTATCTCCTGAAACAAAACCACACCTTCGATTAGTCAGTCACGTGTATGCAAAAATTTCTTTAAGCGCGAAACATGAAAAACCGGGTGCACCTTATACCCCTATGGCAATTCTAATTTATAGGCTACACTGCCTATTCTCTTTAGAATTAACCACGGCCCACAGTATCGAGGTGATAACTTAGCACACTCTCCTGAAGTCAGCGACTTCGAGTGCGAAGGAACTCTGAGAAAAACTTTTTCCCCTTTCTTAAATACCCTTATAGACCGGGTTTCATCCGCATACACCTTGGCTCTATCCATAGCCTGGCGGATATTAGCTCTCGCAAGTGCTAGCATCTCCCGCATCTGAACTATAAAGTTCGCGGCACTAGGCACTTTCTGAGGTACTCCAACTATAGTTGGATTGACTAGTCTATAACCATAGTTCAGTTCAAACGGACTAAACCCGGTAGAGGAATGTTTTCTATCATTGTAGGCAAACTCCAACAATGGCAACCACTTGTCCCACATCTGTTGCCTCAATGACACATATGCCCTCAGCATATCCTCTAAAGTCTGGTTGACTCTCTCCGTCTGACCATCCGACTCAGGATGATCCCCACTACTCATTCCCAACTCAGTCCTTAGTGTCTCAAATACCACTATCCAAAAATGACCGGTAAATCTGACATCTCGGTCTGACACTATGGATCTAGGCAATCCATGCAGACGAAATATATGTCTAATGAACAAATCCGCCACTTGCGGGGCACTAATAGACTCTCTAGTCGGAATGAAGTGAGCCATCTTGGTTAGACGATCAACCACCACAAGGATAGAATCATACCCTCCTTGCGTCGTAGGCACCCCTACAATAAAGTCCATGGAAATGCTCTCCCACTTACTTAGTGGTATTTCCAAGGGCTGTGAAAGTCCGGGTGGCTTCACCCGCTCGGCCTTACTTACCTAACACGAGAAACACCGTGTCACATATTCATGAATATGCTTTTTCATCTTTGGCCAAAAGAAATCTCGCTTCACGAGATCATATGTCTTCTCGACTCCTGGATGTCCCGCACACGGGCTATCATGGCATTGTCGAATGACTCTCTGCCTGAGATCATTCTGACTAGGTACTACAACCTTGCCATTTCTAACTAGCATACCATCCCTTATGGTATATCTTGCATAAGTTTGGCCTTTTCTGGATGCCAGGTCATCATTTTCATTTTCCCCGGGTTTTAACACATGAGCTTTAGGCCATAAGCTCTGGACAAACTCATCCATCTTTTGAGTTTCTCTAATCTCGGTCATTAGAACACTCTCTAATACCGTGAAACTCAGGTTGTGCATAATGCGAGACAACGCATCAGCAATGCGAGACAACGCATCAGCAACCTTATTGTATTTTCCTCTTCGGTACCGAATCGTTAGATTAAACTCCTGCATGAGCTCTGCCCACCTAACTTGGCGGCCCCTCAAGTCAGGCTGTTTACAAAAATGTTTCAGAGTATCATGATCTACATCCACATAAAACTCTGAGCCATACAAATAATGCCTCCATGTTTTCAAAGCATGGATAACAACATACAACTCCAATTCATGAGTTGGCCATTTCCTTTGAGAGGGAGAAAGCTTCTTGCTTTCAAAGGCTACTGGCCTTCCCTCTTGAAGGAGAACTGCTCCTACCGCAACGCCACTTGTATCGGTTTCTAGGAACAACGGTTTCTGGGGATCAACTATTTTTAACACCGGTCCTGAGACCACAGCTTGTTTTATGGTGTTAAAACTTTCTTGTTGATTCTGTCCCCAAATAAAAGGTACTTTATCTGAGGTCAGATCAGTCAATGGCGATACTATTCTGGAATATCCTTTGATATGCCTTCTATAAAACTGGACAAATCCCAAGAATGATCGCAACGTGGTCAGATTCTGAGGGATTGGCCAAGTTAGTATCGCAGCCACTTTCTTCGGATCCATTTCTACCCCCTGTGGAGTAATTATGAACCCTAAATATTCAAGCCTAACCATACATAGTATAGTTTTCTTCTTATTCACATAAAGACTGGCTTTCCTCAAAGTACTGAACACTATTCTTAAGTATTCACGATGCTCAGTAATACTTTTACTGAATATCAGGATATCGTCAATAAAATGTACTACGAACTTTCCGATATACGGATGTAGTAAATCGTTCATAAGCATGACGAAGGTCGCTGGAGCATTGGTAAGTCCGAAGGGCATTACCAAAAACTCATAATGACCAAACCTACTCCTGAAAGCGGTTTTATGCACATCCTCGGCTCTAATCCGGATTTGATGGTAGCCGCACTTAAGATCTATCTTGCTGAAAATCACGGCTCCATGTAATGCATCTAGCAAATCATCAATCCGAGCCATCGGATACCTGTGCTTAACAGTGATATTATTCAATGCTCTGTAATCTATACAGAGGCGAAACGTACCATCCTTTTTCTTCTTTAATATCACTGGCGAAGCAAAAGGTGAGAAACTTGGTTGAATCTGCCCCAACTTGAGGTATTCTTCCAGTTGTCTACGCACCTCCGCCTCTTCAGTAAAACTCATTCTATAGGGAGGTCTATTTACAGGTTCTGCCCCCGAGATCAGCTCAATCTTATGCTGAACTTTCCGCTCTGGAGGTAACCCATAAGGTAGTTCATCCCTAAAACATTCAGAGAACTCCTCTGTTATAAGATTAGCCAGCTTGGCCATCTCACCACTTTGCGTAACATCAGTGCTAGCCGAAGAATCATCAACCGGCTCTACCGATGCTGTGCAAAGGAATAAAAACTCTACTTGAGCTTTTCTGATTTCCATCACGGAAACCAACGGTCCCTGAGGTATATCTTTCTCACCTCGCAAGACATAAAGCACATCATTCATCTTGAATTGATATACGTGCTTTTTCCAATCAATGGCTGGATTCTTCCTAGAATGCCACGCCATACCCAGGGCTATATCTGCATGAGCAAGCTTGGTCATTTCAAAATCAAGCTTCTCAATATAGTCCTGAATCCGAAGCTCCAACTGGGTAACCCTTTGGTCCCATACTTCAGTTGAACTTCCATCTGCCATTCTGACTGTACACGCATAGTCAGATGGGCTTGTTTTTAATTTCAGCCTCTTCACGAGCTTGGAGTTAATCACATTGTGAGTTGACGCCGAGTCAAACAACACAATGACATCATGACTGGCCACTTGCCCTTTCATTTTAATTAACTCCGTATCATTAAAGGCCGTATACCCCGTTGCTGCGGGCTTAGATAGGATGTTATCAGGTGCACTCGTCACTAACTTAGCAACAGACACACATAACAAACAAGGTACTAACCTCTGAGAAGGTCCCGCCAGTTGCATCTGCATATGTTCCGCATTGGGACTCTCCTGCATTTCCACGTCGCATTCAGATATTATCATATTAGCCGTGCGACGGTCTTTATTCAGTGGACAATCCTTCCACTGATGTCGCTGAAGGCAGCCGAAGCACAATCCTTCTTTTCTAGCTTTCTCTTTTTGTTCAGGGGTCAACGAGGACTTTGACCAAGCCCGGGCTGCCATTGGAGTTATTTTCCTTTTCACCCCAACGGTGGTACTTGTTTTTACTGGTCCCTCAACCGGCTTCACCTGCTTGGTTTGGACACTTGGCTGCGAGACACTTGTCTTTGAAATCCATTTCCTCTGAACTCCCCCTTTTTTCGGGTACTCATACTGAGTCCCTGCCTGCACAAATCCACCAGATCTACCCCTGGCATCCTCATAGTTCAGGGCTACTGCAATAGATTCATCTAATGTAGTCACATATTTAGCCCGAACTTCCATTTTGATTTTGTCGTTCAGTCCATAGATATAGTCTTTTAACTGAACCGACATAGGGAGAGGGTCTGTTATTTTCATGACACATTCCCTGAATTTGTCGGTGTACTCTGCCACCGACAGACTCCTCTGACGAAGATTTCTATAAGCATCCCAAGCTCGGGACTCTTCATCGGGTGGGAGAAAGTGTTTCTTAAATTCAGCTTTAAACCCTTCCCAGGTGGTAGGAGCAACTTGATCCTTCTGTTGCTTTATCCACCATCTATCCACTGCCTCAATAAATAGGTGTGTGGCCTCACGGATTTTCTTTAGATCAGATCTAATTTCACAAATGGCGAAGGCTTCTTCCCACTTGTGTAACCAAACCTCGATCACATCAGAGCTGCGCTCGGTCATCCGACCAACGTACTTCTCCGGTCTATAATTAGCGATATTAGGCACTTTGACCCTTGCACGCTCTAATGAATGGATACTGGGCTCTGGCTCTGCTGGAGCTTTGCCCTTATCAATTCTAGACGGTCTAGCCGACAAGGCTTGTACCATCTCCCTAATCTCATTTTGACCAGCATTCACTTGAAGCTGCTGGTTCATAATCTGCTGTAAAGCATCTTCTAATATCGAAATCCTACCGATCAAAGTAGGTGCTGCATGATGTGACCTCTGTTGTGTAGACTCTACTCTAGACTCACTAGGATTCACCCTAGAATTCTGCCCTTCTGCCTCCATAGTTTCACAATGGAAATGGTTTTTTTTTTTTTTTCAGTCTTTTCTAAAACCCAACGGCGCTTTTCCCTATACTTGGGAATTTCCTGCAATCTGATCCCGACTAAAGCACACAGGCATATGCACAGGCATAATCTGTCCCTGCTACAACATTAAAGCCTCATGCAGGCTGATTGCCCTCAAGATACGTCTATAAAAGCAAAGCATCGCCCGACTAATCGAGGAGAAAGGAAAAAAAACAAAACAAAAGTAATGAAGTTCGAAGAGAGCTCCCTGGTTGTTCGACTAGCGTTCATTGCTGATCAAGTGCCTTCATGCACTAACCAATGTCACGCTCTCTACTCTCGGTCTGTCGGGCTGTTCTGCCACCTGGGTTTGCTGAAGCGCAGTTGGCCCGGAACATAAATTTGCTTCTTTTGGACTCTTCTTCATACAAAATCAGTGTCGATTTGTTTGACCCTGAAGCTCTTGGCTATGGCGGACGAGCTCGAAAACTCGACGACAATTACCAACTTTTCGTCGATCTCTTCTCCCAGGCCATCGACGCTAATCCCAAGAACGCTCAAGCTCACATCAAGCTCGACAGCTTGACCGGTTCGCCCTCCCAATCTCACTTTCCTTTCCAATTTCTGTTTTTCTTCGCCTCCACAATTGGAGTGCCCTCCGGCGATCTCAGAATGGATTAGTTTTCACGTGTTCCTTTCCCAAGCTTTCGAATATATCAACGCGAGCTGGTCACGGGATCTGGCCGCCTCTTTCGTTAACGTAAGGTTAACTTCCCCACTGTCGTCGCTGCCTTACGGGACCCCCAACTCCAGCCACGAACAGTCAACACTTCATTGCGGAGCCTACGCCCGTTGTCGTAGCAGAACACCAAACAAAAATGCCCGTCCACCTGGTCCCTTCACGCACAGCCTCCGTCACTTGTCCCTTGCTCTCTCAACAAGGCTCTGATACCAACTATCAAAGACACTATCTCTTCCTCTCGAATCTCTATTTCTACATTGACACAGATCAGGGGCGATGGCATTCAATTGTTCCACCCAGCCTAACTCTCGTGGATCACAGATATTCAAAATTAATTCGTTCCTTTGTTTTTTCATGCTTATCCACGAGACACTCATTTCCCTAGATAGTTCTCCTTGCCAAATGTCATCATTTTAGCCTCTCCACTTGCTGCACCTTTTTTTACCCCTCTCTTGGGCACATTAAAAACCACTTGCCCCTTGGCATTATTGCACATTTAGGTGCACCTAG